>NC_056530.1:13491467-13536068 GCF_019175285.1 Sceloporus undulatus
TATTAAAAATCCATAAAATACAATAACCGCAAGTTTCCTTATATCCCAAACCATCCTCCAATTCCTCCTGCTTTCCATGAAAGGTCATGGAAGTCTATCACAGTGAAATGTTGAGTCTGGGGGGGGGGGGGTGTGTGAAAGGGGATCTGGAAGACCTGAGTGTATGGGGCAGATTATATGGAAGGAGGTGATCCTGTAAATAACCATCATCAACTGAGACCTTTAGATGATCATAGAATCATAGAATCGTAGAGTTGGAAGAGACCGCAAGGGCCATCCAGTCTAACCCCCTGCCATGCAGGAAATTCAAATCAAAGCATCCCCGACAGATGGCCATCCAGCCTCTGCTTAAAGACTTCCAAGGTAGGAGACTCCACTACATTCCGAGGGAGTTTGTTCCACTATCAAACAGCCCTTACTGTCAGGAAGTTCCTCCTAATGTTGAGGTGGAATCTCTTTTCCTGGAGCTCGCATCCTGGGAGGTCTTGGTAGATGGTGTCACCATTCTGCATCTGGCTACAGGGACATAGTCTGATGCTCCTCCAATCCCCCCTGCTCTCCTTGAAAGGCCATGGAAGTCTATCACAGTGAAATATAAAGGGGATCCATAGCATCATTCCAGCCACACAACATTTATGGTATAGTCAGTGATGAAGGGCGTCAGCCACTCTCTGCTCAAAGCAATATGGCATCAGCCAAAGCCTCTCCCACTGAGTGCTCCCACCCTTATTCTGATAAGGTGCGAATTTAATTGAATAACAACCCAATGCAGCCCCATCACAATTAAAAGACAATTACACAGGCAAATTGGCACTTAATTTAGGTGCAACAAACAAGCATCTTTTATCACGCCGAAGGAGAAAAAATGGCATTTTCCTAGTATATCATTTCCAGCCTGTCTGAAAAACACTTCATCTTCTTTGGGTTATAGTTAACAGGGAACCCCAGGGTAGCTTTGAATATGAAATGTAGAGCTGCATTTTCAATCAGCGCTTTTTTAAAAAATAAAAAATCAAAATCAAAAAACTGAACAACTCGGGCTGGTATTGGTAAACAAGACACTTCAGCCGTAATTGCAAACAAGTAATTTGGAGAAAGATTCTGCGGGGAGAAGGAAACCACACAGAAACGTGTGAAAGAGGAAAAACACAGTGTATGTGTGTATTTGGGGATGATGGATTTAGAAGATGGGAGGAGAATACAAACAATTTGAACAATTACCAAATACCATAATACTGAAATACTCCATATATGAAAGCATGAACCATATCTAAATGAGGATGAATGTGTTCTAATGTGAATGGAATCTAAATGATCAAGTCTGAATGCTGTTATTAGTCCAAAATAGAGGAGACCCAGTGAGTCAATGGGATTTTCGTATCTGTTGACGCACCACTGAACAATCGATGCTCTAGCTCAATGCTTCGCAAACTTGGTTCCTACAGGTGTTTTGGACTTCAACTCCCAGAACCCTGAGCCAGCTTGGCCAACAGTTGAGAATCCTGGGAGCTGAAGTCCAAAACGTGTAGAACAGTGGTTCTCAACCTTCGGTTCTCCAGATGATTTTGGACTTCAGTTCCCTGATTCATCATTGGCCTGCTGACAGAGGCTTCTGGGAATTGAAGTCTAAAACAGCTGGTGGATCAAAGGTTGGGAACCCCTGATCTAGAAGATCAACGTTTGGGAACCGCTAATCCAATAGGATTCGGGCATGTGGCCATGATCCTGCTGGGTACCTATGCTGGTGTAGCAAGGCTGGTGATGGTAGCACCAGAGTAGTATGAAGAAAAAAGCCAGGCACAGTGGCCACAAAGGATGTAAGACAAATTTGAGAAGGCTGGTGACTTCAAGTAGGCAGTTGCTTCAATGGTTAACTTCTAAAGAGGTTATCAGGAGCACTGTAATATTGTGACTTACATGGAGTACTGTGTCCAATTCTGGGCACCACAATTCAAGAAGGATGCTGAGAAGCTGGAGCATGTCCAAAGGAGGGCAACCAACATGGTGAAGGGTCTGGAAACCATGCCTTATGAGGAGAGGCGTAGGGGGCTGTGTATCTTTAGCCTGGAGAATAGACAGTTAAGAGGTGATATGATAGCACTGTTTAAATACTTGAAGGGATGTCATATTGAGGAGGGAGCAAGCTTGTTTTCTGCTGCTCCAGAGACTAGGACACTGAGCAATGGATTCAAGCTACAGGAAAAGAGGTTCCACCAAAACATTAGGAAGAACTTCCTGATGGTAAGAGCTGTTTGACAGTGAAAGATGCTGCTGCCTCAAAGGATGGCGGAGTCTTCTTCTTATGAGGTTTTTAAACAGAGGCTGGATGGCCATCTGTTGGGAGTGCTTCAATTGTATATTCCTAGTCTGCAGAATAAGGTTGGACTGGATGACCCTCTTCCAGCTCTATAATGCTTGGGAAAAGTGTCTTGGACAATCACCTCTCCTACAGCCAGTTTTCCCAACTGAGAAAACCTCCAGAATCTAGGCAACTAACCCAAAACAATTAAGAGTGGTTCAAGAATTAATAGTCCTAGCTGGTGGCTTCCATGTCAACATGGTGGTGACTCCACTTTATTATGTGCAACAAGGAAGAGACAATCCATATTTGGATATATAATGAGTGATGGCACCACATATGCAATTGCACGATATTCCTCATGCTGCTTCCACAGCCTTCAAGGGGACAAAGATTTAAATACTCGACATAAATGTCCAACCCTTTCCGTAGTGGAATTTACTCAAGCATAAGTCAACAACACGATGCCAGTCAACATGTTCCAAGGTCCTTTTTTGAAGTGGATTTGAACCATCTTTGTACCAGAAAAACTGCACTCCAAAACAAATTGGAGGACCTTTGGGGGGATTTTAGGTGGGCTTTAATGCCTCCAAAGTGCAGATGCACAAGTCAAAGGAGATCTGCCAGCTGTATCTTCTCCACCGCTGCTGAATATACCACACTTGTAGACTCTTGAAGGAGGCCCAGCTTTATTTTTAAATGGAATTCATGTCAGCATAAACCTATGACAGGATCCCAGAGCATGTATTTAATCACCATTTTCAAACAGGTCAATTTTTTTTTTACAACCCACAGATTAATGAAGAAACAGCATGACAGTGACTTGTGATTGAACGCATGCAAAACTGATACAGACTGGAAGTGTTGTTCTCCATCCGTCTCTGTCCATCAAGTGTATTTGATCGGTCACAGCTAATCCATCCCCATTTGGCATGCTCTGCCGCCAAGCTTGTACTGGTCATATGGGTTTGAACTGCCCTTGGTATGGGACAGCCTTGGGAAATGACCCAGAAATTTCAGCCAGCGTGGCTTGCCATTGCCGATTTGTTGACAGGTGTGAGTTGGTGGGAACATATTGCACTAGTCCTGAAACATATGTGTTGGTGGTTAGTTTGCTTCCAGGTCTGATTCAAAGGGATGCGTTGAAGGCCCCCAAGACCTCTCAGGTCTCTCTATCCCATTTCCTGAACCCGATCAGAAGTTATTGGTCACTCAAGTTAGTGTGACAATGAATCTACGTCAGGTTTTATTTTGAACTTCAAATATGCTCTCCAAGGTACTTGTTTCAGTTCATGAACTACTCTTCTAGCCCCTTTTCTTAGAAGTGTCCTCTGCACAGATTTCAAGGCGTAACGGACAACAGAACGCAGGCAATGGAATAGAAATCTCCCCCGCCACCCAAAAAATAGGTTCTGTATGACCACAAACAAATGAAGGAAATTAAGCCCTGCAAGGATTGCAGAATGCGGAACTGGGCATTCAAGCGCTTGGAGATGGTAATTAACCAGAAATTATCCTCATGAATTTGCAACAACTCATTCTTTCCAGCTCAGCTGAAGGCCTGATCTTCAAAGCTACCCTCGCTTCAAAGTCAACACTTCCATGAAAGGCATCTCCGCAATGAATCATCCTTAGCTTTTAAAACATCATGCATGCACATCGCACACACTTCTGGCTTGGTCTTGGTCCTCTGCAGCTGTAATCTTTGTCCGACCAACCGGTTTGGGTGCAATCTTGGGGTGCAAAAAATCAGTCGATGCTGCCTTGGCATTCTTTGTATTCCTGCATCTGTTGTATTTGGTGCTGAATTTGCTGCCTTGGCTTTGGCATCCAGGTGGCAATTTTATCCAGCTACAAAAGTGCCAAGGCTCTGCCAATCATCCAAACCAGCACAATCCTGGCTACTTAACTGGTAGGTCGGCCAAACTAGTGGCCCTAAGCAGACCATCGACTAACAAACAAGCTGGCATTGCTTGGCTGCTTCCTATGCAGGCAATATCTGCTCCCTGCACTTGGCACTTCCTTCCATTTGGGTAGTTTTCATCATTCAGATGGCATTTTGTTTTTTACGAATGAAAAAAGACTCAGGGGTTCCCAAGGGTGGGCATGAGGAAGAAGCTTTTGCATGATTGATTGTTTATTGTTGGAAGCCAAATGCGGAAAAAATGGCTCCTATTCATGTTGATAGAGCATCAAGAATGCAATAGTCACTTCTAAAGGAAGGAGAGCCTTGAATTGTAAAAGGAATGAGCAGCATTTCCATTCCACTGGTGTGAAGGAGCAATGGAAAGCCAAGGTTCAGGGATCACAATACATCAGGGAAATGAAAGGGTGCATCCACACTGTAGAAATAATGCAGTTTGACACCATTTTAAGTGATGTGGCTCCGTCCAATAGAATCCTGGGGTTTGTAGTTTTGGGAGACATGGGGGGGGGGGTCTTTGGCAGAGAAGGCCAAAGACCCGGTGAAACCACAAATCCAAGAATTTCACAGGATGGAGCTACAGCACTTAAAGCTGTCTCATACTGCATTATGTCTAGAGTCATTCTAGGTTTCCACAGCTGAGTAAACATCCAGAGCCTGGTGTCCCAGAGTCCTAGGTCTAATCTGCACTGTAGAAATAATGCAGTTGAATACTGCTTTAACAGCCATGACTCAATGTGATGCAATTCTGGGGTCTCTAGTTTTGTGAGATGTTTAGCCTTCTCTGTCAGAGAGCTCTGGTGCCACAACAAGCTACAGATCCCAGGGTCCCTAGGATAGAGCCATGGCAGTTAAACCGGTGTCAAACTACATTATTTCTGCAGTGCAAATTAGAGCCTAGTGATTCCCAAACTCTGATCCTCCAGATGTTTTGGACTTCAAGTCCCAGCCAGCTTGGCCAACAATAAATAATTCGGGGAGCTAAAGTCCAAAACATCTGAAGGACCAAAGTTTGGGAATCACTGCTCTGATGCTCAAACTATTATGCCACCCTGGCTCTGAAGATTTATTCCTGGTAGGCTGAGAGAGTGTGACTTGCCCAACATCATCCAGTGGGTTCCCAAGGACCGATCAGACATTCAAGCCCTGGCTTTTCAGAGCCCTAGTCCAAGAGTCAAAACCACAACGCCATGGTTTTTCTCCTCCGTCAATTTGTGCCACTTTCAGCGCTGCAAAAAGCAACTACAAAACGTTATAGTTGCACTACAAAAGTGAGGCTACCCTTCGTTCGTTTAATATGACTTGATAATAAGGAGAGCAGTTAATTATAAATAATTAATCATTTTAACTAGTTATTTCAAGGTCCATTTTCGACCTGCCTGATCCGGCCCTCGAAACAGGGCACTTTGTTTCCTTCCAATAAAAAATAAAATGGTTCCATTTTTTGGAAGAAGAAAAAATATCTCAATTTCTCACTTATAATCCAATTTTCCTTAATTCGTTTCATCTGTTCTCAGCTTGAGTTTATGAAATTTGCTATCTATTGAGTAATTTGCCTTCATTTGTGTGCCTCGATTAATTCATTTAACGTGTCTTTGAGGAAATGGAAGTTGAAAGCATGGCAGTCTGATTCACAGCTTGCTCCCCTGTTGCAACTGGGATAGGAAACCATCATGGTTTTCTCAGGAGGGAGAAGGAAAAAATGGTTTAATTGTTTTTAAATTGATTTTATATGTATACTTCCATCAAGGTTTTTGTATACAGTGGGCCCTTGGTATCAGCTGGGGTTTGGTTCCAGGACCCCTATGGATCCCAAATTCCATAGATAGTAAGTCCCGTTATATACAAATGCCATAGTAATATATCCAAGTGTTGACTGCATAGCAATGTCCAATAACATCCAAAATCTACAAAACAGTGATATCTTAATTGCGCCAGCCAAAATGCACAATATACACGTTGCAAGCTTTCGAAGCACCACTCAGTCAGGCAAAGGTGTCAAAAATCATACAAGAGAAAAGAAAACATGATGACGTTAGTCACAGGCCTTTCCCTGATGAAGAAGATTGTGGCACTTCTGGGATCCTGGGATTCATAGTTTGGCGAGCTATTTAGCTTTCCCTATCATTGAGAACTCTGGTGCCACAACAAACTACAAGGATTCCGTCGGTTGGAGCCATGGCAGTTAAAGTGGTATCAAACTGTATTAATTATGCAGTGTGGCAGCAGTAGAGGAGGAGATAATTTACTATATTTATGATTTATGGTTGCTTGCTGCAGTACAGCACTGGATTCTTGCGCATTCGCCCTGCTATTCTATATCTCAGATCCATTGGAGATTTCGCTTCCTCTCTCTCTCTCTCCTCCTTCCCCTTCTCTCTCTTTCTGCCTCCTTTTTTGATACTCATACAAAAGACAACAAAGCCAGTTTATTCCCCCCACCCCCTTTTAATTTCTCAACTCCTCATGACTATGTTATTATGCTACTGATCAGCAGTTCAATTGAGCATGTCTTTGGACTGGATCCTTTCCCAAAAAGCATCATATTGCCTCTGGCAGAGATGAAGTGAGACAGAGGAGAGACACCTTGCAATCTCCAGGATTTCTCAGCCTTGTGATGAATGGGTCTCTGAGAGAAATAATGGGATATGTGATGGGAAAAGGTCCCTGGATGAGAGCCATGCAGGTGGAGGTCACATAGGAGTTGACTGTTTAATAGCACATAATTAGCTCAGGAAAGATCCTATCCTTAAGATGCAATGGCATCAATAGCTTTGGTGTCACCTGGTGCAGAGGGTTGCCATCTTTCCCATGTGCATAGTCCAAGCAGAGGATCCAAACAGACAGTTCTAGGTAGCACAACAAACTACATATTACAGTCATCAATAGGATGGAGCCCTGGCACTTAAGTGGTACCAAAGTGTTAGATATTGTGCATTGTGGACACATCCCAGGAGTTATGGAGGCATAATGTCACAAAGGGGCTCCAGTCTTGATCTACCAGAGTCCTATGAACTAGCACATAGCTCAAACAGAAGAGTCAAGCAGACAGTTCTAGGTGCCACAACAAACAACATACCTCAGGTGTCAATAGGATGGAGCCCTGGCACTTATAGTGGTACCAAAGTGTTAAATATTGTGCAGTGTGGGCAAATCCCAGGAGTTATGCAGGCATAATGTCACAAAAGGGCTCCAGTCTTGATCCCCCAGAGTCTTATGAACTAGTGCATGGTTCAAGTAGAGGATTCAAGCAGACAGTTCTAGGTAACACAACAAACAACATATCTCAGCTATCAAAAGGATGGAGCCCTGGCACTTATAGTGGTACCCAAGTGTTATATATTGTGTAGTGTGGATATAAACCAGGAGTTATGCAGGCATAATACCGTAAAATGCTCCAATCTCAATCCACCAGGGTCTCATGAACAAGCAACAAAGTATGGCCCTTATCCTACTACACAACTTTAGGCCAGGTTGGCTGCTGGATTAAAGAAGGTCAATATAACCAAGTCATATCCAGCCTCTGTTCTTCCCAGGCTCCATAGCAGTTAATGGGCATCTGCTTTATGCCTTGGCAGAGAAGCAGGGAGCAATTATCCTCCTTATAAATCCACTGACTCCTCAGATGTGTCATTCTTCCTTAACAACATGTTGTCATCATTACAGAGTGAAATATTTTGCTCTCGTGCTGGGAGATGCGGTGCGGTATTTCAATCGCCTGCTCATAAATATGAAGTGTTTCGGGTTCACTGAGTTGTCAGCTCTTGTCAATGGGATCACGATTCCGCAGGATTGTTCATGCTTAAATTTGGGAGGTGTGCATGATGGCCTGGTGAGATGCAACCCACCCACCCTCACCAACGCATACATATGCGCACACAACAGCTGCTGTAGCGCCTGCTTGCTGCTCAAGACAAAACATTTCCAATCAAAGAAAGGATGAGGGAAAGCAAGTCAGACAGAACCTGTCCAAGAAACCTTTGATGGATGTATTCCTTTTGACAACACCAGTCCAACTGGAGTAATGAGGAACCAAGGCATATGATTGGCAATAGATTCTGATTTGTATTGTTGATCTTGTTGTTGTTAATTGTTGTCAAGTTGATTTCAGCTTACGGAATAAGCAAGACTTGAACAGGGCATTTAATAGGGTATCCTAGAGGTCTCTCATTCATAGGGTCTCCATACGTTGACTTCAACTTATGGAGACCCTATGAATGAAGGACCTCCAAGATATCCAGCTCTGCTGAAGTCTAGATGACTCAGGACCTTCCTTGATGGAGTCAATCCAACAAAAATGCAGTTTTTCTCTTTTCCTATTGTCATCCACTTTACCATATTTTCGAATGAGTCACATCCTCTCGTGATACGTCTTTTCACAAGTTTTTGTGCATTTGTGGGTCTTTAGCTCTAGAATAAAAAATTCACAAAATTGCACAGGGGTATTGGGGGCTTTGAGGGGCTGGTGAAGAGCTAGAAAAATGGATCTCGGGGAATGTATGTGGCCCCAGCCCTGGTCTACAGCCTTTTAGCATCCCAATGTCTATTACCCCTCACCATCCAGGTGACACTGTGTTTTGCTACAACGCAACACACATGCTGCCAAACTGCCTGCTATATTGAATATCTGTTTTTTGTACCATCTCCATTGCACCAGCCTGCCCTAAAAGGCAGAACAGAACAAGATTAACATGGGACTCACTCTTCCCTACCCAGGGTCACACAGTATGTGTGTGTGTGCATACACACACACCAACTCTCTTCCATGCCAGCATTCTTGAAGATGCCAGCCACAGATGCAGGTGAAATGTCAGGAATAAACTCTTCTAGAATATGGTCACATAGCCTGAAAACCCCACAAATAACTGCCCTAAAGGCTTTGAATACCATTGTTCTGTATCACACTGCATTGTGCCACTGCCTCTCAGACTGGACTCTGTGTTGCACCATAGCCCACTCCGTCATGAAGCCCACTCTGCAATGCATGCCATGCCACCCTTGTCTTTGGCTTTCTCATCCCTGAACTCCAACACTAGGCCACATCCTCCTCTGTTCCATC
Organism: Sceloporus undulatus; assembly: GCF_019175285.1. Taxonomy (NCBI): domain Eukaryota; kingdom Metazoa; phylum Chordata; class Lepidosauria; order Squamata; family Phrynosomatidae; genus Sceloporus; species Sceloporus undulatus. Next base: position 13,500,750 of record NC_056530.1, read on the forward strand.
CTTCAGTGGAGTTTCTTTCTTCCCATTTAGTTCCCCTCTCCTTGGCACCGCCTCGCCATGTGTCAATCTCCTGTCATTGCCAGGCTCTCGTCAAAGTTGGAGATGCAAACTGCAAATGAACAGAGGTTACGGAGCAATGGAGAGTGAGCTTCCTCTCCTCTTGTCTTCCAGGGCACTCAAGAGACAGAGAAGGACCGGTCGGATGGCAGTGTCTCCCTTGATGTTTGCATTAACCCAGCTGTCACCAGCTGCTGGAAGCATCTCACAGTCATTAGCCTCCCCAGTTTGGCAGGAGTCCCTTGGTCTTTTGTGCAGAAATAATTCCAGCTTGTTAAATTCGCAAGGAAGGTCGGTGCAATATTATTTACTATTATCTAATGCCCTCTGAGGAATCTGGGGTTATCAACACACTTTCCCCCAGCCTTGACTTCTTCTTGGTTTTTTGGTCTCATACCATGAAAGACTTCGGCATCCAATTAGCCAGTAATGTCTGTCCCACCATGGCTTCCCATTATCTTCTCAAGAACATTGCAACTGGGTTCATGGGAGCTCAATGGATGAGAATCACTTCTCCTTTCCCCCCCCCCACCCCCAGAGGCTCAATTCTTAGCAAACACTTTCTGCTAATGTGTGCTGGACTCCTGTTTTCATCTTTGTGGTTGTTGTTCTAAGCCTTCAAGTTCATTCTGGCTTATTGTGACCCTAACTGAGAGTTTTCTTGGCCAAATTTCTCCAGGGGATGTTTGCCATTGCCTTCCACTTAGGCTGAGAGAGTGGGGCTTTCCTTAGGTCACTCAGTAGGGTTCCATGGTTGATCAGGGATTCGAACCTTGGTCTCCGAGAGTCCTAGTCTAACACTTAGGTCACTGCACCATGCAAACCCTGTTTTTTGTGCCGTCAAGTTGACCCTGACTTATGGTTAATGTGTCCTAGGGTCTTCTTAGCAATATTTCTTCAGAAAAGGATTTTCATTTCCTTCCTCTGAGGCTGAGAGAGCGTAACTTGTCCAAGATCATCCCATCTATTTCTATGGCTGATTGGGAATTAAAACTCCCATAGTTGTAATCCAACAACCACTATACCATGGTGGTTCTCATTGGCAAGATTAATTCATGGCCTTCCTTTAGGCTGAGACAATGAGACTTTAGCAAGATCACCCAGTGGGTTTCTTTGGTTGAATGGGGATTTGAACCCTGGTTGCCTGGACCCCAACTACAATACTCAAATGAGTATAGAGTTCCTTTTGTGGGCAGTTGTGCAACACATTCCCATTTTGCATGCAGATGCCAATGCTTGCTTGCACAATATTCTCTAACATGAGTATAAAATCCTGGGTATAGGATCCCAGCTGTGGTCTGACTTTTATCAGACCCAGCAAGAGACTTGAGAACATGGAGAGAGCCCAGAATGGTGGCGGGGTGTTGAAAGATGCTAAGGAAAAAAGCCATAAACTCTGAGGAGGACTGAAACTGACAACACTTTCCCTGGAGGGTTTAAAGCTTGCCTCCACCAACTCGCTTCTTAGGCCAAGGAGAGAAAGCAAGCTGGCATTAAAGGCTCATAATTAAGACCCTCCTGTCAGGGTATTAATACCTAAACACAACTGGCGCATACATTAGCCGAGATCCCACAGGGATTGTTGTGCTTCTTTTATTTGATAGGTCTAATTAATTTATTTATCACTGCACAACTGCCACAGCTTTCCAGCAACACATGTCAGCATCGCAGCAGCTTTTCGTCAGCTCTGCCTTCTTAACAAAGCAGACCAAGAGGGTAGGCTTGGCTTTTGTCCATTCCTCTGCAGGGCTTGAGTCAAAGTTTTGGACCATGTTTGTCAACAGAGGAGGACGACCAAGGATCTGGAGACCAAGTCTTACGAGGAGCTGTGCACAGAATCCAATATGTTTTGCCTGTAGAAAAGAAGGCTAAGGGGTGTTAGGACAACCAGCTTTAAAGGAACAGTCCAAGGTGCTGAAGGAGTCATAGAGAACAGTGGTTCCCAGCCTCCATTTGTTTTGGACTTCAGCTCCCAGACGTCCCAGTCAACTTGGCCAACAATGAGGTTGTTGAAGTCCAAACATCTGGAAGACTAAAGGTTGAGGTCAAAAATGGTCCAGGTTCAAATTACCCTAAGTACATCCGGTGTTGTTCAACTGACAGAGGTCATCCGTTGAAAAGATGATCTCTATTTGACTTGAAGGCACACAACAGCAAAATTATGACGGGTGGAAAGAAGCACAGGGAACTGTGGTGGACACAAGGAACTAGTTCAGAGATCACCATCATATTGGAATGTGGAAAGATACTGAAATTCTTCTGAAATACTTCCAAAAAAGCACTCAGCAACAACTTTTAGAGATCCCCAGAGTCAACACTGACTAGGTTTGAAGCTGGGAGAAGCAAGTTAAGGTTGTCCTCCATTGCATTGCATTGCATTAGAGATCTGGGAGAGCAAACCATATATATTTTGCAAAACTATAGTCATGCCAAGACATTGCCTGTGCACCTCCTCCTGTCCCCAAGAGTAAACATCCATGAAAGAAGTCCTTTAAAATACCAATAAAGGGGACCAGTAAAGGAGGTAGTGGACACCTCTTTTGGGACATCAAGAAAAAATTAGACATTCATGCACCTAACTTGGGGTGATGCACCTGTATGTCACCAACAGGATGCCAGCAGTTCATTAAAATTGCCTCCTTCGACTTCCAGGGTCTCTATCCCCAACTTTTCTCCTCCAGTCTAGTACCTAAAGATCCCATGCCTTAAGTTACCCCCTTTTCATCTGCTTCTTTCCTGTGCGGTAAGCTCTTCGCTCAGCTTTCGCCTGCCATATAAATTGCTCCTGGGCCGTGCCTTGGCTTCAGCTTTATCCCAGACAATAAGTCGAGACACCATCAATCCTCTCTTATGAACCTCACACAAGTCCCTTTTATTTCCCTCCAGATAAAAGCAAGGAGATTGCCTTGCCCTGAACCACTGGATATTAAAAAGCCCCCCCTCCCAACCTGGGCTCTCCAAGAGTTCATTTTGATTGCATTCTCCTTGGCGTGGGACAGCTAAACAAACCCGCCTCTCTCGGCAACACAACAGGGAGTAAAATTATAGGAACTCAAGGAGAAAGAGAAAGAGAGAGGCGCCTGATTTGCTAGATGCACAAAGAATCACATTTTCCCCGATTAAGGAAGGACCAAAGGGAGATTGGGAGGTGATGTACTGCCCAGGAAGAATCCTGAACTTGCAAACAATCCTGAAAACAATCTTGAAAAGCAATCCTCCCGTTGGGCTCCAGAAAGGGTAGCATTGTTGTCTTAATGGATGTAGGCCAAAGAGGGTTGCTTTATCCCCAAGGAGGCCTTCTTTACACCCCAAACCTTTGCACCCCAAACCTTTAGGGGGCATTTCCACCATGCTTTGGATTTCAAAGAAGGCATCTCCTGGGCCTAAATTGGGCCTGGGCTTCCAAACATGTTGGGTATGCCTTCCACACCTCCAGAGTCTCAAAATTCTTTTTGAGCCCCTGGAAGCCCTTAGGGACACAAAAACAACCTTACCCACCCCTGATGTCGGCAAACAGAAAAATCCCTAAGGGGTAGGGCACATTTTCTCCCCTGATTCCAACCCCCGAACCTTGAGATAGCAGAGCGTGGGGTCTTAAGACAGCCCCCCACCCACCCAGCCTGACTTTATTGCAGAGCCTTCACTCATTGCCCCAAAGCAAATGGAGAGAAAACGTTCAGCCACTTCTCGGGAGTATGGAAGTAAATCTTGGCTCATTGCAGTCTTACATGCAAGAATGCAAATTGCATGAAAAGAGGCTGCACCTAAGCATTAGGAAGAAACTCTTGACTGTTAAGAGCAGTTTGTCAATGAAATAGAGTACCTTGGAGGAGGTGGACTCTCCATCTTTAGAAGGTTTTTAAACAGAGATTTAAACAGACCCTTTTAAAAACTGCCAAAGGAGGAGACTCCACCACCCACCAAAACAGCATCTTCCACCATCAAGAGGTTCTTCCAAAAGTTTAGGTGGGATCTCTTGCTCTGTGGCTTGAATCCATAGCTCCATGGCCTAGTCTCTGGAACATCAGAAAACAAGCTTGCTCCATCCTCAACATGACATCCCTTCAAATACTTAAAATGGGGCTCTCATATCACCTCTTAACCTTCTCTCTTACAGGATGAACATCCCCAGCTCCATAAGCCACTCCTCATAGGGCTTGGTGGTTTCCAGACCTTCAACCCTCCTCTGGAACCACTCCGGGTTTGCAATGCCCATCCTATTTGCAAAATTGCAATGGCTCGTAACCAAAGGCACCTGTGCAATGTACAAGCACCTCAGGACCCAATCATACACAATGCACAGCCCTGCACTGCTCCTCTTCCACAGCCTTGAACTGAATGGAGGCCTTTGGCATCAGACAACAATGTCCAGTCACTTGTGTAGAAGAACTTGGGTTTGCGTAGGACATCAGTGGGATCTTGGCCTTTGATCAAGGACATTGTTGTTCTTGTGGGTCATATTGGGTGACGTTTGCCTCTCCATCTCCCTCCCAGCCCAGTTTTCCCTGCTGGTGTCTCTTGCTAATCCCACACGTTCTCCTCTAGTGCTTGAGAAATTGAGGATGCTCCTGAGCACATTAGCATGAGCCCTCTTCTCTCGCTTGGGTTAACGCTCGCCTTTTGTTTTAGCATCAGCTCTCTGGCTATAAATATGCATTAAATCTCGAGCCAGGAAGACCCTTCTTTTCCTTCAGCCCCCTCCTCAGGGGAGCAAACTGCCACGGCGGCTTTGATCGAGAGATGCTCACTTGGAATGGGGAGACGAGATGAGCCTCCATTTGATCTCGGTGTCCTTGGCAAAGGCAAAGCGGAGATGGACTCCAAATGAACACACTGCTAACGTGCGCCACTCTCAAATGAGGACAAAAACAGGCAGGTAGGGATACAAGGAAGAAGATGGAGACTTTGATCCAGCGCTGAAAATCTCAAGGCTTCTGGCTCCCTTCCTTTCACTGTATCCCTTCTTGACATTCCTTTTGCAAAACCACCCTGTACTGCAATGGTGCCCTCCAGTGGTCATCAGACAACTAAATGCTCTATGCACTTCATTGCACCTCGATGATGTTCAGTTTCCTCTAAGGCTGTCAACTGCCAGCAGTCATCACTCTGCTGTAGAATAATGTCAATGAATAATGTATCTGGGAGTCTCACTGAACTCTGATGTTGGATCCTCAGACTGGATTATTTCTGCAGCATGTTTCGGACCTAGGAGAGCAATTTATTTGCATTGTAATTTATTAACTCAGAGCTATCTCCAATAAGAAATGACTAAACGTCTTGCAAAACTACAATTCCCAGAATTCCCTAGCATAGACGACATTTATTTTAACCTGTTTCCTGATAGATTTTACCATTGTATTCTAACATGTATTACCTTTATAATTGTTTACTTTAGATTACATATTGTATATATTAAATTCCACATTTTCCATCATATTTACATTTTACTAGGTGTGTTACCAACACTTTATCCGAATCAGGGGATGTCACAAAGCCTGGGTTTACAATGTACTTTGGACTGCTTGTCCTGGAGAATAAAAGGGGGTGGGTTAAGAAAACCATGCCTCTGAGCATGTGCAGAGTCTTTTGAGCGCTCAAGCACCCGAGGCAAGGATTTCAAACCAACAGATGAGGCTTGAACTTCTTCTCCTCGCCTTCCATATGTGCGGAGAGGTGGTTATTGCAAATAAATTAATCTAGTGCCAAAAAATCCCTCTGATCTTAGCTAAGGGATGCAGAGTTCCAGGTTTTCAGCTGAGCCTTCAGTCACAGTTTAGCACATCTAATGAATGTTATGATTTCCCTTCCCCGACATAAACGTTGCCGTAATGTCAAGTTCCAGCTTCTATTGCTCTTGTTACCTCGAAATGGAAGGACAGGTGGATATAAAAAGCATACTTATGGGGGGGGGGGGAGGCTGTTTCATACACATGATTTGTTGTTTGGGGGGAGCAAGGAGAGAAATCCAGATGGAGGGAGGCAAAGGGAAGGAGACCAGGCAAACAAAGAGAGATCGAAAAGGAGAGAATGAGACACATGCAGATTTATTTTTATGCCGCAGCGGCGGAGAAATAAAAGGCATCAATAAATTATTTTATTTCTCCAGCCGCTCCAGAAACATGAGCGAGATGTCTGGGGCTGACAGCAGGAGGCTCAAAAAAAGACCAAATTGAATGACAAACTTCATTTCCACGTGCAATTTTGCAACCCTCTATAATGAAAAAAGGAATGTGGAAGTGAAGGGCTGCCTTGGATATCACCAAGCCTTCCCTTCCTTCTCCTAGTCAGCTGCACATGCTATTTTTCCTTCCATTGTGCCATAGAAGGTTGCCAACTGATTCACTGATATAGCAAATGGTTTGATCTGAGCTAACCATATCCCACCTTTCCTGGGTTGCAAGGTGTCTTCTAATGGAGCTGGGATCCTGTTGGTGGCCTACACTCTTACAGATGCTGTTGTTGCTTTTGTTGTATGCCTCCAAGTGATATTTGACTTATGGAGATCATAAGGTGAACCTATTTATGGTGTAGTGATTTGACTGTTGGACTATGACTCTGGAGACCAGGGTTCAAATCCTCATTTTGCCATGAAACGCACTGGGTCACTTTGGGTGAGTCACACTCTCTCAGTATCAGGGGAAGGCAATAGCAAATCTCTGAACAAACCTTGCCATGTAAACTCCATAATAGGTTTGCTTTGGGGTCACTGTAAGTTGGGGGGGGAACAACTTGAAGGTACACTACAACAGCAAGAAGACATAGTTTTCTTGGCAATTTTCTTCAGAGGGGGTTTGTCATTGCCATCCTCTGAGGCTGAGAGTGTGTGACTTGTCCAAGATCACATAGTGGGTTTTTATGCTCAAGCAGAGATTTGAACACTGATCTCAAAACACAATGCAAGACTCCAGCTACACTGGAAGCCATCATGGCATCTGGGTATGGAAAAGAAAAGTGGAATATAGTCACACCAAACCAAACCAGTTTATTCATTTGCTTGTTATTTGTTTTCATTCTTATTTATTAACAGCATCAAAGCGCATTGCAGTGCATGGCGCATTCATTTATCAAATGACCACCAGAGGGCACCATTGCAGTACCTTAATGCGTTCTCCCAGTCAGTCCCAAAGCAACCGCCAAAGAAAATATTTCTTTAAGAAAACTTAATTAATTTTTAAAAAATACAATTAAAAATCCACACATTAACAATATAAAATCATTTTTGAAAAACATGCAAAAGCTTTTTTAAAAAATAAAAATAAAGCACACATCCTGTTCAGAAGCTCCCTTTGCTTATTAAACATGAAAAGCTGCTGAAACAAAAAGATAAATTAGTGAATCGGTTGGTAAAACCTTCCATGTCACAAGGGAAGAAAAACCTGATTATGTTTGATAGCTGGCTGGGAGCTAAACATGAGTAAATGATGCTTCAGCATTCAAAAAAGCCATTGCAGTTGGCTGGGCAATGCTTTTAGTCCTTGTGCAATGGATACAGCATCATAGATTCTTGGAGTTGGAAGGGGTCCTTAGGGTCCAACCCCATTCTTCCATGCAGGAATACACAGCTAAAGCATTCCTGAAAGATGCCCATCCAGCTTCTGTTTAAAGACTTCTAAAGAATAAAGTTGTCTCATCTTAGAGTTTTCTTGGTGAGAGGTTCTCACCAAGAGGTTCACCTTTGCCTCCCTTCACAATCTAAGCTATGCAGATGACACCATAACACTAGCTGAAAATGTCATGGACTTGAAAGAGTTAATAAGGAAAGTCAAAGCAGAAAGTCCAAAGGAAGGCTTACTGCTGAAGATAAAGAAAACAAAAATAATGACCACCAAGGATCTACATAGATAATGAAGAAATCGAAATATTTAAAGAGTTTGCTTAACTTGGATCAAACACTGACCAGAACGGAGACTGCTGTCAAGAAATCAAATGAAGACTAGGAATGGGAAGGGCAGCGATGAAAGAACTAGACAAGATCCTAAAGATACAACTGAGCACTAAAGTAAGAATCGTCCAAGCCATAGTATTTGCCATCGCCATGTATGGATGTGAGGGCTGGACAGTGAAGAAAGTGGATAAAAAGAAAATCAAGTCCTTTGGGATATGTTGCTGGAGAAAAGTGTTGAGGATACCATGGACAGCCAAGAAGACAAACAAATCGGTCCTAAAACAGAACAAGTCTGAAGCCAGTTGATCAAATTGAGGCTGTCGTACTTTGGCCACATCATGAGAAGACGCAACTCAGTAGGGGAAAAAAGATAATGCTAGGAAACGTAGAAGGTAACAGAGGAAGAGGAAGACTGCAGGCTGAATGGATAGACTCAATTAAGGAGATCACAAGTATCAATTTGTAGGACTTAAACAAAGTAGTGGAGGACAGAGGGTCTTGGAGATGTCTCACCCACAGGGTCACCATGAGCTGGAGCCAATTCAAGGGCAGTTAACAACAACAACAACAACAACAGCCTCATTCCTACTACCTTTTAAACCAGATAGCAAATCGGTTTGAACTGGTTTAAATGACCATGGTTCGCACTTGAACCGGAGAGAGTGGCCACACGCTAGTCCCATGTCACCCTCATCTTTTTGACACTGATTTTTCCCCGCGTCTTTTGGGATAAATCAATTCCACATAAGTGTGAACCAGATGCAGATCGGAATCTATTTAAATTTGACCTTCGTCCGGCTGCAGCAGGTCCATTTTGTCGGGGCGAATGTAGTGGGAACCACACTCCGCTGCCGAACCAATCCACTGATTCGGGTCGCAAAGCAATTTAATTGTAAGTGGGAATGCAGCCATAAAAGTGAGCAGGGAGACTGAAGCTGTACCAATGTCAGGTGATCCCTAGTTGGCCGAGATCAATCACGGAAGAGTGAAAGAGTGGAAATTTGACAACAAACTACCGGCAGCGAAAGGGAGGAATGTGGCTCTGGAGTGTTCCATCCACATCTGTACAAGAGATAGGACTGGGAACTTGGAAAAAAACATCCCTCTCCAGAATAAAACCTCAGGCTATGACAATTAAATCAGGAGAACATTTGGAACAGCATGACCTCAGAGGGCAGGAGAAAGCGCACAAGGAAGGCTGTGTGCCTCGCAGATGTTCTCCAAGTTAATTACTCATGACCAGGTGAATGCTCCCAAGCGTTACAGGCCAATGGAGATGAATCGAGCAAGCTTTGTTCCTCATGCATGAGTAGACCCAGCGGTGGGAATTCTGGTTGCAAGGGGAAGGGGAAAAAGAACTCAACATCCCACCTTGGGCCCTGGCAACATATGGCACAATTAGAAGAGAGTTAGCGACTCTGTTTCACCAAGCAAGAAAAGAGAAAACCTTCACTGGGTCCAGGTTTCTGAAGCGGATGGATAATTAGATATGGTAACCCTTGCCCTCAAGTTTCTTCTGACTCAGAATGGAAGCCAATGGGAGAGGCAAGCTTAGGTGAAGCTGACAGCTATTACTGTAAAAGAAACTCTTCCAGTTATGTTCTCTTTCTTTCTTTCTTTCTTTCTTTTTTTCTTTCTTTCTCTCTCTCTCTCTCCTCTCACTTTTTATATAGAGATAAATGAGGCACCGGGGGATTCGCTAGCAGAAGATGGCTTGCTTGAAAAGATGTGTCTAATCAGATGGGAACATGGAAATGCGCTTAACATTTTCATGCCACAAGAATGTGGTTGCCTCCTTACATAGAACCCAACTCGCAATTTTGCACTGACGCGAGATCACTTGGTTGTAAAATCGGGCCACATTAACAAAGGCGATCCAAACACAAGTAGACATTTCTCGTAAACCAGAAGAGACTTCAACATCCCAGGGATTTTGAAGCCTCAAACCTCTTTGCCATTGCCTATGGATTAAAACACACAGAGAGAGGCATGCACACCAAATATCCATTATGCAAAAGGAATTCAGTTCCAATTTAGTGCACTGTACTGCTTTCTTCTTTGTTTGAAATCAGTGCTTGGGATGGTTTTTAATTTGGTTGCTAGTTTACAATGTTGAGCCTAAATACCCTAAAGGCACCAGATCCCGCCTGATCTTGGAAGCTGAGGAGAGTTAACCCTGGTTAGTACTTGGACCAGCAATGAAGGCCAGTCACTAAAGGCTATATTTTAGAGGAATGAACTGGCAAAAGCATTTCTGAGCACTTCAAGACTTTAAAAAAGAACCTCTGAAATTTATGGGGTCAATATAGAATCAGAGTTGGATGAGACCGCAAGGGCCATCCAGTCCAATCCCATTCTGCCATGCAGGAACTCTCAATCAAAGCATCCCCAACAGATGGCCATGCAGCCTCTGCATATAAATTGACATGCCACTTGAAGGCACAGATACATGCATTATAATGCTATTCTAATTGCAACTTTTTAAATATGTTTAACCATATATGATCGAATTTGTAATTCTCTCAGCTTTATAAGCCACCTTAGGTCCCAGTTTGGGGTAAAGGTGGATGGTTTTCATACAGAATAAGTACATGAGCTGGAATGTCCTCCACTGGTTTTTTTTCTCATGAGAGAAAGGCCTAAATTTGGGGACCTAACCAGGATGACCAAAACAGCCTGTCTTCATTCATGACCATGTGTATGTTGGGGAAATCTCTCAATGAGGGATGAAATATTTTGCTTACCTCATTGTCAAAGGAAGCCATGAGTCATTTTGCCAACTGTGGAACAGGGCAGTTTTGGAAGACTATTTGCAGCTCAGGACTTAATTCTGCACAGAGCAAAAAAGCCAACATTTTCTGTGCAAAAAAGGGAATGAATTTTGTATATATTAAATCCCAAAGTGTGATTGATTATTCTTGTCAGTCCATGATTCTCCCTTTCAGGGTTTTATGATGCCCCAAGAGACATATGTTTCAACCATTTTAAATATATATATATATATATATATATATATATATATATATATATATTTCAAATAAGTCTCTCCATCCTTTGTGTGCAGTAGGGCTACCAGGTCTCAGGGCCTGGCCTCTCTTTTCTGGTCATCCTCCTTCCATCTCCATGGTCAGTTTAACCCTGGTCCATCTGGCCTTTTCCAGTGGCAACGCAAACATGCTTCCTAAAGAGAGGACAAGGAGACTAAAAGCTGCTCCTTCCCTTCAGTCTCCTTCATGTTCGATTGTCATTTTCAGATGGCAATGATTTATGGGGCTATTAAACCTGCCCGGACAGCGTGTGCCCTTAGGAAGCAACTCACGGTGTATAAAGAATGGCAGCCATAAATATAATCCATGATGGAGCCTGGGCTTTACTGGAAAGCGATGACATTGGGACCTTTATCTTTATTCTGCGCATCGCTCACTTGACCCTCGGAGGCTGCCTCGCCTCTTCTTCGCACCAAGACATCGTCGGACTCCAGAAGCTTCTTGTCTTGTTAATATTTCTGGCTCTGCAAGCAGCCGATCCATTTCCTTGTAAAGTAGCAGAAAGGTGGAACAGAGAGACAGAGTAAAGGGATGCTTTGCGTGGTTGTCGCAAAGGGCACAGGTGGGAGGAGATGGATGGATACAGCAAAACACGAGCAAAGCTCTTTTGCAGAAATACACCTTACACTTTCATATGGGTTGTGGTTTTTTAAAACCATGGTTGAGGTTGGTACTCTAATCCTCTCTTGGCAACATCCAGAGCCACCACCAGCACTCCCAGGAGTCACAATTTCACTGCACTAGCACCACTATGTCCATTTCTTTTCTGGCGAGAGCAAAAAGGACCAGAGAAGCTGCAGACATCATCCACTGAGACCTCCAGGAGACCGCTGTAGAGCTTAGTTGAAAGTCTCAGCCTAGGAGGACAGAGCTAAGTACTTGTGGGTTTTTTGGGCTATGTGGCCATGTTCTAGAAAAGTTTATTCCTGACGTTTCACCAGCATCTGTGGCTGGCATCTTTTCCAATCTCCTCCACTATCCATCCGCCACAGTGGGGGAAATATCACATTGCAACAGTGAGCCCTGAAGATGGCGACAAGGGATCCATAGTAGAGTTACGCATGCAGAACGCTTATGCTGTGCTCAGCAATCTCTCCCTACAATGCATGCTGGCTGGAGGATACTGGGAAGCTGTAGTCCCCAAAAAAGTAAATTTTTCAGGCTTTGCTCAAAGTAAAAATAATACAGAGATAAAAAAAAGTTGCATAGCATAACCAATGCCTAACCCTGCTTTGGAGGTTGTCACTAGAGGAGCCCAGTGTGGGACCTTGGCCAGGCAGACAGGCTATTCTAGGTCTCCTATCTAATCCATCACCACCACTTATAACATCTTCTCCACAATATCTCTTTCACACATGTCAAACACGCATGTCCGGCCCTCTTTCCAAGCACACACATAGGTGCATGCAAGGTTATAGGCGCTACCATTCATTATCTGTATGGGGCTGCTCCCACATGCCAGCCGCTAGCCCAGCTCATCCATCTGACTGCATCTATTTGCATGTGCAAATCCTCATCTAGCAATGTTCTCAGGAGCTGCACTCAGAAGCTGTTCCCACACGTAAACGGCCTTAGCTAAATTGGGGTGAAATTCTGCAACAGAACCCAATTTCAGTGCCATTTTACTTCTGGCTTAAGAAAATTCTGCATTATCTTTTTCACTTTCTTTTTTTCATCCTCCATTACCAAAAGGTAGAAAGTGGGCTACTTTCTCCAGGGAAGAAAATGTCCCTGGTGAGAGAAAGGTCCCATAATGTTCCAACGGATTTGTCAGGTAAGTTTCTGCTAGTTCCCAGCAGAGAGTCACTTGAGCCGGTGACCTAGAAGTGTCACATCCGGTATTCAGTCCTGAGATTCATGCCATTTTCCTCATTCAGCCACTTTCTCTGCTCTCATGAATCTCTGCAAAGCCAAGACTGCAAGGGGCCAAAACACTGAAACCTTTAGTTTCCTGAACTTGGGCTTCCTCTGGCTCCTTCTCTTTGGCATCTCTCTGACTGGCATTTGACCCTGCTTTGCCCGCTTGGACCCTGGACTGCTTCAAATACACTTCTGCTTTTACTGTCCTTCTCTGTATGACCCTGGATTGGTTTGGTTTCTCCATTGTTTGTTTTCTTGAAGTAGAAATGCAATCTCTTGGGCTTTGCCCAGGACACCTCCCTTTTACAAATGATTTCAAGGCTTTAGATTTTCATTCTTCTTTGGACGCAGGAAAACAACTTCAGAGGACTGAGTTTCCCATCATGTTCCTTTTCACTTCTCTTCACATTTAACCTTTTTAAAAATAGTCTTCAAATAGTTTTTTTAAAATGTGTTTTTGTTGTCATGCTGCGCTATAAAGCACACTGCCAACTGAGAGAGGAGTTGTGTAATATAATTACTGTAATAGAAATGCAATTATTAACCCTCTTCCAGGCTGATGGGACATTCAAAGCCCCCAGAGTCATATTCGGTTGAAAAATTCAAAAGAGAAAGAGAAGTAAAAGGTAGACGCATTACAGCATCACCACCCAAAGAATTTAAACAATGCTCTTGAGTTTCAACCATGTAAAGGGTGGCGGTGGTTTGGTTTGGGATTTTGCCCTCCAAACAAAAAAAGATGGGTAGGACAACAATTGTCCCAAGACCTCTATCTTGATCCGTAGCTTGATGGGAGTTTCCAAGAACATGCACTTTGTTGAAAGCCCCACAAGCGCTTGCATCATATGTGAATTTGAAGGTTTTTATGGCCCGCATCCATAGAAGATGCCATCCACAGATGCTGGCGAAGCATCAGGAACAAGCTCTTCTAAAGCATGGACACATCACCCGAAAAAACCACAAAAAACTACTTACGTCATACTTGGCAACTTTAGGAAACAATGTTGTAATGTAAGTGCTTGTGGCTCAGGGCTCCAATTCTGTTCAGGTTCTGGTCTGACAGGATGGGAGACAAAAGTCCATTTTGTTCCCTAGATAAAGCTGGATCCTAGATTCACCAGGTCTAGTCTTACCATTTCTAAGTTTCCTTCAGTGATTTTGTTGTTTTGTGCCTGGCTAATCCCAGCGATAGGTTTCCCTTAAGGTCATTATAAAATGGAAATGACTTGAAAGCACACAACAAAAGCAATAGGGACATATCTCAATGCTTTTCCACCCCACCCCCACCCCCAAATCTCTGTCAACTACTAATGGTCATGGGGTTCTCATGCAATAAGAACATGAGTCCTGAAATTGGAGAGGTATCATAGTCCTGCCCATACAGAACTTTATGGTAGAATCGTAGAAAGTTGGAACAGGCCATATGAGCCAACCCCCTTACACAATGAAAGCAGTCCTGAAACATGTCCATCCAACCTCCATTTATAGACCTCTAAAGATCCAGTGTTTGAAGCAATCTATTCCATTGTCAAACCACTCTTACAGTGAAAAAGGTCTTGTTAAAGTTTAGGTGAGATCACTTTTCTTGTCATTTGAGTCCCTTGATGCCTATTCTAGTCTCTAAAGGTAAAGGTAGTCCCTTGACATGAATGTCTAGTTATAACCGACCATATGGGGCGGTGCTCATCTCTATTTCTAAATCAAAGAGCCAGCATTGTCCAAGGACTGCTCCGGTGGTCATATGGCCAGCATGACTGCATCAAACGCTGTTACCTTCTCTTCCCACCAAAGTGGTACCTATCCATCTACTTGCATTTGTATGCTTTTGAACTGCTAGGTTGGTGGAAGCTGGAGCTAGTGGCAGGAGCGCACCCCATCATGCTGCACTTGGGCCTCAAACTGCCACCCTTCCAATCTGCTCTAGTTTCTAGAGCAGCAGAAAACAAGTCGGCTCCATTCTCATCATGAGATCCCTTCAGATGTTTAGAGACAGCAATCATGTCAACTCGCAGTCTTCTCTTCTCCAAGCTAAACATGGCCAGCTTCCTCATAAGTTGCTGCTTTCCATAAGGCTTGGTCTCCAGACCTTTGATGCATCTCCTAAGGCAGGATCTTGGCCATCATTATGAGACAATACAGACTGGCACTTTGTAGGGCTGAGCACTCACATGCTCCAAGCTCTTGTTCTGCTGACCATTATGGTGTGCATTCCGTCCACATGGGGCACACCATGATGACGCATGGTGGCGCCCTTCCAGGATGCAAAAACAACCCACCAGGAAGCGGGTTCTTTTTGGGCCTTCTGGAGGCTGTGGCATCTGGTTGGCATGGCCTCCATCCAGACCTCAAAGGGGCGGCGTTGAGCCACCCATCTATCGAGCCCCTATGTCTACTTTCCTAAATATTCCTTGGATATGATTTGGCAGAGAGCTAACCTTCTGTAATGCCAGGTCCAGCCCTTAGCTGCCCATAGCTCTCCAGCAAACCCAGAGGCCATGCTGGAAACCCAGATTTCCGCCCGCACCTTGAAGCAAGCTAGGTTTCTCTGATCATGAGGCAGATGTCATCTGAGGTGAGTCCTCCCCCCACCACCACCTTCTTTTAATTGTGACAGTTCTGGAGTCAAGTAGCTCAATTGAACAGTAATTGCTTCTGTACCGCCGCCCACACGGAGCCGCGGTAAATAATTAAACGTGGAAATAATACAGCAGATGGGAAACAGTGTGGCGAGAGGCAAGAGAAATCAGAATTAATCCTGCTCAGGCAGTTCCAAGCAGCTGCATTCGGCCGCAGGACTCTGGCAGGGAGAACCGGCGGAGACCCAGAGGAGATGTCTCACAACTGAGCTCCACTCGCCTGGATGGAGAATGCTCTGGCGGAGCCATCCCCATCTGGCAAAAAGGCTGGCTAACACGGGACGGAGGACAAAGTCTCCGCCGGAAGCTGGGGCAATATGGTCGACAGGCATTTGGATGCGCTGGTGACCTTGCAGAAGGCTGGAGGCAGAGAGATAAAGGGAACAGAAATGGATTGAGGCTGACATAAAGAAGCAAGGAGGCCCCATTCCAAGGCTCTCTTACTGCCAACTGAACTGGAACAAAGAGAAGGGAGGTACTGATATAAGGAAGAATGCAAAAATAAGATAACACTTACCTTGTGAACGGAAGGGCTGGAATCCTATTAGTGCCATACATGTGTGCAAGGCTCCTCGCACATGCATTTGTATTCATTTGGCCATTGTGCCACACACATGTTCAGTTCATGGTTGTGTCAGTGAAATCCCACAAATGTAACCATTTTACATGGACCAAAATCCTATTGTTCATCCCAACTGCTGCAGAACCATTGTACCAGCGGATTTATCCAAATATTGTTTCATGGTTCAACAACTGGTTCAATGGATTTTCTCTAGTTAGGACTAACCAACAGGATTCCAGGACGCACCTTTAGGACTAAGTGCATTGCAGCATTAGCTTGCATAGACTTGGGTCCAAAACACACTGCAGAAATAATCCAGTTTGAGATCACTTTAACTGCCCTGGCTCAGTGCTAGGGAATCAAGGGAACTGTAGTTTTGTGACACATTTAGCCTTCTCTGTCAAAGAGCTTTGGTGTCACAATAAACTACAATTCCCAGCATTCCCTAGCAATGAGTCAGGACAGTTAGACTGGTCCCAAACTGGATTATTTCTGCAGTGCATTTTGGACCTTGGTCTACTTCCGCAGATGCATGGAGTGAACTGATGCTCAGTTCGTTCTTCCTAACGTTTAATGGAATCTCCACTTGAATTCATTCTTGCTTTAGTCTCTGGAGAAGCAAAAAGAAGAAGCTTGCTCCAGCTTGACATCCATTCAGATATTTAAAGCTGGCTATCATGTCACCTCTGAGTCTTCTCTCCTCCTGACTTTTCATACCCAACTTCTTCTGAATAAACCTTGGCGAGAGAAACTTGGGAGAGGGTTGCCGTAAATCAGAGCCGACTTGAATGCATCAAGAGGGGAAAGAATGAGTAGCCATCTATCCCTTTATGGGAAAATTCCACCGAAATGTAATTTGATGTCCAGGTGGAAGGAAAAGAAATATGTGCGATAAGAAAAGATTGCACAGAAAAGCCTCTGGGCTGGAGTGTCTATTTTAAAACTCTCTTTTGCCGAACAAAATCTTTTCCCTTTGCAATACAGAGGTGCGCCATCATTATTTGTGGACCCCCACTTTGGAAGAAAACCCAGGGGAGTGGAGAGAGACGGCCACCAAAAGGCTGTTGTTTGACCTACAGAAAGAGAATTGAACATTCCCACTGAAAGAAGGAAAAGAAGGGGAGCCGAGGACATTTTAGGCAAGCGATTGATTTTAAAAGCAAAGCACATCTTGCAGGAACCCTGCTGCAAAAATCCGAGGCTTACAGACTCAGCCTGATCGTCTACATTAATCTACTTCAAGCCACGGCAGGAGCATCATTCCAAGGCCTAATTGTAATCCAGAGATAGAGAAATGTTAACACACTGAAACCCAAAAACGCTTGGTGTTCAAGGGAGCTGTGAGCAGAAGCCTTCGCAAAGATTGTGGGGAGGTGGGACCACTTTGGGGTTTGCCACAGACTTTTAGATCTGCTCAAGGTGCTGAATCTTATCTCGAAGAGAGGTCCAGCACCCTTAAAATCCAAACCAATTTAAACTGCTATTGTAGGTTGTTGTTGTTTTTTATTTCCGACCCGCTATGTTTTATTATTTAATGTTAATATGTATTAGTGTAGTACGTTAAATTGTTTTTATACAACATACGCCATAGGAAGGTTTATTTTATTCTATTCTATTTCTAACTGATTGTATGTAAACCGCTGTGTAAATTTACAGCGCTCTATAAATAAAGCTTAATAATAATAATAATAATAATAATGTGAAGTCAAAGGCTTTCATGACCAGCATCCATAGATTTTTATGGGTTTTTTGGGATATGTGGCCATGTTCTAGAAGAGTTTATTCCTGACGTTTGGCCAGAATCTGTGGCTGGCATCTTCTCTGTTTTCCTTTACTTCATCCTTTACATCCTTTATGATACGTTCCTAAGTTTTATCCTTGACTTATCCAAGGGCCATATCAAAATTCAAAGAAGATGTCAAAGCCACAGATGCTGGCGAAACATCAGGAATAAACCCGTCTTGAACATGGCCACATAGCCCCAAAAATCCCACAAAAAGCTAATAACAGTAAAAATCAACTGCATTATTTCTACAGTGGAAATGCACCCCAAATTATTTTTTGGACTACTGTTCCCAAAACCCTTCAACCATTGGTGTTCCATCAGTGCGCCATTGGCCATGGTGGCTCAAATACTCTGGAAGCTGTAGTCCCAAATCACAACACCTTTTGGATCGCAACGGTCAGATAGATAGGAAGTCAGCTATGGATACGTTCCGATCCTGCCTTCCCCAATTAATTTTCTAAAGCTCCCCGCCAACACACAATGAGCAGACAATTATCACAAAGCTATCTCTGCCTCTTCTGAAACGTTCACTCATTCTGTGAGTTTGAAGTCATCCATCATGGCCATGCCTCTCTGACAGATGATCTATTAATAATTTCAGTTTTTTTAAATGCAGAGAAAAGGAGAGAGAACTATTCAAGCTAATAAACCAGTGAATCTGTCTCCTCTCTCCCCTCCAGCGGGACTCACCTGTTCTCTGAAAGCCCTTCCCACATAATAGCCACTGAAGAGTGGATGGTAATGGAGGTGTATCCAGTATGTTCCTATAACTGGATGCACAACAACATCGGGATCTTCCAATACCTCCCCGGTACCCTCTAGAGGTCTCAGAGATAGATGTCTTCATTGTTATCAAGGTCTGCATTGTGGATTCTGAGGCGGGCTGTCAGAGCTGAGACCATGGATGGTGAACTTCCAATGGGCCAGAGGCAGGCCAAGGTCTACACATAGCAAGGCACACATCCAGGAGTCCAATGGGCTAGAACACAGAGGCAAGAGACGGATCAAGGTCTACACACAGCAAGGTAACATTCCCGGAGTCCAATGGACCAGAGGTAGAGGCAGAAAGCAGACCAAGAGGTTGAGTATGACAAGGCAAAACACAGCAGACAACATAGAAGTTCACGTTGCTGTGGCAAGAGTTGAGAGGCCAACACATCCCTTCAATGGCTGACCCTCCAGCTCTGCTGCATGAGTAAAACCAGCTGTGTCCAGTGACCTAGCCCTGATCCTTCCAAGACTCTGGCAGCTTGGGACCAGCCTTGCAAAGACTTCACCCAGGCAGAGCTCCAGCAGACAGTGATAATAAACTGCATTATTTCTACAGTGGAAATGCACCTGAAATTATTTTTTGGACTACTGCTCCCAGAATCCTTCAGCCCACATAGCCATCGGTGTTCCATCTGTGCGCCATTGGCCATGCTGGCCCAAATAATCTGTAGTCCTAAATAATAACACCTTTTGGACTGCAATGATCAGATAGATAGGAAGTCAGCTATGTGTGTGTTCCGATCCTGCCTTCCCCAATTACTTTTCTAACGTTCCCCACGATATGCAAGGAGCGAACAATTATCACAAAACTACCCCCTCCTCTTCTGAAATGTTCACTCATTCCATTAGCTTGATGTTATCCATCTTGGACATTCCTCTCTGACAGATGATCTATTAATAATTTCAGTTTTTGGCAAGAGGGCTCCAATGTGGCGGATCCTTATAGTTGTGCATCCAGGTACAGTGCCATAGCCAAATATGTCTCTGTTACTCCCCACTCTCTACCAGCCGCTAAATGGCTCCAGAGGGATCATCGCGGACAACAGGGGGTCACTGAATGATGGAAGCAATGAATTCAGGTATTGTATAGGCCCACTCAAGGACTGATATTTGCTGGAGGGACCTTTCTCTGTGTCCTACCATTGGGCACAATTTGATGGTGAAAAACACAGGACATGGACTTCTTGGCTGTGGCACCCCATTTGGAGACCCAACCAGCACCAACACTGGGTTCTTTTCGCTGTCAGGTCAAGACACGGCTTTCTCTTTTAAGCCCCTTTAAGCATTTGCTTGGATCGTTTGGGGTTTTTTCAAAGACTCTTTTAACCTTTTCAATCTATTTTAACTTGTTTGAGCGGCTTAATTTGTTTTTAACTTCACTTAAATTATTTATCGATTTTGAATTAACATTGTTTAATGGTCTGGCTTTTTTTATGGTCTGGCTTTTAGCTGCTTTTCGTTCTGTCGTTAGTTTAATTATAATTTTAATTTTTGCATGGTGTGGTTTTTAAAGCCATGCCTGATTTATCCTGTGTGAACTGCCTTGAGTCCCAAATTGGGGGAAAGGTAGTAAGTGGTGATGGTGATGATGGCAGCAGCTGTTTGGGACACATCTTTCTAAATGGCTTTACATGTGCACAAAATCAAAATCCATATTTTTTCAATGACCATACCCACCTCAAGGCTACCGTGATGTTGCAGTTCACAGGCATCTGTTACACAGTGTTAGCCACTAGCCAGTTGGATGCCATGGCCCGATGCGCACTAGGCAACAATACACATTGGATCTCTCCCCAATGCAGATCCAGACAATGACTAGAAAATGCCAGAGCAGAACAGGAATGCCTGGTGTGTATGAGACGTTCTCAATGCACAGCCGAAGTGATCGATGCATATAGGAAGTGCCTGGTGTATATTAGAAGTGTCAGATGCACATCGGAGCACTCTTGCCAGTGCTTGGATGAACATCTTCACAATTCCCTAACAGGGTTTTGTTGCAACGGGATCTTGTAGCACTTTAGAGACAAAAGTCAAGACATTGTAAACTTGGTCTACTTTCTCGGATGCATGGAGCAAATGGTGCCCAGGAGGACCTTTATAATCAAATGTATGAACACCAGGAAATGCAAAAGTGTTAGCTATGGTGATCAGATGACAGTTCAACTTTACTATCTTTGTTGAGTAAAAAAGACAGAGGGAAGATATTGCCTAAGACCAGGGTCAGTGGAGACCATATGAATGATGGAGGATTTTGGGAATGTGGTTTGTGCATCTGGGAACCAAAGCTGTGATAAACTGACCAAGAGCATCCTCTTGAGAATGGGATGTTAACCAATGTCATAGTATGTGTGGTGTGCCAGGAAACCATTGCCTCTGTTCAACCCACTGTTAATAGATTGGAGTTGGAGGATATATTCTAATTCTCAGGGTTTTGCTGTGTTTCTGCAATGTAGTTTGGATTCATACTTATGCAATATAAATTGTGATGTAAAATCTCATCTTGTTGCTGTTGTTTTGTCTGTTTGCTGACCTGAGCCTTCATGAGAAAACTACAAGGTAAACTGCCCAGTTTCAAAACTGAATTAAAGACTATATTGTTTAGAGAAGCATTCCCAGAGGTGAGCCCCTCTCTGACCCAGGAAGCCTCCTTCTAACCATCCATCAAGAAGCCAAGCCCTTCCTCCAGTCCATCTCCCTTGGTCCAGGCCTCGGAGGTGGAAAAGATCTGCTGGACCTGATCCTATTCCCCACCACCACTCCCTTCTCCTTTTGTGTCATGTCTTTTAGATTGTAAGCCTGAGGGCAGGGAACCGTCTGACTAAAAAATTGATGTACAGCGCTGTGTAAACTTACAGCGCTTTATAAATAAAGGTTAATAATAATAATAATAATAATGTTCAAATAAAATCAATAACAAATTTCTCCTGCTGCAATGACCAAAAGACATACACTAATGTCACACTGACATGTGTCACTAACAAGATGCCAGTCATAATGCAGGGCTTACAGGGAATGATGCAAAGAAGTAAGGAAGCAGAGGAATGGTCTCCGAAGCCCAGCCCCACCAGTTCCTCCCATGGTCCAGACCTTGACATCTTCCTCTTGGTGGTCTTTTTGCAAAATTCCCAGAGCCTGCTGGGAAAAATGATAAAGAGACCCCTTTGCTCTTCTGCCTGAGGAGCAAAACAACAAATATAAACAAGGGGTGGGTGGGGATGAAAAGCCAAGAGCCCCATGGTTAGGCTGTCAGAAAGCTAACGGACCTTGAAAGCTGTTTGTGCTATCTCTGCAGATTAGGAAAGGGGGAGATTTCTATCATTTGCCAGATCTGGGTCAGTGGGCAGAGATTGTTATTTTATTATGATCTCAGTCGGCAGCAGAGAAAGAGAGAGAGAGAGCTGTAAGCCACCATTTCCATATTCTCCTTTCTGTTGTGCTCTCTGAACTTGGCTGCTTGCCCCAGCTTTCTTGCTCCAAAAATGAGATCGATGAGAGGGATTGCCCCTGGAGAACTCCCCCGGCCGTTCTTTTTAAACATCGCCCACCACTGTCCCTCTGCGTCTGATCTACTTGAAGAAGGTGTCCAGAGAGAACTTGCCAGCGGTGGCTGGTGGTTTCCACAGCGGTGGGATCTTCTCAGAAGGGACAGAATGAGGACATTGCTTCCCAAGTAGGAGTTGGCCTTCCCAATACAGTTTTCCTTCAGTCCTCAAATCTCAAGAGAGTGGGATGCTGAAAATCTTCCATACCTGGAACTTCTTACAGCCTTGGATTTCCATCTCACTGGAGCACAGAATCTAGCGAGATGACTTTTAGTCCAAACTGAGGCTGAAAGAAACTCCTTACCTTTGTTTTGATGTACTTAATGCATTGTGAGGAGCAGAAGGTTATAAACCAAATTGCTCCTCATTGGAGCCATGGCAGCTCCTGTCCTTATACCTTTGGTTGCATGTCCAATGACCTGAACTTCTGGTGCCCTCTCAATGCCTCTGGAGAGCCTTATTCCAGAGAGATTTGTGCTTTTAATACTTGAGGAGACACCTTCTCAGGCATGCAAGAGTACCTCATTTGAATCCCGGGCAATCTGGTTGTACAGAATCATTGGCCTGTTACAGACTGCCAAAATAAAGCTGCTTCGGGTCTCTTTGGAGGCATGCTATTTAAATGATGCATGGGTGCTAAGAGTCTGGAGGTCGCGCCAAAGCCACACTCCATTCCTAAGCACTGGAGTGCAGCTTTGGTGCAGCTTCCGGATTCTTAGGACCCATGCATCATTTAAACAGCATACCTCCAAAGAGACCCGAAGCAGCTTTATTTTGGCAGTCTGTAACAGGCCAGAGAGTCGGAAGGGACCACAGGGACGACCTAGTCCTGTCGTTCCCAAACTTTCATCCTCCAGGTGTTTTGGACTTCAACTCCCAGAATCCCCCAGCCACCTTGGCCAATGATCAGGAATCCTGGGAGCTGGAGTCCAAAACACCTGGAAGACCAACGTTTGAGAATCAATAATCTAGTCCAATGCATAGCTAAAGCACTAGCTCCTGAAAGATGCCCAATCCAATCGGTGCTTTAAGGCTTCCAAAATCCACCACTTTCCAAGGCAGTCTACTCCACTTTCAGACAGCTCTTGTTGTCAAGAACGTATAATGCACTGCGTACGGCTTTCGGCTTTGTTGCTCTGCACACACTCGCACACACATCCTCTACCCTTGAATAAATCTCCAAGCGTATTTCAGCCCAGTCTGATGGACTCTTCTTGCAAGGCCCTTTCCGTTCTGAAATTAAAATTATTATCCAGGCAAAGGGCATTTCAAAAGCAATTTTTTTCTCCACCTGAATCATCCCGTGTTCCTCCTCTGCCATCACCAGAAGAAATCCCAACTGCCTTTAGAACTAAAAAATTAACAGAATAGCCAACCAGACAAAAGCTTCAACGCAGAACCAATCTAAAGGCAGTGAAGCGAGGAGGACATGTTTCAATTCGACACATGCATGCTGGACTGAAATCCAAACCTGTACTCCATATCATTGGCATGAGTCAATGTTGGGTGTCCCTTTAGATGGGCGCTTGCGCTTTTCCTGCCGCTTTGCAACAGGTGCTTTTGAGGAGGTAAAAATTAATACATTTGATTTTTTTAGAAATAGCCAATATGCTTAATAGCTAGAATGCTTGGATATGAAACAAGGGGAAAGGACTGAAAAGGGTCAGAGAGATCTTTTCAGGGCTTTTTCATGACATCTCAGGCTTGTTTATTGTCCAAATTGGTGCCTAGATGTCTGCATTGGCCCAAAATAAGGAATGCCAAGCTGAGACAGTGAATGAAAACAGTCCTGATAAGAGGATTGATGGTGATGCCCCAGTTCAAATGTATTCTTCTTTCTTACCAATGCTTGAACATAATGTATCTATATTTAAATTCTATGCACCAGTCAATGTATATCTTGGAGGTTCTTCATTTGGATCCCTGTAAAAGGGTATGTTGCCGGTAGATCAGGGCTTCAGACTTCGGGAAGATATTCCTCTGAAGCCGGCTGGCTAATAAGCCTTGCTGACTTTCTCACTCTTCTGGGTCTCCCTGACTGGATGTTCTGGAATAGCTGCAATACTTTCAGTTCATGGGTGTGAAAACGGAGTTCTGCAAGTGTGACCATTTCAGATAACCCTCAACTGTAGTTTTTGTCCAGATTAGAGCAGAACCACTGAATCAATTGGATTTACCTATGCATTGGTTCTCTATTGAGCAACTGATTCAGCCATAAGTCTACTCTAGCTGGGACTAACCTGCAGGATTCCAGCCATGCAGTCGCACATTCTTGGACTGTGTGTAATGATTCACTAATGTGAATCTACCATTCATTTCACTGGAGTTGCAACCACTATGCATTCCCCATTGAACCATTGCATAATGACTCCTGAAAGTCTTCTCCTCCTTGCCCTGCCCTTTGTGTGTCTCTCCTCTGCACCACACAAGAATGTCCATTTGGTTGCAGAACTTTGCCATTCAACGCAAAGGTTCGGCAGTACCTTCAGCATGGATAACTATCCCAAAATATTTAGATGCCAGATTGAAAAACATGTTTACTGAGGGTAGAGAAACCTGCACCGATGAGAATCTTCACAGTTCCGGTCTTATTCTATGCATCTAGTTGTTCTGCAGAGAAAACCTCATTTTCTGGACAAGTTTCTGCAGACAGTGCTGTTTCCAGCACAAAACCACTACAGGTGAATTTTGCGGAGAACAAGCCCCGCAACTGCAGCAATTTCTGCACACAAAACAGCTTTTCCTCAGCAGAAAATGACATTTCTATGCAAAAAATAAAGATATATACATGTTATTTTCTGCACAGAAAATGCTGTTCATTGTGGGGGGGAATGTGTTGTTTTCTGTACCAAAAGAGCCACCTGTGAATTTTGTACAGAATAAGTTCCCAACTGAGAATGGTCTTTGAAAAGTATGTGGGCTTGGAAGAATTTCTCACAACAGGAATGAAATGGCTAGAAATTACTCATGGCTGCTTTCAGGAAGAAAGTTAGTCAAGAATCACATCCTTAAATACAATGCATACATAATGATTTGGATGGAGATTTCTAATACTCAGTTCCATTGTAGGATTTTGGCCAAAATCACCAGCTCATGGCCTTTACTCATTTCACAATGTAAGATCCTGGGCAGGCGGGAGAGGGAGAAAGCATTGCATACTAAACCGGCCTTTGAACGCAAGATGGGCACCACTGTGGCACTCCAGCTCTGTGAATATCTCTGCCAGTTTGCATGGATCCAGACGGCTCTGCAACCTTTGTTCCCTCGGAGGCTCGCAGCCCTAAGAAGCACCTGGTCCTGCCGGCTAGAGAATTGCGGCCGCCAACTTCCAAAGCTTTTTGATCGGCGCCTTTGATGCTGTTCTTTTCTTCCTCTGCTTTGCACCGGGTCTGTTTCACCAGATAGCTGGCTCAGGCTCTGAGAGAAAAGCTAGTGGAGCCAGAAGGAGCCTAGCGTTGCCACTGGCCTCCAGAATGCCAAACTAAGTCTTTACAGAGACACAAAAAATAATGATGATTTTAAAAAGAAAAATAGTAAACAATTATCTGGAATGGAAAGAACTGCTATTCTCTTAACATCGCAACACGTCAGGGGGGGTGCCAAGCATATGGGGTGCACAGGAACTGAAGGAAATAGTTTCCTAGGCAACAGGAACCTTGCAAAAATGTCTTGGAGCCTTGCCCCTTTGCGTCTCATCCTTTTTTCCCTCTGTCTATCTTGTTGGAGGATTCCGAGGAGCAGAACTTCAGGTGGAGAAGACATCCTTCAGCCGCTATCCAACTTTAGTTTGGGGTCAGAGAGGACTCGCCTCTATGCTATGGTTCTAGTCAAAGATGTCCCCAGATCCTTTTCCGTTCCAAGGGTGCATCTAGAAACAGTGCAGTGTGACCCCACTTTAAATGCTGCAGCTCCAGCCTATGGGATCCTGAGATTTTGCAAGGTCTGTGGGCTTCCCCGACAAGTACTGGTCCAAACTACACATCCCAAAATCCTATAGGATGGAGCCATGGTAGTTAAAGTCAAACTGCATTCTTTCCACAGCACAGATGAACAATTTGCTCATTGGACCGCTGCTTTCCCTCCAAATAATAATGCAATAAATTGAAATGAATTTCCATATTGCCAAAATATTAACTTAGAAAGTGGTGGATGGAGAAGTGAAGTGTCATGCTGGGAAGTTTTGAAAGGGAAGATATTTTTGGCTGAAAGAGGTGGCATTATACAGTGGTTTCATTGTTGGATTAGGACACTTGGAAACCAGGGTTCAAATCCTTGTTCAGCCATGGAAACCAATTGGGTGACTTTCTTGGCCTCAGAGAAAGGCCAAGGCAAAATCCCGCAGGACAAATTCGGCCAAGAAAACCCCATGATAGCTTGATCTTAGGGTCGCCATAAGTCCAAAATGACTTGAAGGCACACAACAGCAACATCAACAATATTGTTAGCTGCAAAACAACAATGATCAATAAATCAAGTTTATGTTTTCATCTGTGAAAAACCAGGGGGTAGGGAATTGGATAGGCAGGGGTGCACAATGTGGGATCTTGGTTTCAGTGGGTTACCAGTTGTGTGTTTTGCTCTAGCATTACATCTCAACAGTGGGAGTTGAGCCTGGTTTTCAGCATTTCTTCCCTCCTCTGTCTCTTTCTCCTCCCCTACCTGGCTCTTTCCTCCCCGAGAGCCTGATTGAATTTGTAGCCTGGAAATTGTGAGTGTTATCCATTGCACACCTACAGAGCTGCTACACAGCCGTGAATAACTGCAGAAGAGAAGCAACTTGGAACAGCAGCATTTTCTTCTGCTTCTCCCACAGTTGCAGCATAGGTATGTGGCATGCAGTCCCATTGCAAACACAGTGGGCCCTAGGCTGGGTTCAACAAGGCGCACTCAAGAGTCTTGGTTGCATTGTCAGGGAAAAATACAAACACAGCTGTGCCCCCACAAGTGATGCAGGCTTCAGTGTGGGTCCCATTGGTAGTTGCTGAGATGGGAATAGTAGCCTGGTCTCCAGAGTCCTAATCCATCATCCAAACCACTATGCCACACTGGCTCCCTATGAGAACTTGGTAAGCCCATTTTCTTTGGTCCATGTAGACATACCCTGTGACTCTGGAGACCAAGGTTCAAATCTACATTTGGCTATGCTGAGGAACACAGTCCTTGGAGAGGGATTGGTCCCCAGCCCTTGTGCAATGGCCCACCCCCTCTTTTAAAGCTATTGAGAGATTCAAAGGCCCACTGCCTCAAACCCTGGAGTTTCCACACCATTGATAACAGCCAAAGAGCTCCCCTCCATTCCCTCCTTGCATTTTTCTCAACCTTGTTTAGACTTCTAAGCCAGTGGCTGTCAGCACTTCCTATGGCACTGAATTCAAAATATTAAATCTGAAGCTAGAAAAAAATCCCCTCGGTTGAAAAACCAGAGAATGCGAGAGACAAGAGGTGCCCATTCCCCCCTACGGCAGCTTTGCACATGTCCATCATGCACGCAATTCTCTTAAATCATTTTCCCCACACTTTCAATGTTGGTTCCTTTCATCATTTATTCTCCCTGAGGGAGAGGAAAAAAAGGGGGGGATGTGAGAACATGTCCCTTGGAGGACATTTTCTCAGGCAACAGCTGCAGATCTGCCTTCAGATAAGACTATTTTCCTCGAGCCACAAACACATCCACATACAAACATACCTGTATTGTTCTAGAGAAAAAAGGAAATGGCAGAAGAAAAGAAAAGTACAGGGAGAGGAAATTGCTTTTGCAGAGCTAATGAGCTTCTCTGGGTGCCTGCTGTGTTCATCTGCCAGCCCCAAGCCGTCCAGGAACAAAATGGGGCTTTTATGAAATGTCTCTTCTGCTCAGGTGGTGGTGGGAACATTGCTTGGGTTGGAAGTGACAAGATGTGATTCTGCTTCCTCTGAGAGAGGCAGGCAAGAAAGAGGCAGCAAAGTCCCCAGCTTTCCTAGGCCCCATTCCAACTTATAGATGTGCGATCCGAATTGATGGATCAATTTGACATCGGATCATGGCTTACACTACACTTGCCCCGATCGCATTTTCTGACATCAAAATAACCCACTTCTGGTTCGCATTCATGAATGAATCGATTCAAAATGATTCGGTTCCAGCCGGTCAAAGGGGAAATTTGAATTGATTCTGATCCACCTGTGGTTCACACTTGCGCAGATTCGATTTATTGGGGGGGGGGGAAAGCAGGAAAATCAGAGTCAAAAAGACACAGGTTAAATGGGTCTAGCGCATGCCCCCCACCTCGGAATGGCTTCAGCGATTCGGATTAAGTGGAAACCAGCATCGTTTCAACCAGTTACGAGCCGAATCGCGATCCAGTTTAAAAGGTAGTGGGAAGGAGGCTCTAAGCTGTCCATTACCAGACCAATGTTGATGTTCCATCCAATCCTAGACTGATAGTCTTACACTTGCTGATATAATTTTGTCTTTCCTCTTGAGACCTGCGGCTCTCTCCTGCAATGACAGCCATCTTCCATAGATGCCAGGGATAAGCATTGTTCTCTGACTCTACACTTGACTTAGTCATAACTGAGATGTCTATCTCCTTTCCTATTGCAGGTCCTGATCCTCTTCTTAACAAAGGGGACTGTGTGGTACACAAAGGATGGAGACGTAGTGGATTGCAAAGGAAATATCTTTTTGTTTTGCAAATGGATATTAAATTTCCAGGACTTTGAGAATCAATCAGTAGCCACTATGGCCAGAAGGAGGAGGAGAAGGTACCAGCTTGCAAGATATACCCCTATAGCCCTCCATACCGTCTGAACAAAAAACAGCAAAATGCAGGCCTAGGACTGACATCTTCCATCTTTTTCTCCCGTATGCTTTTTTTTTCCCTGCACAAAAATACAAAATTTTATGCAGAAATAAGTCCTGAACTACTGAACGCTCCTTGAAAACAGCACAGTTTTTGAAGACTTTATTGCAACAGGAAGAGGGTTGCTAAAATGACTTCCTTCGGCAATGAAATTAGCGAAGAATTACATCCCCGCTTAACTACATGACAAGGAAAGCTCTCGTTTCTGCCGCTGTGTGTCCCAGTAGAAGGCAGCTTACTACTCTGCATTAAATCCAGTGTAAACCCCTCTGCAGTCTTAGATGTAAAAGGCAGAGGATGAAACTCAGCACAACGTGAGAACTGTGGGCTGGTGTGGCATCCTAATGAAAGCTTTTCTCCTTCTCCACTACAATAATAATCCTCCTCCTCTTCGTCTCCTCCTCTCCTTCTTCTCCTCCTTCTCCTTCTTCTTCTCCCACTCACTCCCAGCATAAGAAAACATAGTCTCCGAAGACTGCTGCAATGGGCATTTCAAAATGGCGGCAGGAACTCCCGCAGGGATGTGGCAGCCTCGCTGTTTTCCATGCAAAGAGCAAAGCCGCTCACCTTCCAGCATAGCAATTCGAAACGTTCTATGCATTTTTAAAGAAAGAAAAGAGGCATCTCATTCCCTGAGCAGCTCATGCAGCCCTCCCTGGTGAGGAACGAATGAGTCACCCTGGATCAGATGAGTTATATGGTTTAAATCAATCTTGGAGGGTTCCAAGGGGAGAAATCCTTGTGAAGATCCAAGCCAAGCTTCAGCTTTGGTAGAGCTGGTTGGCATGGGCCATAGACATCTCTGGGTTGCTCCTCATAACATTGGGTTCTAGTATACAGTGGTCGTCTAGGTCAGGGAGGGCAACTTATCCTCCATTGTTTGCGATCCTCTATGTGCACTTACCTGGGCAATGACCACCCTGAAGCAGGATCATTTCCATCCTTAACTTGGCCCTACAGATGGTTCTATTACCATCTCTGAGCATTGGAGAAGTTGGCTGGAGCTGATGGAGGAAACAGGCCAAAGGATCTGAGGAGACAAAGGTTGCCCCCATCCCTTTCTCTAGGTACTACCTGACCCCAAGGCATTGACTGGTGTGTTGAATGTGTTTTTCTCGGTGTGAACAAGGGATATACAATTGGCTGCTACTGCCATTGGGCATTTCGTAATAAAAGTAGAACAGCGGTGCTGTTAGGAGAAATACTATCAGTAGTACTAATGATAATGGTAATAGTCCTGCAAGTGGCATATACATGAACATTTTTGAACAAGCCACAAAAGGTCACTATCCACCCTCCTGCATCCCATCCAAAATCATGCCACTTTTCTCATGGAGGAAGAGAAATGACTAGACAACAAAATGACCTTTTGTTGACTAATTCCTCCTCCTCTTTCTCGCTCTCTCTTTCTCCCCCTCTTCCCTCCCTGAAGTCCTATTTTAAAGCAAACAAGTTACCCAGGAGCATATACCTCCAAAGAGACCGACCAGGAAAAAGGCCAAGCCAATCCCGAGGTGATGCCAGTTGTTTGTAGAAGCAGAAGCATAAATCCAAGCAATCCAAAGTCAAATGCAGCAAGCGGTCCTGAGCTAAGTCTGAAACCATGAAGGGAATTGCTAGAGAGATTAGTCCAGAGTCAAGCTGAAAGGTCAGAGATACACAAAGCCAAGGCTATCAGACAAAGTTAGTAGGAGACACTGGATCTGTTGTCTGCAGCACCAAGAATGACCATGGTTGCATTAAATTATTTGTTGCTGTGTGCCTTTAAGTCATTCCCGAGTGATGGTGATATTAAGGCAAACCTATTGTGGGGTTTTCTGCAGCTGAGAGTGTGTGACTTTCCCAAGATCATAACCAATGGGTTTCTATGGGCTAGTGGAGAATTGAGCCCTGGTCTCCAAAGTCATAGGCCAATGCTCAAAGTAGTACACAACACTGGCTCAAGCTAAATTGTAGCTGGCAGTAAACTAGCTTAAGCTGGCCTTATTAAATTGGCATGGGTTACTCAAGGTGGGGAAGAGCATCTCTGGCTTTTCTGTTCCCTGGGTTTTAACCATTGGCACACAACAGCATCTCCTCTGCCAAATCCCCTCTTCCAAATCTGCAGGCCCTGCCTGGCATGGACCAGACTCTGCTTCTGTTACCAGAATACTATCAGCCACTTTTGGCTCCAGCTGGGATCATCTTCCTGGCATTCCTCCTCCTTCATCAGAGGAGGCCTCCTCCAGATAAGGCTTCATGCTTGCCCTCCACAGCCATTGAATGGTCATAGCAGCAGCCTCAACTGCCTTGGCAGCTACATGGATGACATGGAAAGCATGGAGGTGCATACATGGAGCAGCTGCACTCTGGGATCTCAGCCTTTTGTAATAGGAAAGAGGGCAGGAGTAATCAGATATGACAAAAAGTAGCAGAAATGGTAATATTTCCATGCTGTGTACTGAACATCCAATATTTATGGCAGAAATATATAATACATCCAGTCCTCCACATTTGCAGCTTTGACTTTTGATGGTTTGAATAATATGTTCTCTCTAGGAATTTCTAGTATGCCAAAGGCTTACATGGCTGGCATCCATAGTTTTTTATCAGTTTTTCAGGCTCTGTGGCCATGTTCTGGAAGAGTTTATTCCTGACGTTTTGCTAGCATCTGTGGCTGCCATCTTCAGAGAAACTGACTTTGGAGGTCTTTAAACAGAGGATGGATGACCATCTGTCAGGGATGCTTTGATTGAGATTTCCTGCATGGCAGAAGGGGGTTGGACTGGATGGCCCTTGCGGTCTCTTCCAACTCTATGATTGTATGATTCTATGAACTCTTCCAGAACATGGCTGCATAGCCTGAAAACCCAACAAAAAATAATCTCTAGCTCCTCCAGCATGACTCTGGCAGACACTGATTATATAGAATTGTGATGGAAGACCTACGTATTCCTAGTTATTTGTAGGTCCTTCAATGCAATTCTATGGACAACCTCTCATGGATGTAGCCACAGAGTTGCACTGGAGGACCCAGAACAGTGGTTGTCAACCTTCCTAATTTTGCGACCCTTTAATATAGTTCCTCATGTTGTGGTGACCCCCAAACATAAAATTATTTCCTAAGACCATTGGAAATATGTGTCTTCCAATGGTCTTAGGCGACCCTTGTGAAAGGGTCATTCGACCCCCAAAGGGATCGCGACCCACAGGTTGAGAACCACTGGCCTAGGGCTTCCAAAAGAGGTGTTCTCTCAGGTTAAAAAACAGTGCGTTTATTATTTGGGACCCTGCACTCCCAACTCCAGTGAACATAAAGGGTCTGCTGTATTTGGTGTCACTTCAAGCTGATGGAAAGCTGGCCAGGTTTTGTTTCCTTTTCACAGTTCCAAAACTCCAGCGGATGACAGCTTCCTTCACCTCCCCATCTGCCAAGTGTCTAAATTTTGTTCCCATCTCATGCACAGTCACACAGACAAACCACTGCAAAAGACACAATAAGCTGGCTGGCTTCCTTTGCACACGGTTATCCTGCTCCTGCCGCAGCGACAGACACAGTCAGAGGGCCCTTCTTCATAATAATAATAATAATAATGAATTTCTTTAATTTTCTTCTTCTTTCTTTACAGATTCTAATTTTAGTGTAATAACAGGCTGTGGCTGAAAGGGGATCTCTGTCCTTGCTGTGCCATATGTGTCGGCAGCGCAGCTGTGATAAGAAGAAACTCTTGAGTCTCCGCCACTGACAACCCATACGAAGTCTAAGTGCGCAGCTGTGTTTGCGCCCTCCTCTTCATCCCTTGGTACCCATCCATCTCTCTGCCCCTCCGCCTACATGCATTTTCTAAATTTAGATGGAAATTTCTTTTTGCAGGGTAGTGACCTGGGATGGTTTGTTATAAAGGAGAGGGGTGTCACATTTTGGTCCTCAAAGTCATATTTAGCGTTGGATTAGATGGAAATGGTGCCCTGCCATGATTGCGGATGTGTTCTCAGAGACAGAAGAACAAAGGCAAATAATATTCTAGCCTACATTAATAGAAGCATAGTTTCCAAGTCAGGAAAAGAAATACAGTAGTCTCACTATATTTTGCACTGGTTAGACCTCATCAGTTCTGGGCACCTCAATTTAACAGGTTGGAGCAAGTTCAGAGAAAGGCAACAAAGATAGTAAGAGGTATGGAGAAGAAAACATAGGAGGAATGGTTGGAGGAGCTGGGCGTCTTCAGTTTGGTGAAGAGAAGACTGAAGGGTGACATGACTGCATTCTTGAAAGATCTCAAGCGCTATGGGAAGGTAGATTTCGACTGAACATTAAAAGGAAACCTTGACAGAAAGAGAGGTTAGGCAATGGAACCCATTGCCTAGAGAGGTGATATGGTCGCTTTCTCTGGATGTCTTCAAAAAGATGCTGGGCAGCTCCCTACTGGAGATGCTTTAGTTGGATATATTGCATTTAGCGAGAGGTTGGACTCATTGAACTGTTGGGTCCATTCCAACTCTATGATTCTACATAGAGGCGTGCATCCATGAGCACACAAAGCACAAAAACACACCCAGAGAGAATATGGAACAGGGGCGAGGAAATATTTCTATCTTCACTGGACTCCTTCCCAAAATGGTGACTGGATGTAACATTGCAGCACTTGCTCTTGCTGTTTTTCAGGAGGTCTTTGATGAAAATAGATGGTTTGGGGAGTCCTTGGGGACTTCCTATGTTGGTCTGGAGGTGTTGTGTACATTTGAGGGGACTTTCTGTGTGGTTCTTGGATGAAAAACATGCCAAAATTACTATTTTTTTAAAAAGGGGGGGATGGAGGGACTGACTGTGGGCTTCAGGGTCCACAAAGTGGTTATCAGTGGCTGCATGTGGCCTGTGGGTCATACTTTGCTATAATCTGATGCACAACCACAACATCTTTGTGCAACACCTCCCAGGGTTCCTCCAGAGGTACTGGAGGATGATGCAATTGCTGCACATCCAGTTATGGAGACATAGCCAGATACTCCTTATCCTTCCCCAGCCATTATATGACTTTGCCAGGAGGACCCTCTGCTGGAAGAAGATGATTTCTGCAGGAAGGGAGACAGAGCAGAGTTCCACCAAGCAATACTTGATACTCCGGGTGCATCTACATTGTAGAAATAATGCAGTTTAAAATCGCTGTAAGTGCTATAGCGCCATCCTATGGCATCCTGGTGTCTGTCATTTTACAAAGCCTTCAGCCTTCTCTGCCAAAGGGTGCTGGTTCCTCACAAAGTACAAATTCCAGGATTCTGGAGGACGAAGCTGTGGCAGTTAAAGTGGTGTCAAACTGCATTACTTCTCCAGTGTAGATAGACCTGCTGTCTCCTCAAGCAGGAGCCAGCCATTGTGTAACACGAGTGCAGATTCACACTCCGTCAAGCACAATGTAGGAGATCAGCCATTCATAATTACATAGCTTTTTTACTGTTGATATTGACTTAATTATTGTTACATGCAATGAGTTTATGGAAGAATAGTAATTTGCTTTAATGCCCTTATTAACACTCGTCTATCTTTTATTATGATTATTGCTCTGCAGAACTGTATAAATGCAACATGATCTGGATGTATGTGAGTTTTGAATACAAGGGGAATTCAAGGCCTGGCTGTCTAAAATTCTTCTTGGGCTGTTAAGGTGGACTTGGGTGGATCAGGCCAGGAGACATTATACAATTGCACATTTGTAACTCAGCAGCTGATGTAGGATAACAGTAAAAAAATATTAACATGCCGCTGAATTACAAAATCATTTAAAACACATTGTTAAAGGACTACAGCACCCAATAGGGGCATTGGATCTGCTTCATGTCTCATCCTAAACTCTAATTTGGACCTAAATGCTGGATAACTGTTTGAGGAGTGGGGGGATAGGTTCCAATATCTTGCATATTTCTGTTAAAATTGAACTGAAAACTAACAATGGATATACCATATATACTCAACTATAAGTCGACCTCATATATAAGCCGAGGGCAAGCTTTGGGGCCAAAATTAGGGATTTTGATATGACCTGTGAGTCAAGGATAAAGCTTGCTTCTCTCTCTGCTCCATTTTGCAAGCCCTGGCTTCGTATAAAAAAAAAACCCTGTCCATTTAAAACCATCTCTCCAGTCCCTTTTGCAAGACCTTGCATCCTATGGAAACAACTCTCCATTTAAAACCACTTGCTTCTGTCTCCAGTCCCTTTTGCAAGACCTTGCTTCCTATGGAAACAACTCTCCATTTAAAACCACTTGCTTCTGTCTCCAGTCCCTTTTGCAAGACCTTGCTTCCTATCGAAACAACTCTCCATTTAGATCCACTTGTTTTCTTTCTTGATCCGAT
>NC_056530.1:13536078-13584180 GCF_019175285.1 Sceloporus undulatus
GTTAAAACCTCTCTTCCAGCACCTGGGAATCGGTTGAGAGAGATCCAGAGAAGGAAAAGGAGGGACAGAAGTGATATTTCCCCCTTTCCATCCTTCCTCATAGCCCTCTAAGTTTTACCCTCGACTTATCCACGGATCATATCAAACTCCAGGATTTTGACCCTGAAACCTTCCCTCGACTTGTACATGAGGTCAACCTATACACAAGGATGTACGGTACATTGCCGGCGAATGCTTTTAATGTGACTTCTTCCTTTCCGATCTTCGCTCCTTTTATCTGAACATAGAAATGCAGCCAGCTAATATGGCATCAAAAGCTGGCTGCATTGTGCCATCGGTCCCAGAAACTCTGTTAGCCAAAAACAGCTGAAGATCCCATTCCGCGGAGGAGACCAGTATGGGGTAAGGAAGCCAGCAGCTGAATCAGCATTGAAACTAATGGCTCTTAGGGAGTTGTGTTTTGCTCAGCGGGGCCTCCCCTTTCCTGAGTAATTCATTTCGATTGTACAAAATGACCGGACCTCACACTGCTTATTTTGCCTGTGTTTTTATAGTGTGGTTTCCTAACCACCTGAGAAATCAATCATAAGAGAAACATGGATAGGAAGGAGGACTGTTGCTCACAGAAAATAAATATAAGCAATGATGAAGACTGGTGAAAGAAAAGAAAAGCTACGCAGGAGTCAAAAGATGTGTTTCTCAGGTGTCAAAAAACCCCGATGAGAAGAATCCTGGACCAAGGAAAATCTCTGCCATTTGGGACTTATTCTACCTCAATTTTGTCCAGATTTTTTTCCAGACAGGAAACATCATTTTCTGCACATTTTCTTCATTCCATACGACGGAGCCATGGCAGTTAAAGCAATGTCAAACTGCATTAACTCAGCCGTGTGGCAGCAGCCTGGATCCCCTTTCCTGGAATTTGAATCCATTGGTTCAGGTCCTACCTGAAGCATCAGAAAACAAGCATGCTCCATCCTTGATATGACAGTCTTTCAGATATTTAAAGATGACGATCATGCCACTTCTCACGTTTTTCCTCGCCAGCCTAAACATATCCAAATCCCTAAGTCATTTCTCCTAAGGTTTGGTTTCCAGACCTATGACCAACTTTGTTACCCTCTTCTGGGCATGTTCCAGCTTGTTAATACCCTTCTTAAAGAGATCTGGGAATGTCTAGAAATGTTGTGAGATATTTAGCCTTCCCTGTCAAAGAGATCTGGTGCCCAACAAAACTACAAGAGCAGTAGAGGACAGGGTTCTTGGAGATGTCTCAAGGTTGTGCAGCTCAAGGACCAACAACAACAACAATCCTACACTTTGCATTGTGGTTGCACATTGAGGTGGGACATCCATGCTTCACACTACAGTTGGACCTCATGTATTGTGCATGTGCCATAGCACCCATTCATCAACACGTGTGTCACAATATTGCTATTCTGTATAGTGGCTGCATAGTCCTTTTGTGGGGTATGTCCACATGTGGATATTTACACCATACTACTCTGCCTAATAAGAGGTTGGGTAGCCTGGCAGATCTCAAAGGAAGCATCTTTTTTGTGCTGCTAATTCAGTATATATTTTATTTCCTAGACTCTTAGAGCCCACATGTCCAGAAGGAACGGCCCTTGCCTCCATGGATATCCCTCCGTACCATCTTAACTGAGAACAACAACAACGTCTTGACAAAATGCAGGTCTGTGACTCTAATATCTCCATGTATATTTTTTTCCTTGTATGATTTTTAACGCCTTTGCCCGATGAAGAAGCCAGCGTAGCATCAAAAGCTTGCACAATGTATTCTGTGCATTTTGGTTGGCCCAATATAAGTTGGGTTTTGGATGTTATTGCACTACTCTAAGGGCTGTTGGACTGAGACCTGAGAAAGCAAAGAGAAAGTTGGACCGAGAGTCTGGCACACTTCGTAACAATCCGCATGTACATTTCCTCCGCTGTGTAGAGGAGGAGTAGACAATTGCCAGTTCTCTTCTATTTCAGCCTGAAGAGCAAACCCTGTTAAATGGCCTCTTCTTTCACCCTGCCCAAGTTGCTTTTGTTTAAATATCTAATTGATTTCCTCGCATTAGAGCATCTTCCCTTCTTCCCTCTCCTCTGCAATGTAAATTATTGTGAATCTGCTTCAGGAATGATAATGAACCGACATTACCCATCGCCCCTTTCCCCCGCCAATGCCAAAAGGGGGGGGAAATAGATACCATTTTTTAAAAGAAAAAGACGAAGGGGAGGGTGTCAGACGAACGCCGACTTCTTTGTTTCTAAGCATTAAAGGCAGGGAGGGAGGGAGCCTTTACATTCTTCATCTATCAATTCCAGCCCCATCTTTAAGTTCTATATATAGATCAATGCATCTCCCAGCTAATCTCTTTACAATCATAAAGCTATTAAATTAATTAACGCAAATGAAAGTGGCAATGCGGGTGAGTCCCTGAAGGGTGTGCAATCATTTCACATTTATTTATACTGAAAAGTGAGGAGGGGTTTTTTTTTTCTTTTCCTTTTAGGAAAAATCTGCTAGTGTCAGCAATTTTTTTGAGTTACTTTTTATTCTGAAGGCTGCTACTTTTGACAGGTTCGCAGGGTGAACCGTTTCACTCGGGACCTGCGCCGCTTTGTCTCGGCAGAACAGTCAAGAAAAAGGGCTGGGAACACAAAGGCTTTGGAAATGTATTCGGATCCAGTGGCACTCGGTGGATTCAGTGTCTCTGCAGAGCAGTGGATCCACTCTGGGCTTTAGTCCTTGCAAGAGCTCTTCCAAGGTGCTGAACTCTACCTCTGAACCAGATCAGCTTCTTGGGCCTTGAACAGACAGGCCAAAATAAAGCTGCTTCGGGTCACTTTGGAGGTATGCTGTTTAAATGCTGCATGCGTCCTAAGAGGCTGGAAGCCGAGCCAAAGCCACGCTCCAGTCTTAAGAACTGGAGCACAGCTTTGGCACAGCTTCTGGCCTCTTAAGATGTGTGTGTCCTTTAAACAGCATACCTTCCAAGTGACCCGAAGCAGCTTTATTTTGGCTTGTCTGTTCGGACCCTTGGATAGCTTTTCCAAAACTCTGGCTGAAACCTGGAATAGGCTCATCACCATGAACATGAGGCCACCCCCAATTGAAGAACTGTCTCTCCCAGCTGTCAAGCTTCATTGCTTAGACATCTCTGGCAGAAGAACCACACAGCCTCAGATTGAGTCATTCCATAATGTGCTGAACACCACCACAGCTTGGAGAGTAAAAATACATTTTTTGGACTACAGCTCCTAGAATCCCCCAGTAATCTCCTCTGTTAGGTGGCTGAAGACAAAAGCCAAAGAATACTCATCAATGGGTCTTCATCACGCTGGAGAGATGTCATGGACTGCCCTGGGCCTGACTAAGCGGCACAGTCAGGTACTCTGTGAGATTTGAACTCGGCTCTGG
The DNA here is from genome assembly GCF_019175285.1 of Sceloporus undulatus. Classification (NCBI taxonomy): domain Eukaryota; kingdom Metazoa; phylum Chordata; class Lepidosauria; order Squamata; family Phrynosomatidae; genus Sceloporus; species Sceloporus undulatus. The sequence goes on from NC_056530.1 coordinate 13,539,509, forward strand.
ACTATTCCTTTGATACTTCCCTGCTGTGCTGCCCTCAGTAGAGATAAGCAGGACAAGAGAAGTATCTAGAGGGATGCCAAAGGGCTTGGTCTTGGACCCATTGTTGTGCAGCATATTTATTAATGATTTGGGTGACATAATAGAGGCAATGATGTCCCGGTGCTGGAGAACAGCATAGGCAGTCCAAAGGGTGCTCTTGCCCTTATCATTCACCATCATGGTGGCCTTCTCCTGAGGCTGCGAAACCTGGAGGACATGCTCACCCTTCTTCTTTGCTGCAGTGGTGCCTCCCTCCTTAAGAAGAGACCGAAAATTGTCTTTGAAGATGACAGTGAAGGTAATCATGGTTGCTATGATGATGGGGATGGAGGTGGTGTTGATGGAGACGGACAGGCATGACAGTTCCCTAAGTGGCTTACAATCTAAAACACAGGGGAACAGAGGAAAGTGGTAGTGGAAGGTAAGCAGAAAAATAATGGCCAGAGTTCTGTTTGTGACATGCATACACATAATGCAAAGTTTCGGCAGGGTGCAAGAAGATATTCATTACCCCCTTGTGCTGCATCCAAAAACAACCCATCATCAGCTGTTGATCTCCATAATAGGCTGCTTCTTGTTGTTGCTAACCATGGTGACCCTGTGGATGAGACATCCCCAAGACCCTCTGTCTTCCACTGCAGTGCTAAGTTCCTGCAAACCCATACTTGTGACCTCTCCAATAGAGTCTATTAATCTGGCATGGAGTCTTCATCTCTCTCTATTGCCTTCTACTTTCCCTAGTATTGTTGTCATCTCCAGTGAGTCATGTCTTCTTGTGATGTGGCCAAAGTACGGCAGCCTCAGTTTTGTCATCTTCGCTTCCAGGGAGATGTCTGGCTTGATCTGCTCTAGGAGCCATTTGTTTGTCTTCTTGGTACAGCTGTTAAGTGGCTGGGAGAGGAAAAGGAGGGAGACCAGTGAGCAACCATCCCTTCTGCAGCTTTCTAGAGAGGGGCAATAAGACCAATGACTTTGCTCCTTGTGTCTGGAGAATTGCAGCCAGGAGAAGGACACAGTCCCTGATGTTTCATCCTTCAATCTCCTTCACCCTGGAAAGTCAGTGCCCCATTGCGCTTGATAGCTGCTTTTGAGGAAGGCACACATCTGCACATATGAAGCATACTATTATGCTTCAGGCATGTGGTTCAAGACCTTGGCCAATGTGTGACGCATATCCTTTGGCTTGGTTACAATCAGATCTATGGCCAAGGGGCATAATCCAATCTTCAGAAAGGGAGAAATGAATTTGATGGGGCAACCAAAGGGAGATAGTTTCAGAAAGGCATTCTGGGTGACCGTTTCCAGCATAAGAGCAGCCAAAGAAAGTGAATGGAGTTGATTGAAGTAGCTAGAGAGCTTTAGATGGAGGAAGGTGGCGGAGAAGGATAAGCAAAGGTCACGGAGAGGGAGGGCATGCGAGCCGAGATATTACATTCTCAAAATGTCTTTTTGTGCAAAACCCTCCAGAGGAACTTTGCCAGAGCTCTTTTATCTTCTTTCAAATATCTTCAGATGTTTTTTGCCTGAGCAGAGACTTCGAAATTCACCTTGAATGCCATACTCTGGGAAGCGTTCAGTGGTGCCCTCCCTTGGAGCCAGTGGGGTTTCTCCATCTCTTACCATCTTTCTGCAGCAGCAGATGGCCATTGAAAAAGAAATAGAACAAGAACAAGAGAGAGAGAGACCACCATTGGTGTCAATAATGCACAATTTTCTCCATGGTTCTCGCCGGCTGAGAGATTACTTTCTTGCTGTTAAACGGCCCTATCTGAGGGAGATGCATTCTTCATTTCCCCCCAACTTGGCTCCCATCTTGATGGGGCACAGAAGCTGTTGGGATCGGGGAGATTGTGCGCATGCTGGTAAAGGAGAAATGCAGGGGCCTTCAGATAGGGATATTAAGTCTAAAGAGCTGATTAAGTGCAACGGGAGCGGTGTCAGTTTCTTGTCACCGAGGAGAATGTGCCAGGCTTGTGGATTAAGCTTTTGAGTGACAGCCCAGGATTGCAGGCCGACAACCGATCAATCACCCGAAGTGACAGGGGAGAGGAAATCTTCCCTTATCGCAGCCCAACATTGCACAAGCGAAGGAGACCATATGGGCCGAGAGAGGGCAAGGGGAAAGAACTCGGACAGATAAAACATGGCACACGTTGTGAAGCAAAGTATGGAAGCTCCAGAAGAGAGGGACCCCCTCCAGAAATGGAGTTATTGGATTGTATGTGATTGGCATAAACTGATTTGTCCAGTGATAAGAGATAGCCCCTGTATGCCAAATATTTTGGAGTATTTCATGTGATTCTTGAGTATTCCCTGATGAGGACAAAGCTGGACTGGTGAGAACTTTCACATTTCAGGATTTACTCTGCACAAAATTCCCAAAATGCGGTTTCGCACAGAACAGAGCATTTTCCATGCCGAAAATACTGTAACAGAAAGACACAAAAAATGCTATTTCTGCAAAGAGAGATTGTTTTCTGCAAAGAACGTGCCATTCTCTTATGCAGAGAATGCTGTTTTTGGTGCAAAGCAGGTACCAAGGGCCCACTGGAATTGTGGAACTGCCCTTGCAAAACTGTGGACTGAATACCATATAGACTCTATTATAAGCTGACCTCATGTATAAGTCGAGGGCAAGTTTTGGGGCCAGAATTATGGATTTTGATATGACACATGGATAAGTCGAGGGTAAAACTTAGGGGCATTTAGCAAAGGATCTAAAGGATGAAGCAAAACAAAGCAATGTCAACAATGTACAAAATTCCAGTAGACATAGCTCTTTGTGCTTACTTTTAAGAATGGATGGATGAGAAAGTAGAGGGGATCAGTGCTTCCAAGACACATTATACTCTTCCCTTTCACCAAAGGATGTTTTCTTCTTTTTAATTAGAGTTTAGATACAGTACTTACATTGAATCGTGGATAAGTTGACTCAGCTTTTTGGGGTCAGTTTTTTGACCTGAATTTCTAGACTTATACATGAGTATATACAATACAACCATTGCACAATGGCCAATGAAATGCACCCATGTGTGCAAAGGAACATGCACAGCTGTATGGCACCAAACAGGATTCCAGCCAATGTATTCGGAAGTGGTCAAGAGAGAGAGAGAGCTCAAAGCAGCTCCATTTTTGAGCTCCTTGCGGGGTAGGCCTATGGGAATTGTTACGATGAAGGCCCAAATTTCCAAACTGACGGCCACATCGCTGGCCATGCAATGCAGCAGCGCAGGAATCCCTGAGAGGCAAAGCAGTTGTGCAGGAGCAGTTGCTTGACATAATAAAAAATCTGTAAAGTCTTTTTAACATCTTTCCTCTTTCAAGACAATCTATCTAAAAAATCCATGTCAGCCATCCAGTCTCATAAATATCCAGATCTTACACACGGCTGCTCGCTGGTCCTACAAGATATGATTCAAGACAAAAGAGAAGGGCCCAACGGAATATGAAGTATATTTAAGTACCTTTCAAGAAAGAGTTATTGTTAACTCAAAATCTCTCTGGTTATGTTTTAATGGAATATTGATTGAATCTGAGCTGAAGTCTTATGGTTTGGTTAGGACAGGGGTGGCAGTTTTGCTGCCTTCCAGATGTGGTTGGACTCCAGCTCCATACATTTCTCATGACTGTTTATGATGCCTTAGGCTATTGAGAGCTGGAGTCCGACAACATCTGGAAGGATACCTGATTCCCAGCCACAGCTAGCAACCAGGAAAATTAAACCATGTTGGTTTTCATTGGCCTGGTTTCATAGCAGCATGGCGAATGCATCTGCCAGTTTGTAAACCCCAAAACAAGTCATAGAATTGATACATCTGTACCATGATTGGAAGGCAGATGCTTTAACTACCGAAATGTCACTCTGTCTCTCATTCTTTCTGTCTCACAAGCATAAAGACCAAGAACAAACTGTACATCTCCTTGAATTCAAAGACATAGCCATGTTAGCCTGGAAGATCAGTCTGCAAAGGTTTCTTGTAGCATGAAGTCAAAGGCTTTCATGGCTGGCTTCCATAGTTTTTTGTGGGTTTTTCTGGCCATGTGGCCTGAAAGAGCTTATTCCTGACGTTTCACCAGCATCTGTGGCTGGCATCTTCAGAGAATGATGAAGTTCTTGCAGTACCTTTGAGACTAACTAAAAAAAAGAAGTTGGTAGTATGCGCTTTGGTAAACTTGAGCATACTTCTTCAGACGCATGTACTTCTTGTTTTCCACATAGTATCAGTGGTGGTTTCTCAAGAGAAAGAAAAAAAAGCTGGTAGCTCTTTTTTACTCTATATAGACAGTTAAGAGTCCACAGTTATGGATTTGCCTTAGTTTGCTAAGTTTACCAAAGCCTGGACCCTATTTCCAACCAGAATACATTCATTAAATCAATGGGATTTACCTGCATGTTGATTCATCTGTCAACAACCGATTTAATGGGTATCCTGTTGTTGTTATTTGCCATCAAGCCAGCTTCGACTTATGGTGATTCTATTAAATGAGAGACCTCCAAGATCTGCAGCCCTCAACTGCGCTGCTCAGGTCTTGCAAACTCAGGGCCACGGCTATCTTGACTTGAATCAATCCACCTGAAGTATGGTCTCCCTCTTCTCCTACTACCTTCCACTTTATGAAGCATTATCATCTTTTCCAGTGAGGGATGTCATCTACATGATATGTCCCAAGTATGACAGGCTCAGTTTAGTCATCTTGGTTTCTAGGGAGAGTTCAGCTTGATTTGCTCGAAAACTTATTCATTTGTCTTTCTGGCAGCTCATGGTATCTGCAGAACTCTCCTCCGGCGCCACATTTCAAAGGGGTTTATTTTCTTCTTGTCAGCTTTCTCCACTGTCCAGCTTTCGCAACCATACGTAGAAATTGGAAATGGTATGGCTTGCGTGATTTTGACTTTGATGTTTAATTGTATGTCTTTTTGCTCAAGGGGCTTCCCTAGTTCTTTCATGGCTGCCCTTCCAAGTCTTAGTCTTTTGGTTTCAAGACTAACAAAGGTGCTGTGCAGACAGCCCCAAGTGAGCAGCCACCCCTTTCAGTGCCAGATCGGGGCCACAGCAATCGCACATCGCGGCACCGATCCAGCAATTTCCCAGCCCCAAAAAGGGCCAGTGAAATGATGCTCCTTTTTTCAGAGTGGCAAAAAACTACCTTTGCCACTGCAGTGGCAGCTTCTTGGGGTTTCTTTGGGGCTGCGCATCTGGATGGGTGGGCAGCATGGCACCACCCACCATCTGGATGGGTGGGCAGCGTGGCACCGGCATTGGGGCAGAGTCAAGGGCAGGCAATGGGATGCTGGCATTTATCACCAGTCTGTTTAGCCCCAAAGTTACCTAGCCCCAAAGTTTAGCCTCAGAGTTGCCTAGCCATTCAGGCAGAGCCAAATTTCTGTTGCATCCAAACATTCAACCAATTGCTAGTCACTCCCAACATTTCGCTCTCTTTCAACAGATCACTTATCATATGGCACATACTATAAACCATACATATAACCATGCTTCACCATACTTCTTCTTCTTATTATTATTATTATTATTATCGTTTATTTCTATAGCGCCATAAATTTACATGGCCCTTTACAAATACTTTTGTTAACACAACAGGTATTTGACCTTCCAAGTCAAATACATAAATATATGCAGCTTGTGTGAACTTGTGGAAAGACGTGTAAGAAGAATTGTATTAAACTTGAGGATCTGATGTATAAGGAAGAAGATTACATTGAACAAGGATGGTTTTGGGAAGGACTGGAAAGATTATAGCAAACCCTAAATGGCAAGCTGGATAGCACGATAAATATCTAAACACATTTTGCCATGCCATGCCTCTCATTTGCTTTTTTTGAAACAGCAGTCTTTGGTGAATAGCGTTCTTCGCAGGACAGATGGAGAGGGTTGGCATCTGGCCTGCAAATTTGCCCTGAAGGGTGGAGGCTCAGCTTTGCTGGAGTTAGAAAAACTCTTCTTCTTTATTTGAACTGACCACAGTGCTATTCCCCAAACAGAAGCAGAACCTCTTCGGCTGCTGCCACACTGCAGTATTAATGAAGTGTGACACTACTTTGACCGCCAGGGCTCCATCGTATGGGATCCTGGAATTTTGAGTCTGCCGTGGCACCGGAGCACTCTGACGGAGAAGGCTAAATATCTCACAAGACTACAAATCCCAGAATTCCATAGCACTGAGCCGTGGCAGTTAATGTGGTGTCAAAGCTGGAAGACTTGCAAGTTGAAAGGCAAGGCCAAACCAGGGTCCAGAGACCTTAACCATTTCTAACGGCAATTTTTGAAGCGAACCCATTCCTCCTTCTCTGCCATTTCTCTTCCCCGTTTTGTCGTCCTTTCTAGGAGAATGGCTTTAACAAGAATCCGCAGTGCTTTGCGCAGGAGAACAAAGCGCACAATTGAGCAAGGATCGCGATGTGACCGCTGGTGACAGTCATTCTGGACCTGAACAGAAAGAATTAGATAAAGAGCTTTCTGCTTTTGGATCACAAAAGCAGAGCAAGAGAAAGAGGGAGCAAGGGCAGGAGAAAATGTTCATCCCATCAACGGGAAATGTTTCCGTAACCAGAAAACGTAATATTATCAAGAAAATGTGTGTCGGGATGTTGCTGCCACCGGGGCACATTCGACCAGCCAGCCAACAACGGATTCTCTTAGAGGATGACCCCAAGCACTCCGAAGCTGCCAAGGCACCTTTGATGGGTGTCAATGGGGCTCAGAGAAAAATACACTAGAGCCCCCACCGCCGCCACCGCCGCCGCCCCGGTTGTTTTCTTTTGCACAGAGGACCAATATTGCTGATGGAATATTTTGCCCTTTTGGCCCTTCATTTTGTTAAGAGGAGGAGGAAAATAAATAAAATCAAATCAGAGTGGAGGATGAAAAGAATGCTCCCATATTTTCTTCAGTGAGAGAAGGGTATTTTTTGACACCTCAAAGACAACCGAGCAGAGAAATGCTCAACCGCCATTCGAATTTTTATTTCTATTTTGCATTAAGAAGAAGATGGATGGATGGATGGATGGATAGATAGATAGATAGATAGATAGATAGATAGATAGATAGATAGATTAAAGAGACTGATATTTATTTATTTATTTATTTATTTATACAGAAAGCAACCTTTTGTTTTTTATGGGTTTTTCAGTCTATGTGGCCATGTTCTGGAAGAGCTTATTACTGACATTTCGCCATCATCTGTGGCTGGCATCTTCAGCCACAGATGCTGACAAAATATCAGGAATAACTCTTCCAGAACATGGCCACATAGCCCAAAAAACCCACAAAAAACTCTGGATGCAGGCCGTGAAAGCCTTCAACTTCACGACCTGTTTTGTTTTGTTTTGGATTTAGATGCATCTGAGGAAGCAGACTGAAGTCTAGGGAAGCTCATGCTGCCAACTTCTTTCTTTAGTTAGTCTCAAAAGTGCTACAAGATCTCCCTACATACTGGTCATAGCTTAGTCTGTCTGGGACTAGGAAGCACACTCCGGAACCCTAGCATGTATGGATGGCACCATCTTTATGTGGTGCCATCCATACGGGGTGCGCTGAATGACGCAAGTGCGGTGCCGCATCAACACTTCCAAGTTCCTTTTGGTCCAGAGGGACACCATGCAGTTTGGCTGTTGCGGAGTCTCTCTGGAGGAAAACTGGGTGCCTCCAGCCCACCTTTTCGGGGCGGTATGTACCACGCCTAGGTCAGCAGAGTTTGACTAAGCTGCTGGTTTAATTCTCTCCATGAGTCTCCCGAGTTTTGCTGCATCGGCTGGTTACCAAATGGATCTGGAAGAAACAGAGGCTAAACTTGAGTGATCTCAACAGAAGATTTCCATCCTCCCAGATCAACCGTTAGACTTTATCTTCTGTGCACAGCAGAAAGATTTCTGCCTATAAAAAGATCTCTGCAACAGAAAAGTCATTAAACGTAAAGAAGTTTTTGATGAGGCGTCTGAGTAATCCACTTTATCAATGTCTGATCCAAGCCGACAAAAATTATGCACCTCCACCTCCAGATACATGCAAAGGAAATAAATCATCCAGTTTGGTTTGGAAGGGAGGGTTGTGTGGGAGAAATTAAGCCCTGGGAATAAGAATAAGAAGAAGGCGATGCGTGATGCCTCCGCCTTGCTTTCTGGCACAATGGCGCTAAAGCACTGTTTCCCAAGTCCCTCAAAACTGATCAGGCTGAGACAAAACCTTTCCATGGAAAACATTCAATGGGAATGGGGTGAAGAAGGAGGCAGTTTTGCCACCTGGAACTGACATTATTTCAAGTCAGCATGCAGGGTCATCCATTTATATTTATTTGTTTGTTGTATTTCTTTATTGCCTCTCAACCCTCAACGGCCCCCGACATGATGAACAAATAAATACCCACTAAAACGAGGCAAAAATTGTGAAGTCGGAGGCTTTCATGGCTGGCATCCATAGTTTTTTGTGGGTTTTTTGGGCTATGTGACCATGTTCTAGAAGAGTTTATTCCTGGCGTTTCTGGGCCACATCTGGGATATCTCCTAGGACAAAGTATTCACACAGAGGCATACCAAGGACATTTTGCCCTGGATCCTACAAATTCCAGGAATGCCATTGTTGTCCAGCCAGCCCAGCAATGGGAAGATGGCAAAGCCAATGAATCCTGCAGAGATGCAGCAGGTAAGCTCCTGTATGCATGGATGACCTTTTGGGCTTTCTGGAGGTTGTTTTATTTATTTGTGTGTTGGCAATGCTGTCGCAGCACCCAGATGGGAAAGTCTTGGGAATCACAGAGGAATAAAGCCTCCACTCCTACTGAAGCTATCTGACAATCTCTTCTCCGGAGATGAAGAGCTTTGTCGTATCTGCACAAAGGCAACTGGAACTAATAACGATAGAAAATCCATATCAAAGGCAAATATCCCAGATTAATGTAAATGGCCCATCAATCCAGGGGAGATCGAACAATATCTCTCAGCGGGGCGCACTGTTTGCCTGGCGGTAAGTGTTTGCGCGTACGTAAAAGAACCTTGAAAATATATTCAAATATAACGTTGCGTGGAAACACGGCACTTTCTACGGGGAAACAATGCTTCAAGGACAAGGTGCATCTGCATAAGAATCTAAACTAGGTGCAAAGTTGGTTTCATTGGGGAAGTTCTCCCAGGGTTGGCCAAAGATATTTTGCTGCCTCCACTCTCATCCAAATGGAGGAATATTGCACCCAAAGCTATCCAAAGTTTATTTAATTATGCAAACCATTTAAAATAATTCCAGATTTAAATCAATAGCCTGGAATCTTGCAGATGTTAATTTCAGCTAGAGGAGACCCTTTTTAACAACTATGGAAAGGTAAATCCAGTGGACTCAATGGCTCTACTCTAGCCAGGATTAACAATAAGATTTCAGCCATTAATAAAATTAATGAAACAGATTTTTTAAAAAGCACATGTAACAGGTTAGCAAGTTTAAAAGCAGTTAGAAGGTTAAATGTGAGCCTTTGACCACTTTTAACATCTGAACTTGTTAAATACAGTTCCATCCAGTGTTAACCTTTAACCAAGCCTGAAAGGCGAAAGCGGTTAAGGCAGTTAAAATAGTTTTAAAATGGTCAAAACAGTTGTTTTGCAACCGGAGGCTGAAATCCCCATACGATCATTGCCAGGAAAAACACAACACTCGCAAATGAAATCACTGTCTGTCTTTTCTGACCTTTTGTGACATTCAAAAGCTGCCATTCAAGGCATACGTCTCCCTCAGTCTAATGGAGAATCCGTCCCGGATTTCTCTCCGAAGATTCCTGGGAACGGTCATTTCGAGAGAGTCCACAGCAAAACGGGAATCCATCTCTCTGATCCGGTGACATCTCCCAGACTTTCCTGGAAGCCAGTTATATGAAGTGCCTGCCATTTCTCACTTAGCAGCTGGCATGGATACAATTCCCTTCCTCCTTGTTTGGCCCACCAAGAAGGGATTGTGGCCCAACACAAAGTGCCAGGACTTAATTTATTCCTTCAGTGGTCTCGCCTCTGCTGCTGACTTTCCATTACTCCAAGGCCTGCTAGGGCTTGTTGTCTGTCAGCCGATTGAAAGACGGATGACAACCTTTCAAAACAAGGGAAAGAGATTCAGAAGAGGGTAGGATCCAGAGAACATACCTAAGGAACAACCAGGTTCCTTTTCATAAGTCCCAGCCAGAGTAGATGCATTCAATTAATGTATGCATGGCGAGTAAACACAATGTGCGGCTGCCACACTACTGAATTAATGCAGTTTGATAACACTTTCATTGTCATGCTGACATTCTATGGAATCCTGGAATTTGCAGAAGGGCAGGTTATGGCACCCAAGCTCTCAGGGCCCTGATGGTGCAATGGTAAAATGCAGCCACAAGATGGTGAGTTCAATCCCAGAGGGCTCCAAGGTTGACTCAGCCACCCATTCATTTTACGTCGGTAAAATGAGTATCCAGTTTGTTTGGAGGCAATTGGTTTACAGGTTGTAAACCGCTTAGAGAGTGCTGAGCTCACCGATAAGCAGTATAGAAATTGAAACACTACTGCTAATTGCTATTGCTCTGGCAGAGAAAGTTAAACAGCTCGCCAAATGACAGATCCCAGAATTGTGTAGCACTGAGCCATGAAAGTGGTGTCAAACTGCATTAATTCTTCAGTGCGGACACAACCTTGGTCATGGGTGGGTCAAGTGTGCCCCAAGATGTGGCCCACCAAGAGTCCCAGGGGCTCCCCAAAAATTCAAAAATGAGGGAGTTTGTTCAAAATTCAAAACAAAGGGGCAAATCAGAGAATCCTGTTGCTGGAAGAGACCCCAAAGACCATTCACTCCAACCTTCTGCCACAACTCACAATCAAAGCATCCCTGACAGATGGCCATCCAGCCTCTGTTTAAGCAGTGATTCTCAACCTGTGGGTCGCAACCCCTTTGGGAGTTGAATGTCCTTTTCACAGGGGTCACCTAAGACCATCAGAAAACACATATTTCCAGTGGTCTTGGGAACTGAGACACCAAATTTTTATAGTTGGGGGTCATCACAACATGAGGGACTGTATTATAGGGTTGTGGCATTAGAAAGGTTGAGAGCCACTGGTTTAAAGACTTCCAAGATGCCCTAAAAGCTGGAGCAGATGCTGCTCACCAGTGACATGGAAATCACCAGCCACCACTATGTGCTTCTGACTTCACCTTCCTCTACAACAGGGATTTCCATCTTGGTTCGGGGAGATATTTTTGGTTTTTTGCCAAACCATAAGCTACTCATGATTTCCGGCACCCTTTCTATAATTTCACAGATGCAGAAGTCAGAAGGAGGAGAAACACTTTTTTCTCTCCAAACCTGCGTTGCTGCTGCACAGTCTCTTCATCCTCTTCTTATCTCTTTGATCTCTTCCTCTTCCTTTCCTCCCCTTTTCATCATCCTCCATATTTTAAGAAATCTGAAAGCACAAATCAAGCTGTCATTAAAGCTGGATCTTTTCTTCCCATCCTTTTAAAACCCATTTCCCAATGGTGATAGCATTTGGAGAGGGGGGAAAAAACTCTTCGAGTTTCAAGGAGTTTCAGAAAAATACTATATCCTTTGCCCCCCACTTGAGAAATTAAAAATGCATACAAGATCTGAAGGGGGACCAGAGCTATTAATCAGTCCAGCGAAATGTCCAAGGAAATCAAACATTCCTTAGAAGACTCTCATATCTGGTGTGTGTGTGTTTGTGTAAAATAGAGATGCAATTCTGAGTCTGCAAGACCTGAGCACATCGGTTGAGCATAGGGCGACTTGGAGGTCTCATAGGGTTGCCATACGTCAAAGCTGACTTTTCTCCATGGAAAACAATAATGCAATGATAAAATATTAATTCCAGCACAGAAAAACAGCATTTTTGCACAGAGGTTTGCACAGAGTTGTGACCAGTAATTTCAGCAATTTGCTTCCCGCTGGGATAAAGTCTCCGAAAACCATGAGTTTCCCAAGTGCTATCTGTAATTCAGGACTTATTCTGTGCAAAATTTGTACGTGGTTGTTTTGTGCACAAAAACAGCATTTTCTGCATGGAAGAATAATCATGCAATGCCGAAATATTAATTCCTGCACAAAAAATGCTGTTTTCGATGCAGAAAATTCTATTCTCTATACAAAGCAATGAACTTTATACAGGATAAATCCCCAGTTACAGCATTTTCTGGGCAGGAATGAATATTTCTGCATTGAAATACAGTAGGTCATTGGTATCCACTGAGGTTTGGGTCCAGGATCCCCACTTTATCCCATGGATACCAAAATCCATGGATGTTCCAGTTCCATGAAATAGAATTGCATAGTGAAATGAGGTCTCTTATATGACATAGTAAAATCAAAGATTCCTTTTTGGAATTTACATCTTTTTGGGGATATCTTCAAACCATGGATGGTCAAATCCATGGACAGGAAATCCATGAACATGGAGGGTCAACTGTATTATTTTCCATCAACTCATACATAATAAAGTGGCAAAGAGAGTTCTGTGGATACCCAGAACTGCCAAAAAGAGCAATAAATGGGTCCTAGAATGAATCAGGCCTAAACTGTCCCCAAAAGCCATGATGACTATATTGAAATTGTTGCACTTTGGACATATCATGGGAAGACACACATGACTTACTGGAAAATATGACAATATTTGGAAAGATAGCAGTAGGAAAAGAGGAAGACTGTATTACAGGTGGATACACTCCAAGGAAGCCATGGCACCAAGTTTGCAAGATCTGAGCAGAACCACTGATAACTGAGTGACTTGGAGGTCTCTCATTCATAGGGTTGCCATAAATTGAAGTCAACTTGATGGCAGTTAACAACAGCTATATGGATTAGCATCTGTGAGTCTGAAGAAAGCCCTGGTTGTGTACCCTATCCATCTCCAACTCCACTGCAAACAAGCTGAGGACTTAACTAGGTTTCATTTTCAACTTTTATGGTTCATGGAATCATTGAAGTTGGACAAACCAGGAAACATGGTTCAAGACAGGGGTGAGCAGCCCACAAACTGTCCTATTTTTGCAGCCTCCATATCTCCTCGGACCCACCTTCAGTGAAAACAAAATGAAATGATAACGGAAAATGTCTGCTTTCATAAGCAGCCAGGGATCGTAGTGACTGTCCTCAAAGCAAGGCTCACTTCAATGTCTGCAGAGAGGTATTTTTGGGGAGATTTTATTTTTTAAAAAAGATGTGAAAACGTATTTTTGGAGCCTGTCGTGGGTGGCGCAGAAGTGTGCAAATTGGTCCCTGGACTTGCTAAAAATGCCCATCTCTGGTTGAAGACAAACTCTGACATGTGAAGCAAGGCAGTGAAATAATCCAGGGTCTCTAGTTTGCCTACCTGATCATTATAGTTTGTCTCCTGGAAGCCCTGCGATCTTGTCAGCAGTCCCCCATTCACAAGATTTGAAGGGGCCTTGTACAAGCCTTGCCCCACACATCCCTTATTGCTATGCATCAAACCCAGACAATGAGCAGCTGAAATACTCAAACTGCCATGAAATATAGACGATTCTCTAGAAAAATACCAAGGACGTCAGAAAATCAACCCTTCCGAAATGAAGGCGCATGAGATCAGTCCCGCATCTCCACAGGCTGAAGAGGAGCATGAGCAAAGTTAATATAACCCTGTCATGGGGAGAGTGCCATTCTCATTCGGCTTTGCCAGGCGGGTGCAACCAGGCGGGTTGGGAAACCGCAGCAAATGAAGATAATGAGGAGGTTTTGGGAGGCAGAAGCCTATCAAGTGGGACTCCTAAACCCATCTTGCTGCTCAGGGCTGTAATTTGGAGGATCTTGCATCCCACACAGGGGTTTGCTGGCACACGTCCCCTTAAAGTCGACACTGCCAGCTCCTGGGATTTAACTTGGCACCATCCGCAGAGTTTGCAGGGTTCATGGGAAGAGAAGTGAAGTGTGGCATGCCATAGCAAAATGAGAATCATTTGCTTATTGGCAGCAGTCAATTGTTGCGCAGTTGCCTCAAGGGCCTGCAGAGAAGTGAGCAATGAGCAAACAAATGCCATTTACAATACATGAGAGACTGTTACCCACATCTCTTTCTCTCTGGACTTTATCACATGGGGGAAATTGGAAGGTTAATCCGAAGTCATCCCAGGTGTTTCACGTAATTTCGGAAAAGATTTCCAAACGACGTCACATGCAAACAGAAGGTAAACGTAACTTCAACTATGGCACCCCTATGAAGGAAAAACCTCCAAGTCGTCCTGTCATCACCATCCCTGCTCAGGTCTTTCAAACTCAGAGCTGGGGCATCTTTGACTGAGGTTGCATCTGAGCTGCAGAAATAACCGCTTTAACTGCCATGGCTGAATGCTATGGAATTCTGGGATTTATAGTTTGGTGAGCTATCCAGCCTTCACTGTCAAGAAAGGTACCACAACAAACAACAAGTCCCAGGATTCTGTAGAATGGAGCCATGGCAGTTCAATTGGTGTCAAATGGCATTATTTCTGCAGTGCAGATCTGAGTATACCCACTTCCCTCTTTTCCTACTGCTTTGCCAAACATCATTGCCTTTTCTAGTTAGTCATTTCTTCTCTTGATATGTCCAAAATATGGCAGTCCCATTTTAGTCATCTTGGCTTCCAGGGAGAGCTCAGTCTTGATTCGATCTCGGACTCATTTATCAGTCCTTTTGGCAGCCTAAGGTATCCGCAGCCTTTGTACAAGCTTCTCCGTCTCAGTTTTATATGGTTTCTCCCAATCCCACCTGCAATGTCTCCCCCTGCTCCTATCATATTGGGTTGCAAAACTCTCCGTTCTCTACCCACACTGAAATTTCCGCAGACTTGTTTTATGTATTTTTCTGCCTAATGTATACATTCAAATGTGCGGGGCTCCTAATTTACGCTACTTTTCCCCGGCTGATTAAGGCATGTTTCTGTATATTTTTCTCAATTATACACAATTTATATGTGCATAATTGGGGGGAGTTAGGGGGAAACACATAACTGCCTTGTGGAAACGGCTCCACTGCTACTTGTTCGTTTCTGGGCAGAATGCAAAGTGTGGGTTTTATGAACCTTAAAACCCTATGTGGTTTGGGTCCGAACTATCTGAACAGCCATTATCTCCCCACATCTTTGTAACCATGTTTGCAAATCTTTGGGGTAGGAACATCTCTCAATCCCATCACTATCACTGGCATGTTTGGTGAGGACACATGTGGCTGAGTCTGTGGATTAACTCTGGATCAACCTTCCAACCATAGAAGGTTTTCTGCATTAATTCTGCAGTATAGATGAAGCCTAGACCCCAGCTTTTGTGACCAAGGATGGCATCTCAGAGGACATCTTTACTGGATAGTAATTCCTTCTGCAACAAAGGGCCTTTAGCCACTGAGGGCCCTGAAGCAATTGTTGATCATCCAGCCTTGGGTGTTGCACAAAAGGTGTGAGATACCTCATTGTTCAGCTTCCCAAAAAGCGTTCACAGTGGTGCAACTCCAAGTTAGACCAGTGTAGAATCATTGATCCAAAAAATGTGCATCAGCCTCTCTCCTCATTGTCACAACATGTGCAAATCATGTGCGGTAGAGGGTAGAAATGCTACCGTTTTGGATTACACCAGTCAGAACCCCTCAAAAAAAGTAACTTACCCAAGCTCATCGGAGGTGAAGGAGAAATCAAACGTACGTTCTAGCTTTGCATACCGAATATAGACCAATTTAAGTGCAAATGGCTTTAACTCCTGCCTTGTGAAACGAAATTGCTTCTGCGGGTAGGTCAGGACCTCCTCTCCTTTGTTCCATTTCTAGGCAGTGCATCTCCCAGAGTTTTGCTTGTGTTCCTCTCCCATACAGCCCCGGCTCTGAATTTACCCAGAAACACTTAAATTGTTCCCTTTGCTACACACTTCCTTTGGAGACTCTGAACCCCGTGTTAGAAATGTCACTCTTTCAACCCGTTTGATGAGTCCGAGACCTCGGGATCAATGACAAAGCATCGGCAGAGGCAGGGGAAGAGAGAGAGAAAAGAGCCGCTCGTGATCAAAGCCCCAGTTACAGCTTCCATCTTTCACAAGTGACAGTAATTTTAGGCAGAACAAATAGAGCGATCATTTTTCCCTGATAGGAGTGCAGCAGGAGGGAATGGGGAAGAGAGAAAGGATGGCCATCGAAAGGCCCTTTGTAAAAATGAAGGGAGTGAGAAGAGAAGGGGAAGGAGGACAAGAAAGCACTTGGAAGGAGAGGGAATGCGCCCAAGTGACTGTCCATCTAATTTTTAGTAGATGGCAGCCTTGGATGCTCTGCGGCCCTTGCGTCTGGCTGCCAGGACATGCTGGATGTGCCAGCTAATTATAGCAATCATTCATGCTCTAATCGCCAGCAAATGCATGAATGGAGCATCAGAAGGCAAAACAACATCATCTCCCATTAATAAAGCATCTGTCGGGACTTCCAAGAAAGGATGGCAATGTACGAACTGTCAGGGAACGCAAGCAAAAGTGGACAAGGTCTGGCGGAATCGATCCAGGGCAGGCCTGGATGAAGGCTAGGGATGGGCACCATGGAAGAAAACATGGCGGGAAGGAAGCCGCGAATGATACAGTTTCGGAAAGATTTTTACAAAGAGCAGCATCATAAGCCAAGAGTTGCAGGACTGGGACCTGGAGGAAGGGACCCAGGCAAGTCCCTATGTATCCCCTAAAATAAGGAATACACAGGGATTGTGATATGAAAGTCATGAACGTATACAGTCAGCCTACTCCAATCACTGGATTTCAGCATCTGCAGATAGCCCCAACCCATTCACCCCAATGGCGACACATGGCTTCTGGCATCTGTTTCCATAGGTATGAGATGCAGTTCTGTTAGGGATATACATATGCGTATGTCATGTTAAATGTGTGGGCCCAAAAAGTCACCATTGTGCAACATATATATCCTGCTGATGAGGTGGAAGCAGAGTTGTGCCTTGTCTTTGCATGTCATGCATTGTCCTTATGCGTTATGGCTTTGCAACCTATATTTTGTGTTGTGGTTTTGCATCCCGTACTTTGAATTGTTTGGGGGCATCCTATACTTGGAATTGTGGTTGTGTATCCTCTACTTTGCCTTGCCGTTGTGCATCCTATACTCTGCACTGCAGCTGTGTATCATGTGTTATGTATTGTGCAAGGGTACTGACTCAGTGACATGAGCGGCACAACATAACTGTTCTGCGTAAGGGTTGCGTAGCGCCCATGTAGCATATCTCCACATAGAAAATATTTACACTATGCCAAGGGGATGATGGATTGCAGCCCCAGTGTGCCACAACTGCTGTTTCCAAAAGGACCACATTTGCACCACAACTGTGAATGGCAGAAATGGCGGTGGGATGGGTGACCTGTCAATCCAATTGCTTTTCCAACCCCAGCGCCTCCATTTCTAATGGCTTGGCATTTGGAGCATTACAAGCTGCAAAAACATTTTTAACAGGAAGCCATTTACAAATCCCCCCCAGATTCCTGGCATACAATTGCCTCTCTCTTTTTTAAAGCGGCACCCGTCTCATAAATATGCATTTCCCTCGGGTTTCTCTTTTTCTCCCCTCCCTTGATCCCCCATTTCCAGCAAATCTATGATTGTTTTTAACAACACCAGGAGAGCAACGGTTAGCATTCCAGAGTATATAATTTATCACCCAAACTGTAATTTATAATGTATGCAACAGGGGTGTAATAGTTGTAATGAAAACTCCGAAATTGGGTGATAGATGGTAGGGGGAGGTGTGTTTAAAGTGTGTCGTGTTTATATTCTTGTAAGTCTGGAGCCAAAAAGGAGAACACAATTGTTTGAATAGAATTACCTTTGTACTCTCAATTACGTTTTTCTTCGTGTGCTTCCCTTGCATCGCTGTTCTCACCTCAAGCACAATGGGGAAAGGCAAAGGAGGATCACCTATTGATTCTCCTTTCTCTGCGCTAACAAAAACAACAACAGCACCACAGATGTACAATTAATGGGCAAAAGGGCAAGGCAAGGACTGGAACGTCTTAGAAAGCTGGCAGTGACCTGTGTATCTGTAGATTCAGCATTTGATTTTGCTACCGGTGGACAGGCCTGCAACCCTGCTAACCAACACCAGAATATACTCAGCTTAAAGCAGGATAACTGGGATTGCAATGGGGCTCATATGCCTCCCTGCCAACAGTAGTGCAGCAGTGAGTCCATTTCATGTTTTTGCATCCATCCAAGGTGCTGAACCCATTTGAAAATTGACAAGGGAGCCACCAGATGCTATTGCTCCTTGCTGTGGTCCCCTATACATCCTCAACTTCTTGAAGTACCACAGCATCCTCTTTTGCAGTGTTTGCTAGATGGTGAAATACCAAAGTCTAGTACAAAAAGTTCTGGATGTTATCTGGCAATGCTGCTCCAACAAGATCCCAGTTCACAAAATGGCTGAGAAATACAATGTACTCCTTTAGAAACTTGGAGAATGATGTTTTTGGATGCTGTTTCAGGAATATTCTCAAGTGTTATGGACATCCCAGCACCACCTTTTCAATTCCTAGCTTCTTCTGCCACAATCTTAGTTTGAATGTGAAAGTAGAGGACCTTCAGCTTAGAGCCTGAATCTGTTAGAAGCTAGGCCTGGGTTTTATATTGCATTTGGGCCCAGCTCATAATGGACCAGAAATTCCGGATTTGGAGAGGTCATTGCTGAACCAAACATGCATGCACACATACTGCAAGAACCTCATTCCAAAACTTGCTTCCATTCTTAGAAATCGATCCAGGAGTTGACAAAAATGACATAACACTTTTATTTTAATTTAATTTTTTGCAGGCTGAAGGAGGACCATCCAACTTTTGTAACGCATCTTGCTCTGTGAACTTGAGGTCAAACTAGGATTATCTGCCCTGAAGTTCTTATGAACCCTGCATCTTCTGAGAGAGGGATTCCCTGAAGACCCTTCTATGTCACCAGCCTCTAAATGTGGGGATCAGGATCCAAGTCCTCCTTGGCAAGTGTGTATGAATGGCTGCATAAACCTACACCTCATTGGCCATCCCAGCTGGGAGATTCTGGAATCTGCCATCCAAAAAGAAAGGTAACTGTCCCTAGTTCTGTTCCAAGCTCATTCCAAGGATCCTATTTTTAATAGGAGTGATTTTCATTGTTATTGCTGCGGAAGAAGAATTGAATCGCATCATCTCATGAGGTGGTCCCTAGAAACGTTGGGCATGTGGAGGTGTGAAGCAAAGTTGTCCCTTTGGGCAGAAGCTGCTGGATAATGAGAGGCGATCCATGGAGATGTACTGTCAAGCCTTCGCCTTGGGTCCTCCTGCCAGCTCTGTCCAAGCCAAGGAGGGGCGCAGCAAATGCAACTCCTATTCTGCCTCAAGCAGGACTGGAGAGTCCCATGAAAGGCAGGCATCTTGTGGCACATCCCTGCCAACTTCCACAGCCTGCTTCTTCCCTTTCCTACACCTCCCCAGCACTCCCCAGCCTTTCAGGCATGGCCCTTTGATGCTGTCAGCAATGTGACAGCTTCCTTTTTTGTTTCCAGCCTTCTCCTCTGCCGATAAATATGTGCAGTCTCTGCTCCAGTACCTGGAAGCAGTGCGGTTTTGCCTGGTTCGTCTCTGCTTGAATTATAATATATATCAGAGGCCAGCAAAGCTCTCCTCGAATACTGAAACCATGTTGGAGTTGCCGGAGGGGATCTTCCATCTCTTTCATGCTCCATCCATCCTTGGCATAGGAAGGTATTGTCCAGGAGCATGATGGGAGCAGAGATCAAAAGGTCCATGGGGGAAAGTGGGTGCTCTGAGCCGGAGGGTCATCGCAGGCATAGGTCAAAGTAGGGAGGAAGAGTTAGCTGCAAGAGTTAAGGGCCAAAAGCAAAGAAAAGTGCCACAAAATTAGGATTGGCACCCGGATTTGGGCATTCAGCAGAAAAGTTTTAGACACCAGGGAGAGGATAATTCATGTCTGATTTCCATAAAATTAATTTCACGGCCCATACAGAAGACTGCAATTCAAATATTGGCCAGCAGAATCCTATTTGGGATTTCAGTGAGGAGGGAGATGGAAGGTACTCAGAAAAAGATTTCATCTGTTCTATTGAGGTGGAAGGGACAAAACCTGGCAAAATGCAGTGTTTTCTGAGTGCATTTGCTGCCATTACCACTTTAAAAGCATGCTTCTCTGATCCATGCAAAACAGACATCCGTACATCAAGGAAGGGTTTCTGTGACTGGCAGACATTCCTGGTTTGGAACAGCTTTTGGCAATATTTCGAGTACCAACCCAGGGAGACGGCAAAATACTCCCAAGGAAGAATCCCATGGGGTCTGAAATAAGCACTCTCCCAATACAGTTCCTTTGAGTGGTCACTGAGATTTTTTTTGTAGACTTCCTTGAAGACGATGGAGTTGGCCAGACCTCTTTTCAGTAGCAGCTGGTGTTTTTCATGCCAGTGCAAGGAACATACTACAACTACCACCATCCTTTGGTTGGCTATACTTCTGTCTCTGGCCTTTCTGACATTTAATTTGCTACCTCCTGAAGAACCATGAGATCTAGCTTCTTTGGGTGTATGCTTTTCCAGAATCCTATTATCAAAACGTCTCCCTGTATTCAGCTGGACTTACTCCCAAATAAGGATGCACAGCACTGCAGTTCCAGACAAGAATCCTATTGTGGCTTTTCACTGTCCCAAATGCCATGAGAGAAGCAGTTGTGCTTCCTTGTAGGTTGTGCAAGGTTGGTGCTCTACTCAGGGTTGCACAAGCCCTCTTACTCCAGCATGAACCATTGCAAAAGCAGGGGCACCATCTAGGAGCTTCCATGAGTGCTTTCTTAGTAAAGGGCAGGTTTGACTATTGTACAATGGAAGAGTATATAGCTCTAACACATCTGGTTTACTGGGTCGCACAACAGAATAATCCCATGGCTCCACCATAGCTGTGCGGATGTAATGTTATGCTACACACTTAGTGAGCAGAATCTAAAGATCTAGCAAAGACTTAAAAAAGGAGGGTATGGGTTTTTTAAAGCTGGTTTTCCCCTTCCTCCAGAAGAACATGGAAGGGCAGGAAATGTTTTTGGAAATGGTGAAAAGTCATGCCGATATCATACTGTGCGTCTCCTGAATCTCTCCTTTCCTGTTGCGGTATCAGCCAGAAACACCTCTTAATGTTTCCAAGACCTTGCTGATGAGAATGTTCTCTCCAGTCCGAGGCAATCAGAGGGAATGATGGGTAATCGCATGCAAATGGCCACATGGCCCGAGAAACCGAGTGCTTCAGCCGGCACTTTCGAGTACTGCTCTAACAGCCTAAAAGCTTCTGAACAATGCTTGAGTTTCTTTGAACCTCTCTTTAGTTAATTTCCTTTTCACCCAGGGTGCCTTGCTTGAGACGTTTTTGCATCTGGGCCACTGAGGCTGTTGCAAAAGGGATCCCTTTCCTATTCCTCCTCCTCTGGGTCCATGGTTGCCCCTCTTTCATGGCCAGCATCCTTCAAATCAGGAAGCTTACAACATATGTGTGACCTCATTTCTTGTCCAAAGAGCATAGCAAAGGCAATCAGATTCTTAATGCATGCAACACAACCACCTTTTCTCCATCAGATGGCCAGAGCCCAACCCATCTGCAGCCGCAGAGCTAGTTACAAACACAATTCTGTCTGTGTGTCCCAATCCACTTAGATGAGATGTTGCATGGTCAGTATATGCACTTACATAGTTATGTGGGGGTTGCACTAGACCACTGCCCACTGAATGCAGACTTTGTGCAAGTGGCAATGCATCTCTCAATGTGCAACAGGGAGTCATGAACATGGGCTGCTTCTGTAATCCAAATGAAGAAAATGGCCTAATGAAGGAATTTGCAAACAGTAAGGCCTAAAGTAAGGGAGACAAGGAACCAGGTTCAGTCGTACATTAAAAGCTAAGCAGGGAAGGCCCTGGTTTATTCTTGGTACTGTAGGCAACATTTCAAAGGCAGCCAACAGCAAGCCACCTCTGAGTAGATCTTGCCCCAAAAAAACCTCTGATATTTGAGGGCTCAGTGTAAGTGAATTTTCAGCATCATTTTTCAGCAACAATTTTTTAACAAGGACACAAGTATGTGCAACAATAGCGATACCCTCCAACTGTCCTGTTTTTTGCAGGGACAGTTCCATTTGCTCCTCTGTCATCCAACTTTTCCAGCTATATTTTAAAATGTCCTGGTTTCTCTCTCCTCCTCCCACTTTCTCCCTTTGTCTTCAGCTTACTTCTGTTGCTGCAAACCTCATAGAGCAAAAGTCATTTGCATTCAGAGGAGAGGAGAGGAGGCAGCAAAAACTCTCCCATCCCAGTTGACTCAGGCAAAAGCAACCTCCCTAGCTTCTCCATTCTTCCCTATTAATAACTGGTGCCATCTTGACCACCTTCTGAGGTTGCTTGGCCACACACATCCCCATTTTCATATGCGAAATGTTGGAAGGGAGGACAAAGTAAGCCCAAAAAATAAGAGCTGTGGCTTTTTTTGCTTACAAAATCTTGGAAAATATGTGCCGTTCAGTGGGGCCAGTTTTTGAAAAGCGCTTCCAAAGGACCGTCTGAATTATGGATGGCGATTGTTTTGAACTCTCGCAGCAGGAGAGAATGCCATAAGCTGGAGAGGTCAAAGGGCATTTTTTGCTCCTTCTCGAACGCCAGGTGACCGCCGCCGCACAGTGCAAATGACCAGTCCTGGCACTCCATTAGCCGAGGTAGCCATCCTTTTTTTGTCTCCTTTTTCCGCTCTAATTACCTCCCTCTCCACTTACGCAGCGCTCCTGTCCTCCCCAGCAAACTCCGCTGCAGGCGCCATTGATCAACTTGTCAAAGGTTTTCTTTCCCACTCGCTGGAGAGACCCTGTTTTTCCCCCTCCTCTTCCTTTTTTTGGCATATCAAGCAAGGAGGATAGAGAAAGGCACTGCAGAAGAGGAGAAAATATAATTACTCCCTCTAAACAATGCCAAGATTCCCAAGGCTGGTGAATGATTAATTATAGCCACCGCACGCCAACGGAGAAGGAAACCCGAACAAACGGGCTCAACGTTCTTGCGGCCTGAGATGTGTTTTTGTGGAGTCTTTGGAGGAAACAAGGAAGAAGGGATAGAGAATCCAGAAATCAGGGAAGAGTCTCATCATTTTATATGGCACAGAGGAGTCTTTGGCCTCTGGTCTCCCTCAAAGATAACTCCATTCAACCCGTCTTGACAGCAGTGTATGTGAAAAAAGATACGGAGGTCTTGATACACCACATGCTTAACATGATCCAACGGCGTGATGCTGCGGCAAAAAAGGCCAATGCAACCCTAAACTGCATCAACAAAACTGGAAGCCAAAATCCTGTTAGTCACAACTAGAGTAGGCCCAATCGATTCTTAAATGGAGAGTCAACATGTAGATTAACCCACTTGATTCAATGGCTGTACTCTAACCAGGACTAACAATAGGATTTAAGCCATAGAGTCTAGCTCAAGGGACATAATGCCATCATTGTTTTTCTTCTTTTGTCAGAACTGGCCTGCAGTATTGTGTCCAGTTCTGGGTGCCACCATTTATAAAGGACATTGACAAGCTAAATTGTGGCAGTGGAGTACAACTCTGATGGTGAAGCATCTGTAGCACATAGCTCACAAGAAATATTTGCTGGAACTGGGTATATTTAGTCTAAAGAAGAGGAGGCTGAGCAGTGATATCACAAAGTACAACCCTCACCCATCCATGGCACATGTACCTATGGTTTCATTTACCCATATCCAAAAAAAGGTCTCTCTAGGCATCTGAAGGTCCTCCAGTATGACTCCATGGTCAATGATTGCTGGAAGTCTGGTGCATATTGGTGCACCGACTAAGGCAGTGGTTCCCAACCTTTGGTCCTCTGTTTGTTTTGGGCTTCAGCTTCCAGAAGCCCCAGCCAACTTAACCAATAGTCAGGAATTATAGGAAATGAAGTCCAAGTCATCTGGAGGACCAAAGTTTGGGAACCAATGTGCAAAAAGACACTGACCAGAGAATTCTGATGCACATCAGGGTACCAGTTAAAATGTGCCAATGCACATTGGTAGAGCCCATTGTGCCAGTGTACATCTGTAGAGCCAAACATACATCAGAACACTGGCAAGGGACTGTCAATGGAAATCGATAGAGCCAGATGTGCATTGGACACCCTTGTTGGCACCTGACACATGTCTTTGCCAATGACTAGAAACGTTCCTTAATGCCTCTGCTTTGTGACTAAGCATTAGTAAAAGTTCACAACGCAGACCGCAATATAGAATCGCAGTCAAACTTCCCAGGTTCTGGTTTTAGATTCTCATTGTGATGACACACAAGTGCCTAAGGCTAGACCAGGGAGGAAAACCACTTCAGCGGATCTCGGCTGTAGCCTGACACCATCAGAGCCTTCTTTTTCTCATCCAAAAAAATCAAAGGTGAAAGTTTAAAAATCAATTGTGAAGTAATTAAAAGTGGTCTACCTTTGGGGGTAACGAACATTATTCAGTTTTGCTCATTGATCATTGCTTTGCCAGCTCCTGAGAGTGAGGTTTAAAAGACAAAAAACTCTCTGTATTTTGTGTAATAAAACCTGCCAGGTATGGAGACTGGGAGCAGAGATTTGAAGCTGAAACTTGGTACGAAGAACTGGGCAAATAAGAGGAACAGAGAGAATAGAAGAGAGTAGTTGTGGCTGGTAGCCCCCCATATAACTGAGTATGGTTAATATATAGGCCTATATTTTCTGGTTAGTACCAGGTGGAGAAGGCCTGCTAAATAAATTGGATTTTCCTGTGTTGATTCACTACTCAATTATTGCTCAAAGAAGTCTATTTTAAATCTATCAGGGATGCTTTGATTGGCAGGGGGGTTGGACTGCATGGCCCTTGTGATCTTTTCCAATTCAATGATTCTATTATTCTAAGTTGGGACTAACCAATAAAATTCAGACTATACATTCCTTATTTATTATTGCCTCCATAACAGGGATCCTGGGTAGGTTCCTTACTCATTGGACCATCAATTCATTCAATTCATGGTGACACAAGTGGAGTTCATGGGCCTAAATCCAAATCATAGAACCACAGAGTCTTAAAATTTGGAAGGGTGGCAAGTTCTAGGTAGTCCAACTGGCTGCCATGCAGGAATACACAGCTATAGCAGACTTGAAAGACGTCCACCCAACCTCTTTTTAAAGACCTCCAAAGAATAGAGTCCACCATCCTCCAAGGTGGTCCACTACTCTATTGAACAGCTTTACAAGATGTTCTTCCTAGTGTTTAGGTGGAATCTCTTTTCTTGCAGTTGGAATCCATTGGCTCATGTTCTAGACTCTGGAGCAGCAGAAAACAAGTTTGCTCCACCTTCGACATGACATACATTCAGATGTAGCTATCAAGTCACCTCTCAGTCTCCTCTTCTCCAAAGTAAACTTATCTTGCTCATACGGCTTGATTTCCAGAACTTTGACCTGGGAATCAAGCCTTATGTAGAACGACTTTATGTGAGTCCCAACTAGACTAGACCCATTCATCTGGTTTCATTGGTATTGACTCAGCAATCATAATAAACTGAATGGGTCTCCTATAGTTGGGAGACACCCACGGGATTCCAGCCATGCGTCTATACATTCTTGGGTGGCGCATAACAATTTGCCAATGCCTTCGATGTATCGACTGGGAGTGTAGAGGTATCCTCAATGTATTCGTCATTACACAAGGAAAACGCAGCAGGCGAGGTTGGCAGGTACACAATCCATTGCACATTGAGAGTGTTCAGGTAAAGTGTAGGGTAGTACAACAACCATGTAACTACGCGAGCGCTGATTCATGCTATCTAAGCAAAATGTAGAACCTCAGCCTTGAACGCCTTCATTTATTATGCCTTACTTAATGCAGCACATTGCTTATTTGTATGTTTTCGGTGTTTTTAATGAACATTGATGGCTTTCCGCCATTTTCTCTGCCGTGTGCTATTTCAATACGTTTTACATTGATTGAGGTTTTGGGCAGCGGCGACAGTTCTGGCTTAATGATCACCCTTCATCCGCAGACCAGAACAAATGAAACTGTAGGGAACAAGAAATCTGTTTTTCAGCTAAGATGAGGGACGATTTTAAAATGTTTTTGTAATCAAATAGTGCTGAATTCTTTTTTTAAAAAGAAAAACACCCTTTTCTGTCACGTCAATGAGGCAGTGAATCAACCCATGGGTTTACTTCAGCCTTTAAAAGGAAATCGTCCAAGGTGCTAAACCATCTCCCTAGAGCTGTTTCGGCACATTGGACACCTACTTTAGCGCCGTCTCAAACCCAGAGGTGATTCGCCGCTCCGCTAACATGGAACCCACTTTGGAATGTGTCCCCCCAAAAAAGGCAGATATTGAGATGTCAAAGGTCTGGAAAACAAACCCTACGACAAACGTTTCGCTTGGAAAAGAGAAGATGCCGATTTCTACTTTTTGGTACGTACTGTTAAAATGAATCAGTGCAATTTAAATCTTTCCGCTCCTTCCTCCACTCCTCTAGTAATATTTCCAATTATGTTGCAACTCTCCCGACTTCGATGTCAGATTGTAATCTCAATATTCAGAAGACAGGATTTATTGCCTATTTTCCCCAACAAGCTTTTCTCTTTCACCTTCGCCATCTCTCTCATTTGGCAAGATCGTTCCTCACTATTCTCTCAACCGTTTAAGAGCTTAAGCATTCTTTCTCAATGGTCTCTTCTGGGTTTTTCCCCAACAGTGTAAATGTATTGGGTTCTCAATATTTTTCAAATGTGTCCCTATTCTCTCCCGACTGTGCTAAAACTCTTATTTAAATTAACATTCGGTCCTGTGTCGGTTGTTGTTTTGCTTACCAGGGTCTCCATCTCACAGCTTCAATCTGTTATCTCTGTTTGTAACTCTTCTGCTCATTCAGCTTTCCTTCCCTTGTACTTTAATTGTGTTAGGTTTCCACAAGTCCTTCCGCCGGCTCTTTTTCTTATCGCCCCATATTAACTTTAATCTCCTTCTCGTAAGCCTCTTCTATCGTGTCCATCTATCTCCCTTCCTTCCTTTCCATCTTTATCAGCTTCTTTGCCGTTCTCCTCTGTGGTTATTGAATTCGTCAAAGACTCATGTGCCAAGGAGTCAGGGGTTCCCTATCTTTTACATGTGCATTTGGATTTTGTGGCCAAAAATAGGGCCACTGAATCAGTTAGACTTATGTCCATTCAATCTATTTCCAAGCATATCCAAACTTATCTCCAAAGCTTTTTTTGTGGGTTTTTTGGGCTATGTGGCCATGTTTTAGAAGAGTTTGTTCCCGACGTTTTGCCTGCATCTGTGGCTGGGCATCTTCAGAGCAAGCTTCTCCAAAACTTTAGAGGAACTATTCAAGGTGTTGAATCCAAACTATCTCCACATTTTAAATTCAAGATGCTAAATCTCCTTTGGGGATATAATTTGGATAGGTCCATTAAAGTTCAAAATGAAACCCAGAATTGCCCTAGTGACTTGGAAGCCAAGGAAGACAATATGGAGCAAGAAAAGCCAATGATATGATCTAACACAAAGCAGCTTCTTATGTTCTGCTCTTTACTTTGTCTCTTTCATCAACCTTTTGTATCTCTTCTCTCTCAGGGCCACTTGTGTTCAGTTCATTCGTTCCTCAGCAGGCCTTTTAAAGCAAATTATTAAAATCTCGTCTCTGCTTTCTGGTGTTTCCCTTTGAGGTTCTGTTCTTATTCAGGACCAGGCGCAATGCAACATTACTTACATGTCTGGAGTCATTTTTACCTTGCCTCCTTTTATTACGTGACGCAGGAGGGGGAACCATCCATGTGGTCCTAATTTGAAATGCACTTTTGATTAAACTTCACTAGTCCATTTGGAGGAAAGTATGAAAAGAGGTGTGCGCATTTTTAAAATGATGTGTATAATAGCAACGTATGGCCAGAAATGTGCATGTTTCCAACCATAAAGTAGACCCAGTTCTGTATTGAACCCAGAAGTGGAAATCAGGCAAACCCATCTATTCCTGGGAAACTAGGCGTCTTACATGTGCTTGCAAACAGTCCTTGCCAAATAATAAACTCGTCTTAAGAAGTTCAACAAGCTTGCTTTAAAAACCCTTAGCTTGGCAAAAGACTCCTTTTTTAGAGGTTCTGGAAATCTTTTCCATGCTTTAGACTACAACTCCCAGAATCCTTTGCTAACATGCTGAGTAGAAGATTTTGGAAACAGTAGTCCAGGAAAGGAACTTTTCAGGGAGGGGGACTGATCTTGACATGTCTCAAGATGACATTTTCTACTAGAATAAAGGGATTTGTAGTTTGGGGAAAGCAATGTTTCCCTTAAGCAAATCAGGGATGATGGAAGTTGTCATCCAGCCACATCTTAGTTGCCACAGGTTCCCTACTCATGGGCTATCTCTATGCAAAATAAGGTTGAAATTTTTTGTCTTAAGGGCATGGATGTAATGAGAGCAAAATGTTTTCTTTCGGTCTCATCTGGACCACTATTGTGAGTCCTTATGGCTCACAACCATGAAGAGCACATATAGCTTAAAGATTTTCATACTACGCTAAAGAATTGCACTCTGACAAGCATTTGGGGAGAGGGCTGTGCTTTTCCTCACCTCCTTTCTATTTTTATGATGAAACGTTTCGCCACTTTTATTTGAGATGATCACTAAAAAAGCTGTTGGTACCCTTCCAGTCGTTCTCAAAAGATCTACTGAAAACTTTACGAGACAAAATGTACAAGCAGAATTTAATGAAACAGCATTAACATCTAAGGCTCTATCTATCTATCTATCTATCTATCTATCTATCTATCTATCTATCTCTTGCCCTTGTTCTCCTTAAAGCTGGGATCATATTGATGAATCTCAACTATCAGTAGGAAGAAAATTGGTAGAGAGATCGTGTAGCACCTTTGAGACACAACTAAAAGAAGTTGACATTATGAGCTTCTGTAGACTAAAGTCTACATCCTCAGATGCATGTTGTTGTTGTTGTTGTTGTTGTTGTTGTTGTTGTTCAAAGGTATAGCCACGTGAGTCTGTAGAATCAGTACGTAGAGAGATCTTGTAGCGCCTTTGAGACTCACAGAAAGAAAGAAGTTGGCAGCATGAGCTTTCCTAGACAATAATAATAATAATAATAATAATAATAATAATAGAGAGAGAGATCTTGTAGCATCTTTGAGACTCACTGAAAGAAAGAGGTTGGCAGCGTGAGTCTCAGAGGTGCTACAAGATCTCTCTATATTGTTGTTGTTGTTGTTGTTGTCTAGGAATCATAGAATCATAGAATCGTAGAGTTGGAAGAGACCACTAGGGCCATCCAGGAAAGCTCATGCTGCCAACATCTTTCTTTCAGTGAGTCTCAAAGGTGCTACAAAATCTCTCTCTCTATTATTATTATTATTATTATTATTATTATTAAAGTCTAGGAAAGCTCATGCTGCCAACTTCTTTCTTTCAGTGAGTCTCAAAGGTGCTATGAGATCTCTCTATATTATTATTATTATTATTATTATTATTATTATTATTATCTAGGAAAGCTCATGCTGCCAACTTCTTTCAGTTAGTTTCAAAGGTGCTACAAGATCTCTCTACATACTGATTCGACAGACTAACACGGCTTTGTCTTTGAATTCTACCACTTTAGAAGCAAGACAGGGCCACCTAAAGAAAAATGGAAGATTGATATGGCCCAAAAGAATTCTGAGGCACAGAATTATTTACTCTCCTATATTTCTCACTCTTCCTCCAATGAGCTACTTTTCTTTAAGCTAATGACCACAATGCATGCATATTCCCCAACTGGTCTCCCCAGGACATTTGCGTACTCTCTCTGCTCTGAGCATCCATATTTTTTGTTTCTAGGATCAGAATGAAACAGGACATGGTGGTTGATGGCTTCCAAATTCGTGATGTGACAAAGCAGGGAAGAACCCCAAGATTTGCCAGTCACCCTTTTGGGCTAGCAACCTCGGATGCCAGGCAATGCAGTGTACCCCCAAAAGTCTTCCTCTGCCCTCCTGCCTCCCCAAGTGCTCCATTGAGCCCAGAGCCATGAATATCTAATGAACTCCTAATGACAAGGTTGTTAAATCGCAGTGTTAGCTCATCTTTCTTCCTTTTTCAAAGAGTTTTATTAGGTTGTTTACGTTGCTAAACGAGATTAATTCTTGATTCCGAGGCTTCAGAGGGCAGGAAGCCCCATCCGTCATGGAGGGAAGGAAAGTGAATTAAAAGCAATCATTTCTTGCATCTGGGTTGCAAAAGGTCGGGGAGAGGACTCCCCAGGATTCTGGAGGTTCCCTCAATTTCGGTTCTTCTATAGGTTTGGGCACAAAGGGGGTTTAAAGGCCGGAAACCCCTCTCCATCATCCATCTTCCCCACCTTCCACAGCCCTAGCCCACCACACTGGCTGGCTGTCATTAAGACTAATGCATAAGGGCATAAAATTAAATGTATAGCAACCGCCACCAAAATCTAAAGCCATCCATCACTGTCTGAAGGGTCGGCATAGGATTAGCTCTGGGGACTTGTTTAGATGCCGGGAGCAAGGAAACTCCCCTTCTGCCCCCCAGTTCTGCGGATCAAGGCTTCGGTACCAGAAGAGGTCTAACTGGGCCAAGTGACATTTTTATTAAGGAGGTTGCTCCCTGGTTAGATTGCTACCTGTCTAGCATAACCCATACCATTAACCCATACCAGAATCCATCATTTGTACCATAGTATTTTCCATTTCTGCATGTGGGAGTATGAAAGCTGGACCATGAAGAAGGCTGACAGGAGGGAAATCAATTCATTTGAAATGTGGAGCTGGAGGACGGTTCTAAGCCAAAATAACTAAACTAGGGCTATCATACTTTGGAGATAACCTAAGATGACTCATTAGTAAGGATGGTAATGCTTGGCAAAGGAGAAGGTAGTAGGAGAAGAGGAAGAATGAAGGAAGGAAGCCACAG
Organism: Sceloporus undulatus; assembly: GCF_019175285.1. NCBI lineage: Eukaryota > Metazoa > Chordata > Lepidosauria > Squamata > Phrynosomatidae > Sceloporus > Sceloporus undulatus. The sequence continues at coordinate 13,570,522 of NC_056530.1, forward strand.
TCCTGAGTTTGCAAGACCTGACCAGGGTTGTTAATGACAGAGTGACTTGGATGTCTCTCATTCATGTAATGTATGTGTTCTGTGCTTTCAAGGCATTTCCAACTTATGTTGGCCCTAAGGCAAATGTATCAAAGGGTTTTCTTGGCACATTTCTTCAGAGGGGGATTTGCCATTGCCATCCTCTGAAGCTGAGAGAGTGCGACTTGGTCACCCAGTGGGTTTTTCATAGTTGAGCAGGGTTTCAAACCCTGGTCTTCAGAGTCATAGTCCAATGCTCAGACCACTACACCTAGAGTCACCTGAAGTCAAAGTCGACTTTATAGCACCTAATAACAACCGCAACAGCAGCGCACAAACAGGTGTTATGCGGATACCAGAATGGATTATGGTGAAGCAGGCAAAGAGCACAACAAACTACAGATCCCAGGATTCCATAGGATGGAGGCATGGCCGTTCAAGTGGTGCCCAACTGCATTAGTTCTGCAGTGTAGAGTCATCGTCCAATGCTCAAACCACTACACCTAGTGTCACCTGAAGTCAAAGTCGACTTTATAGTACCTAATAACACTCGCAATGGCAACGTACAAACAGATGTTATGCTAATACCAGGCTGGATGATGGTGAAGCAGGCAGGGGGAACTACTGTACAAACTACATATCCCAGGATCCCATAAGATGGAGGCATGGCATGATGTCCAACTGCATTAGTTCTGGAGTATTGAAGCAGCCCTGGTTCGGGGAGGCGGTTTCTCCAGGGCTTAAAGCAGCCAGGAGAGGCCAAAATGTAGCAAGATGGTTGGAGGAGGCATGTTTAGCAACAACAAAAAATATGAAAACATCAAAAAACTGAAGGTACCGAGGAGTACAGCCCTACAAGGTTCCCAGAGGAATGTACTGTATGTGGTCCCCGAACCCCTGTCAATGGTCCACCAATGGTCTACACTGTCCTCATTTACTGTCAGATGCTCTGCAGGATTTCAGGCCACCTGTAGATGATGGTTCTTCATTCTGGGTACCTTTTGCATGCAAAACATGTCCTCTACGACTGAGCTATATGCCCTTCCCCATAATACTTGGCTGTATTAACTATAATTGTTGGCAGTTGCAGCGGGTGACTTTTTGACTTGGTGGAGCTATAAGTTTAAACTATATATCTATCCCATCCCTCTCCCCAGGATATGAGTACAATTTATAAAAAGAGGGGAAAGTGCTTTCAAACACGGGCAGACAGCCACGATTTCCCGATGAAAAATAGAATAATAAATACTTCACGTGTATATAAAGGCGTTAGAGTATTTGAAGCATTGCACATGCATTTGCTCGCAACCCTTCATAAAACACCTTGTAAAGTTTTTATTTATTTTATTTTTGGTAAGGGGAATTACTGTTAGCAGAGCTTGGATGAAAAAGACTTTGGGGGCTATATTTCCCAGAATCCATTAGCCAGCCAAAGTAGAGGACAACTCTGGGTGGGGGATTCTGGGAGATGCAATCCCAAAAAGTAATGATTCCAAGCTCTGATTATGACCATATTAGCAGAAAGGTAGTGGAGAACCGTGGCTGAAAAGCTGGAGGGTATGCATGTAGTGTGGTTTAATTTATAAATTAAAGAGATGATAATACAGGGATATCATTTCATGGGGAATCCATTGCCATCCCCTATGGACATGCAGAAATGGATGGATTCATGTATACATAGATGCATGGATCTGTGAATCAGGACCATCAGAGCTCTCATTTTTACTATAAACTCATCCAGTATCCTCAGATAAACCATGCTATTTCACAGATCAGAACAAAGACCAAGCAACATTAGAGCGTAGTAGAGTGCCAAAGAAAACAGAGATAGGAAGATTCCATGTGGGATATACTCCAGGTCCTAAAGGAGCTCTCTGAGGCACCAAACCTATTATGCTTGGATAGTTCATCCTAGATAATGGGGAAAACTCAGAATAGTCAAAGAGTTCCCATACTTTGGATCAAACATCGATAAGAACGGAGACTGCAGTCAAGCGATCAGAAGAAGACTGGGTATGGGAAGGGCAGCTATGAAAGAACTGGGCAAGATCTTCAAGCATAAAGATATAAACACTAAAGTGAGGATCATCCAAGGCCATTGTGGTCCCCATCACCATCTATGAATGTGAGAGCTGGACAGTGATGAAAGCCAACAGAAGGAGAATCAACTCATTTCAGATGGAGAAGAGTGCTGAGGGTCCCATGGACAGCCAAGAAGACAAACAAATGGGTCCTAGAACCAAATTAAAGTCTCCCTAGAAGCCAGGATCACTAAACTGAGAGCTTTATCACATGGGGGTTAAACCGCTCCCCAGCGCGTTCTAACAGGGCGAGCGGGGGCACGCACGGAACACGATGGGCACCGTATGGGACCCAAAACGCGACTTTATCGCACGGGGGGATGCCGCCACCGCCGCCGCGTGTTCTCATCGCGTCCCTATTCGGTTCCAGAGGGTGCCATTTCTGGGGACGCTTTGAAACAGTTCCCAGAAATGGCGCCCTCTGGAACCGAATTGGGACGCGATGGGAACGCGCGGCAGTGGTGGCGTCCCCCCGTGCGATAAAGTCGCATTTTGGGCCCCATCCGGTGCCCATTGCGTTCCGTGCGCGCCCCCGCTCGCCCCCGTTAGAACGCGCTGGGGAGCGGTTTAACCCCCATGCGATAAAGGTCTGAGTCTGCTGTACTTTCGCCACATCATGAGAAGAATGGACTCACTAAGAAATACTTGGTAAGGTAGAAGACAGAAGGAAAAGAGGAAGAATGCATTAGAGGTGAAGGGATTCCATCAAGGAAGCCATAGCTATGCATCTGCAAGGCCATTTGAAGATAGGATGACTTGGAGGTCTCTCATTCATAGGGTTGCCAAGTTGAGGTTGACACAATGGCAGTTAATAACCAAGTCCAAAATGATTCTCAAACACTGGTGACACCATAATTTCAACCCTTGTTCACATCTAAACCACTTAGGTTTCCCCAGTCCATGTGGTTCCCACGATGCTTTTAACCAGCCCTGCAGATCCGAATCAGAGAAAAGACTCTGAAGGAAGAACCTGTGCCAGAAGTACGAGGCCCAGCATCTTCCAAGCCTCCTTCATCTGCCTCACCTCTCCTTGCCTGACACTTTGGCTTTTAATGTGTTTCCAAAACCTCTGATGGAGCATCCCTTTGGTGCCTTCTTAACCCCTTGCCAATTTTCGTCAGAGGTGCTTCTCCGTAATGAACGGCTCGCCATCATACAGTCTTGTGTTGTTCTGGAAGAAGGACCTAATTAAAAAGGGAAATGAGGATGACATTGTAAAATGTTCAATTAAGTTTATCTCGTTACAGTGAATATTAGAGAGGAGCTGGGCCTATTCATATTTTATAACAATCTTTTTCTCCCCTTCTAACCGGAGCTCTCATATACAGCGCAGGGGTTTAATTGCAACCTGGTCTTTAGGACAGAAGAGAGGAAAGGAAGGAAGGGCCAGGTGGGAGGGAAGGGATTTTGTTAAACACGCACCTTATTAATGTTCCTGGACCCTAGTTTGACTAATGGGGAATTCCAGTCCTGTTAGCACGGCATGGTTTCCTTTAAAAGCTGTAATGATTCAAAGACAACAACAGCATTTAATGCCTTCCTGTCTTTTCCAACTAACCCTCAGCTCCCTTTTATGTCAGGGAAAGGGCTTTTAACGGGCGCTTCTGGGAATCCTAGCAGCTTTTAACACTTTCCATTCCACTCTCCAATACACAATGGCCAGATCATACAATTATGCAAGTCCCCTTAGATGTGCAAATGTCCACCGGCCATAAACTCTTCAGACTTCTGGAAGTGGAGTTCCCCCAGCATAACCTTTCCACAAGGGTCAACATCCTATTGTTAGTCCTGATTAAAACAGAGCCTTTACATCAATTGTATTTGCTTATACATTGACTAAACATTCAGCATTGGGTCTACTCTAGTTGGGACTAGTTGGATTGAATGGGTCTACTCTTGTTGGGACTGAGAAATGCAGTTCCTCAGGTGTTTGGCTCAGACCATTCCCTGGAGACGAAGTGAGAAGCTACACTCATGGCATCAAAAGGAGCATAGCTGTGGAACATGCTCCCCAAATACTGCTTGGGATGTGGGCATTGGGTGAACATGCTGTCTATAAAATGACGTTACAACAACCATCTGCCTTACTGAGTGCAACTTCAACCTTCCTTTGGACAGCTTGCTGAAAGGGTGTCTATTAGATTTCTAAACCCCAGATTGTTTAATGACTTGGCTGCCATGAACTTCTGGAATCCTGATTCTGATTTACAACTTTCTTGACCCCAGACTCAGCTTCCTCATGGTTCATCTCACAAGAGCCAGAGACAAAGCCAACAAGCAAACAGACCCCAAAACCTCGTGTTGCATCCAGGCTTTTGGAAAATCTCTCCCCCGAACCATCTTGACGGTTGAGGCTACTTGACCAACTGCTCAACTCACTGGACAGTTTCCATCTCATCACCAATGATGTAGACTTTCATTAAAATGTAACTGTACCTCCTCTCACTTTTTAACCCTTTGTTATCTGGATGGAAGGCTCTGATAAATGAAGGGACCCCATTTATCACAACTCCTTGGAGTCCTGATTCTGATTTATAGCTTTCTTGACCCCGAATGGTTTGACATCAGATACTTCTTGCTTCCAGGGATTACTGGCTCAGGAACTCTGAACCTTGTTTGAGGTTAAGAGCAGGCCATTAAGAGTCTCAGGAGCATAATGGAAGAAATGGAGATGAGACCTACCTTGAAGAAGAGAAGGGATCAAAATGGACTATGTGGCATGGACCTCCATCATGGCAAAGGAAGAAACTGAACAAGATTTCTTGACTTGACTTCAAAGATAATCTGTATGGAGAATTTTGCATTGGCTCCTTGTGCCAAACCACCAAGACCTGGAAACTGAGATGTCTATGGCACTAAAGACATTTATGATGGCCATAAACTTTTGGTTTCCAATAAATGAGAATGTGAAAAGTTCACTCTTCAGCATCCATCAAAAGTGAACTATATTTAGTGGTATTTGAGGATTTCTTTTGGGTCCATATTTCAAAGCAAACACTTTTTGATCGGTTCTTCCTATAGGAATAGGAAGACTCAGAGACAGCTTCCCTTCCATTTTCACACTTCCTGCAGTTTTTGCGATGCAGTCCTTTGTAGCTCTAAAAATATACAGAAAGTGTGTATAAATATGCATATTTTATGAGAAACCGTGTTTAGAAATGCTTCCTCTCGGATAACATGCCATTTGGAAATGCATATTTTTTCAAAGGAAATGGTCTCAAAACCACATAGTTAAACATGACCTTTCGTGCAATTTTTTCCTTCCAAAAGGAAAACAACTATCGATTAATGTAGAATCAAGACAAGACAGACTTGGAAGCAGACATGTGCCTACCTGACCTCAGCATGATCTGTCTGTTCCATGATGCAACAAAGCATCTTTGGAGGTTGTGTTTATGGGGAAAGAAAAGTAGGAGGAGATTAGTTCAAGGATAAAATATTCAAGGGAATGGAACAAGAAGATCAAAGGAGCTTCGAATAATGATTGGAGCAGGTGAGAATTTAGGCTTTTTATGTTTGGAAGTGGATGGAGGTTGGGAGGAACGGACTGCTTTTAAAAGATTGGTAAGAGCCGGTGTGGTGCATTGGCTTGAGTATTAGACTAAGACTCTGTGAGACCAGGGTTCAAGTTCTCACTTGGCCATGGAAACCAGCTGGAATTGTGGGCAAATCCCACTCTATCAGCTTCAGAAGAAAGCAATGACAAACCGCTTCTGAAAAAAATATTGTGAAGAAAAACCCATAATGGGCTCATCTTGGGGTCACCATAGGTTCCAACTTATGGTTAAAGTCCCACAGTAATAGGATAGATCTCTTTTTTGAGTCAGACAGACAGACAGATAGTTGGCGTAGTGCAGTGGTCCCCAAACTGTGCTCTTTAAGGGCTTTTGGACTTCAGCTCCCCAAATCCTAAACTATTGGCCAACATAACAGAGGCTTCTGGGAACTGAAGTCCAAAATCTCTTAAAGGACACAGTTTGGAGACTACTGTTGTAGTGGTTTGAGTGTTAGACAAGGACTCTGGAAGGCCAGAGTTTGGTCCTTGCTTGGCCATAAAACCCATTGGATGATTTTGGTCAAGTCCAATTCTCTCTGCCTCAAAGGAAGGTAATGGCAAACCTCTTCTGCAGGATTTGAACACTAAATATATTCATGTACAGACAGCCCTCCATATCCACGGATTCTTTATTTGTGGATCCAACCACCCACAGCTTCAAAATATATATATATATATATATATATATATATATATATATATATATTTAAATATATATATATAAAAGCATGATTTTGCCATTATATACTATGCTGTTGTATTTAGTGGGACCTGAGCATACACAGAATTTGGTATCCACAGTTATTTATGTATTTGCATAAATATGTTGGTGGTTGTTCAGTATATTTATTTATTTATTTATTATGAAAGAAGGTAGATATATAGACACACAAACTTACACACACACACACACACACACACACACACACATGTAGGCACACACAACATCCCCAAAATCAAGATGGGACGAAGCGAACGGAGCATTTCATAAATGTGCACAAACCGGTACTGAAAAATTAGAATGCATTGCTTTGCTTCACTAATGAATTATTTCAAATGTGCAAAGCCTGGGCTATGATTAATCAATCCGGGGGAAATATAGTTGCAGCTGTGGAAGAAATAGTCTTCTGAGCCAATAAAGCCGATGGTTATTTTACCATGGCTTAAATCCAATTACTAGTCTCCACTAGAGTAGATCCATGCGGTGCATATAGCTGTTGGCGCACCGTTCGGCAATGATTCAACAGGTCCACTTGAGCTAGAACCAGCAATTCTTTGAGGTTTACCTTATTTGAACGGCATAATACCTAAGATGGATTTTGAATTAATATTCAATTCATTTAGAGCAATCAAGTAAAGCCTCACATGCTACTGGAAAAGAAATCATGCTTCCCCTCTTTCAGACTGGTATTTAAACAGGTTGCATATTGAAGCAATATCTCAAATAAACTTTTTATTCTTTAAAGGAATATGGAGGGTGTGTGGTTTGATGGATTTATTTGAAAATGGGCTTTGTTTGTGGCATTAGAGAATAATAAATTCCAGGATGCAATACAACCACTTGTGATTTTTCTCTATTATGCATTACAGTGATTCCAGGATTGATTTATGGGTGCCAGTAAATACCTTATGAATTATAGTAGTTCAGTGCCTAGTGAGAGAGGGAAGTCTCAAACCGGGGACTCCTGTGAGTTCAAGCTTGAAGAGAGTCAGATGAGTAGCGCTGGCTTTTTCTCTAAGCCCATCATGATGCTTCAAACCCTATAAAACCCTTGCAGCCAAATAGTCTTATCAATCTGAGTAGTTGGCTTTGACATTTTCTCAGCCGTCTGCCTCTTTCACCTCCTCCAACCATGCCTTATGCAACTGGTTCCCTGGTGAGTGGTGGCTTCTTTAAAGGAAGAAGGGGCCAAATCCATTTTGGGGGATCACGTTCAATACCTTAGCTCCTTTGGAACTTCATAGGTTCATCTTCCGACTGGTGTTGGAGACTCCAGACACCACTGGTTTCACCCAGAAGCTCCCCAACTATATCAGACTCCATGGGTAAGTCCACTTGATCTTCTGTATCACTGACTTTGGAGACTTCAGACACCACTGGTTTCACCCAGAACCTGTGTCAGAACCTATAGGTAAGTCCACATGATCTTCTGTATCACTGACTCTGGAGACTCCAGGCACCACTGGTTTCACCCAGAAGCTCCCTAGATGTATCAGAATTCATGGATAGGCCTACATGATCCAGTGATCAAAGTATCACTGACTTTGAAGACTCTAGACAACACTGGTTTCACTCAAAAGCTCCCCAAGTATCAGAATCCATGGGTAGACCCATGTGGTCTTCTGGAAAAGATAGGGTTGTATGTACAGTGCTGTGTAAATCAACAGCGCTATATAAATAAAGTTTAATAATAATAATAATAATAATAATAATAATAATAATAATAATAATGGGGTGGCTATGGGACGGAGGTTCCCACATGTCCCAGAGATTCCTAGCTCTTGTCTCTTTCCCAAACATCTTCAGCCTTTCCAAGTGAACCCTAAGAAACTCCACCTTTGCTGCCCTCAACAAAGAAAACCACTGCAGTGATGGAACTCTCCTTGGGATCATTGTTATTCTGAGAGATGTTCATTACATTGTCCAGGAAGGGAAGCAATGTGGGGTATGATGCTTTGAGGGAGGTAAGCATACATCCAGGACCCAGCGTGGGGCAGTGATCTGAGCATTGGACTATGATTCTGGAGACTAGGGATCAAACCCGCATTCAGCCATGGAAGCTCACTAGGGGACCTTGGGCAAGTCATGCTCTCTCAGAAACTCTACAATAGACTTGCCTTAGTGTGGTCATAAATTGGAAATGACTTGAAGGCACACAACAACAACAAGCATACATAAAGATGAGGATAAGTGTCTACAGGAGAGACCAGGAGAAGGTTGTGCAAATGTGGCTGGGAGAAAAGTCTTACTTGAAACCCTGAACTGCCAAATGCCAGTCAGAAAACATGATGGCAGCCATCCCCCACCTTTCCTCGGTGAAAGCAATGAAGATAAAGGCTGGGGTCTCACATTCTGGGAAAGGAGCACAAATTGCATGGTTGCAATGTGGCAGGAGCAACCATCGTTTAAGCAAAGGACACAAATCTTTTGTGAAAACACATTTCTCCTCCACTGGGTTTCTTTTTCTCCTCTGTTCGCTTTCTCCCTCCCTGGTAACACTGTAAATTAGAGCTGGTGTGAAGAAAACAACATCTGTTTCCTCTCCTCAGAAATGCTGCTTATGGGAAAAGAAGGGGGAAATCATGTTGTTGCCATTCCTCAATGGTCTTCTTCACTGGCCTAATTCTCTGAGGTTCTATGACCCATCAGCCGGTCTTCCACCCCACTTTTGGAGGTCACAAAAGATCTCTGCCTCACAATTGTGGAGGGCTTGGTCAGGGGAGTGGGCCAAGAAGAAGAAGAGGAAGGAAGGAAGGAAGGAAGGAAGGAAGGAAGGAAGGAAGGAAGGAAGGAAGGAGAAGAGGAAAGGGAGAAGGAAAGGAGAAGAAGAAGATGATGGTGAAGAAGAAAGGGAGGATGGGAGAAGGAAAGAAGGAGGAGAGGAAGGAAGGAAGGAAGGAAGGAGAAGAAAGGGAAGATGGGAGAAGGAAAGAAGGAGAAGGGAGGAAGGAAGGAAGGAAGGAAGGAAGGAAGGAAGGAAGGAAGGAAGGGAGGAAGGAAGGAGAAGGAGAAGAGGAGGAAGAAGGAGAAGGAAGGAAGGGAGGGAGGGAGGGAGGGAGGGAGGGAGGGAGGGAGGGAGAGGAGGAGGGGAGAAGGAAAGAAGGAGGAAGATGAAGGAAGGGAGAGAGGGAGGCAGGAGAGGAAAGGGAGAATGGAAGAAGGAAAGAAGGAAAGGAGAAGAAGAGGAAGAGGAAGAGGAAGAAGAAGAAGAAGAAGAAGAAGAAGAAGAAGAAGAAGAAGAAGAAGAAGGAGGAGGAGGAGGAGGAGGAGGAGGAGGAGGAGAGTAGAATCTATTTCTGGCAGTTCTCTTACAACTCCCCTCATTATCTGTGGCACTAAAAGAGCCCCCAAAGCGATTGCGCTTCTTTTATTACTTGTAAAATGTGGGATATAAAATCTAAATACCATTAAAAATAGGAGCCTTTACTGACAGGATAAAAATTTATGGTGAGCCACCCTCGTAAAATGTGACGCTAGGCCTCCCAGTGGCGCACACATGCTCTCAGGGTCCATGGCCTCCCTCAGATATGAATTATCGCTTTTGTCTCTCCACAGCCCCCTCCCCAAATGCATCTTTTTTAGTCAAACTAATTGCAGAAGAAGGGTTTTTTTTTTCTGTCATACGGAAAAGGTCAGTTAGATCAGGTTATCCCTGGGAGCCTGGCGTGTCAGAGTGTCACAAAACATTAAAACGGATGATATGCTTTGATGCGCGGGTTCTGATACAATACTATTTGATCATTTAGTGGTGAAATACTTATGTGATCATGTATATGTCATTGAACAGAAAGGCAGAGTAAGCTGCAAAGAGCTTACAGTCTAAATGCTGACTTTTTGCAGATTTGATTATTCACCGATTTGATTAATATGTTCTCTCTAGGCATCTCTAACATTTAAAATTGACCATAGAGTCACACTGGAAAACCTGGAGGTTCCTAGAGAAAATGCTTCTCTAGGCCTTTGTAGGTCCTCCAGCATTAACCTCTATGGTCAATTTCTGGCAGATGTGGAGCATAGAGTTGCGCTGGAAGACTTAGAGACTCCTAGAGAGGTGTTCTTTTAGGTTAAAAAAATCTGCACACAAGAAATATGGCTTGTGCACAAGCAAGGTGGCTTTTTCCAACAAAAGATGTGTTTTCGGCACAGCAGAATCCTCCAAAAAAACTTTGGATGCTCAAATATGGAAGACTAGTACCCAAAACATATTCATTTCGTCCAGCAACAGGGAATAAAGCTCTGGCCAATATCCTTTGACCATGTTGTCCAAGCCACCAAATAAGCTTCAAATTCCACTTTAGACAATCTATCCATTCTCGGCGCTATAAAATGAGATCGCATGCTATCGACTGAGCAAAATAGACAAAGGTTCGCCAAGTACCTTCCGAACATTATTTGTTGGAAAGAAATGTTCATTAGAAGCCGGTAAAGTGCAGCTTCAGATTCCCTGCTGGGTAAAAATGTGAATGTCTCCCCTTTAGAAATTGAAAAACAAGATGATAATTATCTAAATGTGGCCCATCCTGAGGTCTCCTAGCTGAACTTTTGCATTTAAGTGAGTGCTTGTTTTATGGTACCTGGATGACTGAAATTTTAATGCATTGAAAATGGCTTATCGGAGAAGGTTAGCAATAAGAGCAAACTTAATCTCGGTATAATCAGAGACTGTAGCGGTGTCCCTAAACTGTTCCGCTTTCCATCAAAACGTGTTTTATAATACAAAAAAATATAAAACAGGGTTTTATGGCCCTCTTTTTTCCCCCCAATCTGACCTTTTTAAAATGCTTGAAATTCGATTTTGATCCTCCCGAGACATTGGTCTTTAATCTCCTACTATCAATATTCAAAATTAAAAGGAAGTCAGACAGGTGCGCAGACAAATACGATCGCACTTCGCAGTGTTATCATACTCCATGGTGCGAAAGCTTTCACACAGAACCCTAAAGGAGGAAAACAAGTGCTTTTGGACAAGTTACTTTGGAGATTACAGTTTCCATGCTGGCTGGGGAATTCTTGGAGTTGTATTCCCCAGTGTAAATTTTCCAAGCTATGGAACCAAAATGGACCACGGCTTTCTGGAGTATCAGTGCTGGTTGGGTCACAGAGGATGCTTGGATTATAGGACTGGATTATACAGTCGGCCCTCCTTGTCCACGGATTATTTTTATCCATGGATTCAAGCATCCACAGCTTGAAAATACTCAAAAGAAGTATATATTCCAAATAGCAAACCTTGTGACTCTGGGTAAGAAGGAAATTCTATGTCATCAATAACAGAACAATACACAGATTAACATGGAATTTCCTCCCAACCCAAGGTCATACAGTATATGTATGTATATATATGTGTGTGTGTGTATACACATATACACACACACACACACACAACTCACTTCAATGCCAGAATCTGAAGATTGCCAGCCACAGATGCTGGCGAAACATCAGGAAGAAACTCTTCTAGAACATGGCCACATAGCCCCAAAAACCCACCAAAAAACTATGGATGCCGGCCATGAAAGCCTTTGACTTCACACTTGATTTTCCATTTTATATAAGAGACACCATTTTCCTCTGCCATTATATTTAATAGGACTTGAGCATCCACGGATTTTGTTATCCATGGGGGATCCTGGAACCAAGCTCCAGAAGATAACAAGGCCCCACTGTAGTTCACATTTATACAAACTTACATCCCCAACAGTTTTGTCTTCAGTCAAGAGATGGAGCCAAGGACCTGGGCATCAAGGTTAACACAGTGGCTATCCAAAGCAGCTCTGCAGCCTTTGCAACTGCATCACATCCATGCTGGAACCACTCAATGATAGATGAGCCTCATAGCGTTGTGTATCTGTTGGGGAACGGGTGACAGATGGACCTGTCAGCATGAAGGTGTCACCTGCTTCTTGTGAGGAAAAGATGTGGTTGCTGAGCTGTGAAAACAAGCTTGTATCCCTTACATCCCCTCTAGACAGGCATCAAGAGAAGAGATGCCTCTTAAACATTAGGAAGAAATTGTTTACCATAAGAACTCTTTGGGAGTGGAGTCAATTGCTTCAGAGGGCGGTGGACTCACCTCTTTGGAGATCTTTAAGCGAAGGTTGGATGGACACCTATGAGGAGCAGCTTAGGGAGCTGGGTATGTTTAGCCCGGAGAAGAGAAGGTCACGAGGTGAAATGAGAGACATGTTTAAATATTTGAAGGGATGTTGTACTGAGGATGCCAGCCTAGTTACGCTGGCATGCGCTTGGGATGTTTTGGATCAGGGAACGTAATAGTTGCTGAGCCTCCAAATTCTCAAACCTCAGCAGCTTTGTTGTTTTTATCACCGCTGTCACCTCTTGGCCAACAGGCTTCACATGATGAAAAGTACTGTTGACCCAAAGCAAAAGTGAGATAGGCAGTGACGCCTTCAGCCGTGATCCTTCCTTCAAATTGACTTCAAGGATTGCCTCTCCGCGTCTTGAAAAGCAGACATCAAACTGAATGCAGGTGGCCCATAACAGTGCGCACGCTGTTGGCGCTGGGAGATGCTTTGATGCCCAGAAGTAGAGCCATTCCATGCAATTAGGTGGCTTTTCATGTTTGGTCATGTTCTCATTGTGGCGACTCTTTTGGTGCATCTTCAGAGAACCTGGAGGATTCAAACAAACGCCCCCATGTCTCCTGCCTTCATCTTCTCCAAATCAAATCCCAAAGCTGATCGTTCCCTGATTTGCATGGCGCGCTAACGAGTTTTCTTGCCAAAGGAAGTTAATTAAGGTGTTGCTGTTTGTACGCCGCACGACAAAAGAGCCCGAGAAACGGCAATTATATTAAGTGCATCTGCAGGCCATTTGGAAACATGTAAATAATGCAGGAGGTCTTTCGATGAAACACCAGCATCCACAACAATGATCATATTATTAATGGCGTGTTAAGTAAGATATGGCCAGAAAATTTGAAATGGAAATACAGAAAGCAATTATGTATCTGCGGACTTGGTTGCCTTCTGTAATCAGGCACAATTACGGGTGTGTGTTGTTGTTGTTTTCCTTCTTGCAATCTGCTGCGGTGCATTTGAAATGCCAGCAAAAAACTCTTCCAAGGCCCATGGTAATGATACTGAAAGGATACTGAAAGAAACGTATGACAACACTATATACTATATATCACAGGGTTGGATAAAATGCAGACCACAGGCCTGAATGCAACCCCCAGGATTGCTTTTATGGGCCTCGGGGGTCACATAATTGCTTCTAAATGCTCCTAAATGTCATCTAGGGGTGCAGAGATTTGGTGGCCAGTG
>NC_056530.1:13584190-13713731 GCF_019175285.1 Sceloporus undulatus
ATGGCTCTCCTGCAAATGGTTTGGTGAATGCGCTCTGGGTTTTACTCTGAATTTTAAAAGGATTTTCTGATGCATTGGACCTATTTGGGGGAATACAGTTCAGCACCTCAATTGATACAAATGACTACTCGTTCCTCCCCTATTTGGACTTTAAGGTGTTCTGCAAGGTGCTAGACATATTTGGGTGATCATGGATATTGTGAGCCACCTTGGGTCCCTTTTGGGAGTAAAGTGGCATAGAAATCAAATAAGATCCAAGAAGGATAGCTGCCATTTTATAGAGGGACAGGTTTATAAGTTATCAGGCACAAAACCCAGAGTAGTCAAAGGAAGTCGAACAAGACAAAGACTGACTTGTTGGTTTGAATGCAAGGGTTATAATATATACTTATAGTTGAGATCTATAAACTGTACGATGGTTGCTGTGAGAATGTATCGGCCTGTTGTAGTGTACTAATCATTGTATTAATTGTCATGTATTAGCATTTAAAATTATTTAAACAATAAAGTATTAAAAATAATAATAATAAATAGCTCCCTTAAACTCTAGCCCATTAGAGAACATGGATGACACAGTTATTATAAAACTCTCCATGCTCATGAAAACTGATTTTAAGCACTCTAATCGTTAGCCAAGGAAGGCCAGGTTTTTAAACACTTCCTGGAAAGAATTTCACACCAAGAAAGAATGTCATTGCGTGCTATAAATTGCCAAACGCTTATGAGATGGTGAGTGAGGTGTGTACAATATCTAGTATCCACCATCCATCAAAATCAACCCATCTTTAAAAAATCACTTAAATGACATCTGCCCATCAGTACTCTCTGAAGGAGCATCTTTAGCTATTTGCCTAGAGAACATCCGAAAGGAAATCTCTTCCCCTCACTTGACAGCGATTAAAAACTATCCCCCTGTGTTTTGCTTGGTATAGTCTTTAAGTGCTAACCCTCCCCTCCGAAAAAAATAAAATGAAAGCCTTTGGCAGGGAAGGACACAGAGGCCCTGAAACCGGAACAGAACAGCTCGGCGCTTCAAATAGAGACGCATCTGCAGCGCAAACAGCCTGGAGCGGAAGGCCTGGCAAAGCAAGCGCTGTCTGACAAGCACCCATGAAATCCACTCGGGAGATTTCCAAAGCCCTGGCGTGTTCCAAGCCGACATGGAGATCAGGGTTTTGAATGAATGTTTGATGGCTTGTGTGGGGAAATAAATACCCTTCATCCACAAGAAGCCACAAAAGCAAATTACATGCTGAAAATCGCATTGACAAAGGAAGCGGAAAAATTCTGGCCTTGGCCCCTCTCTCTCTCTCTGATGGATACTGAGACTTCCCAATTTCTCAGCATTTTGAAAATGGCCCCATTAGTTGATACCTTCCTCTCTCCATCCATCCTTTCTCCAATCCCCATAAGATAAGCTACCACCTGCCACCAACCTCCAGAACCACGGGTGGCCCACTTTCTAGCTTCTCTGCCCATGGCCTTTGAAGGCATTCCTCTGACTCCTTTTTCTGAAATCTCCAGAAGCCAGGCAGATGGATTAAGGGATGCTAGTGTGCCAAGGCCTATGGCCCTCCAAATCATAGAACCATAGAATCAAGCGGTTGGAAGGAGCACCAAGGGCCAGTTAATCCAATCCTCTGCCAATGTTGAACAGCTCTTACCCTTTAATTGGAATCACCTTTCTTGTCATTTAAATCTTCCGGCTTGGAACAAACCGAATGCATGCTCTCTCCATCTTATGCAGGACAGCCCAAGAGATATTTGAAGATGGCTCTCTTGTCACCTGTCAGTTTTCTCTTTTCCAGGCTACATGGACCAAACTCCTTCAGCCGTTCCTCATAGAACAGTGGTTCTCAACCTTGGGTCCTCCATTTAGAGGCATTTTAGACTTTAGCTCCCAGAATCCCTGATCATTTGGGAAAGCTGGCTGAGACTTCTAGGAGCTGAAGTCCAAAACCTTTGGAGAGCCAAAGGTTAGGAACCACTGTCATAGAGCATGCTCTCTAGGCCTTTTCCCCACTTTGGTTGTCTTCCTCTGGACACATTACAGCTTACCAAGGTCCTTCAGGAACGATAATATCCACATCTCAACAGGCGACACTGGGTGATGTCTGACCAAAGCAAAAGATGTTAATCAGTCATGAAAGAAAAAAGGGGGGACAACATGACCAATGGTCAGTTATGGTCAAGCATCTGAAGGGCTGCAAGCCCTTCACCCCTATGTGGAGCTTTTAGAAACAATGGCCAGAATGTAAAGTCGAAGGCTTTCATGGCCGGCATCCATAGTTTTTTTGGGGTTTTTCGGGCTATGTGTCCATGTTCTAGTAGAGTTTCTTTCTGACGTTTCGCCAGCTTCTGTGGCTGGCATCTTCAGAGAGACTCTGAAGAAGAAACTCTACTAGAACATGGCCACATAGCCCGAAAAACCCACAAAAAAACAATGGCCAGAATCCTGTTGATGACTTATACTGGGGCAGTCCCTGGACATTATCCAGGCAGCGGGGATGACACTGGTCCTTTATCCTCATCTCTGCAATAGCACCTGGTTAGAAAACCAGCACACCTCTGTGGTCAAGCAGTAGGTGGTGAAGAGCTCCATCTAACTATTGTTGCAGGGAAGGAAGAAACACAGCAGCTGTTCCACTTTGGAACATAAGCAAAAATACACTGGCAGACAGTTACACTCCGCCAGAAGTCCTGTCGGGTCCTGGCCAAATTTAACTACCCTCAGAGGGAATCATAGAACCCTATGACTCAGAAGGCCCTCCAGTTGAACCTCTTCTGCCATGCAGAAGTACGCAATCCAAGTCCTCCTGACTGATGGCCATCCAGCCTCTGTTTGAAAACCTCCAAAGAAGATGACTCCACTACACTCCAAGGCAGCAGTGTCTTCCCCTGTTGAACAGCTCTTACTGTCAGAAATTTCTTCCTAATGATTAAGTGGAATCTCTTTTCCTGTAACTTGAATCCATTGCTCCATTGTGTCCTTGTCACTGGCGCAGCAGAGAAACAAGTTTGCTCCATCCTCAATATGACATCCCTTCAAATGTTTAAACAGGGCTATCATGTCCCCTCTTAACTTTCTCTTCTCCAGGCTAAATATACCCAGCTGCCTAACCTGTCCCTCATAGAAATTGGTGATTTCCTAACCTCCTCAAGAGCAATCTCAGAATGAACATGAGCTTTCCCTATATTTTCAATCCCTGCTTTCATTAACTCCCTCCTTTTTGCTTGGGGACTTTGCATATCACACATGGAGCATGATGTTCTATATGAACAGCTCAGTGTCTCTCTTTCCCCAGCGGCAGCTGCAGATCCCCAAGGAGTGGGGCACTGCTGCAACCATTAAATGACTGGAGGACAGGAGGATCCCTTCTTGGCTACAAGTCTCCAGAGAGGAATGTATTGGTTGTGTCACTTCTTCTCTCCCTAGAGAACTGGAGTGGGGATATGAACTAGTCCTCCCTTTGCCTCTCTCCATTTAATGGCTATAGCAGAACCCTCCCAGTCTTGGAAGCTGCTGATGAAGAGTTTTGAGGCAAAGCACAAAGTGCCAGTGACAAGTGGCATCACTGGGGGAGTGCAGGAAGCGCGGACCTCATTAAATGACACCCAAAAGATGGGTGACATCCGGTTGGACCACTTTAGGGCAGGAGCAGTGAATTCATGCTCTTCCTATCTGCTCCCAGGTTAGCAAACCCAGAGACAGGCGGGCAGGAGGTGCAAACATGTCCCCTTCCCACACTGGGTGGCCCCATATTTAGTGACCGGCCCTTTGTGCCACATCCAAAGCAAGGCATACGCTTGCCGAACATTTGTGTAGGGCACTAACTAGTTCCAATCTTTGCACAGTTTCTGCATCCAGTATTAATGAAGCAGCCTGGAACAAGAGAAGAGGCAGATTTGTCTGGGCGAAAGAGTAACCACATCCGACAGAGGCGAGTCATAAGTGCACTCGCAGCGTCATCTGTTGCTTTAATTCGGCTCCTGCACTGTCAGATGCCCTTCATTAATACCTTTGGTGGCCCTGCCCTGGGCTCTGGGAGAGTGGGAAGTGGCGGCGTATTTCTTTTTTTAAGCTCCGGCGTAATTTTATTCCAGAGCTGACAGCTCCATTCTGAAAATCTGCAGTCTTCATTTGAGCCTTTAATTAGAATGCAATTGGACTGGCTGGCAGCAGTCGGAGAAAGCCTCTTGTGTCATCTCTTCTCCCTGGGGCAGAGTTGGAGAGACAACGGCAGCAGATTAGGGGGAGTGTAATCACTAGTAAAAGTGCAGAAATGATGGTAGCACAGAAAGCCTTGGATCTAAGGCAGGAGATGTTCCATAGGCAAACTGAACAGTCCCATGCGATCCTGTTCCAACTTCAGGAGATGATGACCTAGATCTGGATCACCAGTTGGGAAGCACAAATTGACACCAGCATAGCTATGCTGGGAGAGCCAGCATGGTGTAGTGGTTTGAGCATTGGACTATGACTCTGAAGACCAGGGTTCAAATTCTGCTGGGGAAACTCACAGTTTCTCATCCTCAAAGGATGGCAATGGCAAACCCCCTCTGAAGAACCTTGCCAATAAAACCCTGTGATAGCATCACCATAAGTCAAAAATGACTTGGAGGCACATGACAACAAAGCTATGCTGGAGTAACTGGGCTGCACTATTGTGCGGCTGACTGCACAACAGGCACCAGTGTGGTTGTGCGCTTTCCCATTGAGCAACCATGAATCCAATGCCGCACTGACTACTAAGGACCACACTGATGAAACCTCTTGGAGTGCATCTACACTGTAGAAATAATGCAGTTTGATATTGTTTCAACTGACATGGCTCCCTTCTATGGAATCCTGGGATTTGCAGTTTTACAAGCTCTTTAGCCTTCTCTGTCAAATAGGATCTACAAATCTACAAATCCCGGGATTCTGTAGGATGGAGCCATGGCAATCAAAGTGATGTCAACCTGCATTATTTCCACAGTGTAGATGCAACCCTAGGCCGCACAATTGTTTGTGCAAGGGTTTACACCAGCATAGCAAACCTTGTGCAATCCAGAACTTGATATCACCCTTGTAACCAGTGAAACTACACATGTGACACTAATATAAGAACAACAATCACAACCAATTTGATCTTCCAAGACCCAAGGTTCGTGCCAGGAGGAGAAGAACACTGGCGCACTCCAAAAGCTTAAGGGTACAACATCAAACACTACTTGTTCCTGAAAGGATGAAGTTCACCCACTAAAACTCAACTCCATCCATCTTCTTGTCTGCAGGATCTAAATGTCTCTGGAATTCTCTCACCAAAATCCTTCTATCATTTATTTGCCACCTTGGTGAGATCACCTGCAGAGCTGAGCAAAGACAGCCATGCACAGCTGGAATGGCATTTCCACAGGCTAATGAACAGCCAAAACCTGTTATTTTCCCTCCCAGCACTTCTACCCGCCATCTCCATGCCTCAGGAGACCTGCCTCCCTGACAGCTCCTTCCAAAGCCATCAGCTGTCACCAATAACAAGTTCTAAGCTTCAATGGCTTCGGGGAAAGAGAGTGGTTCTGTGGTAGCCTTTGCATGCAAACAATCCCAGGTGCAATCCCCAGCCTCTCCAGGTTGGAGACAGGGAATGGTTCTTTCCTGAAGCCCTAAAAAAACAGAGATAGGAAAAGTCCAACCCTGGGGCTGCATGCAGAACCCCAAAGGCTGTTCTTGTGGTCCTCAACCTCTCCAGCCTGTTGGAGTCTCCGGGGGTTCCTTGTTTCTAGCAAAAAGACAAGCTTCAAATGCCTCCTGGATCACCAGTTCACCTTTGAAATGGGTCAAATGTTTGCTCTGCATCATGTTACATTTTTTAAAAAATCACTTTTTTCAAAACCAGTAGGAGACTGCCCCTTTTTTATATTGTGGCACCAGAGCTCTCCAACAGAGAAAGCTAAACGCCTCACAAAACTCAGCTCACATGCACAAGGGAAGGTTGCAGAAGAAGTCCCCGACTCCAAACAGTCTACAAAAACTGTACGTTTGTGCAGGACTTTCTCATACCAAGGAGGGGGGAAATGGTAATATTCTTTCTTCTCGCTTACAGTAATGAAATTTATGAAGCTTTGCATCCCTACCGCTCACCTGAACCAACTGTCTGCCTCCATGCAAAGCAGCTTCTTTTGTTCCTGGAGCGGGAAATAGGGTCCACCTTTGCCTGCCGGCGTACCTAGACATAAGAGTGAAAATGGATATCACAGAAAGGACCTAGAAACTGAAAACTGAGCTGGGTGCATTTAAGCAAGGATATATTGTGCCATCCATTTTAAATCGGTGCATCAACTGTGTCTTACCGGGGTCAGGAGGGCGAGCGTTAAGTAATTCCATCACACTTTTCGGTGCACAAATTGCTTTGTGGTTATGGTCATGGATCTTCAAAACAAGCCAGTCAGGTAGTTGTTGAGAGTGACGGCGTTAACATTATCTATGCCGTTCACATTTGTAAAAAAGCTGAAACGCTGAGATTGCCCGCTATTGTTTTATCAGCATCTCTCTCTCTGCAAGGGGCCAAACAACAAAGGTTTCTGGGTCACAGATATGGAGAATGGAGACAGGGAAAAGAAGAGTGTGGGCAGCCTAAAATTGCATCGGTGTTGTAAGTAGCAATTTCCATTCCTACGGCGGGTTGCAAAATTCTTCTTTGCCCCTTTCATAGGCATCAGGGCAAATGAAGAAAGAGACTGAAATACCAAGTTCCCACCACACGAACCAATGGAATCTGCTTAAAATTGTTTCAGAAATAAACCATCGTCTCTGCTGTGCCATGATACACATTTCTGATTTTCTCCATTTAGGCTATTGCCACGCTACAGAATGCAGTTAAGCACTGCTTTAACTGTCAAGGCTTCATTCTACAGAATCCTGGGATTTGTAGTTTGTCGTGGCACCAGAGCTCTCTGATGGAGAAGGCTCAGTGTCTCACAAAACAACAAATCCCAGGATTCCATATCATATTGATATACAGAGGTCACAATTCTACTAGCAGAAAGAAACAAAGACCTGCAGCAATTACTGAAGAAGATCAAGGAGGAAACCTTGATATGGCCATTTTATATAAGGGACACCATTTTACTCTGCCATTGAATTTAATGGGACTTGAGCATCCATGGATTTTGGTATCTACGGTGTGAGTGGGTCCCGGAACCAAACCCCAGCAGATACTAAGGGCCCACTGTAATGACCATGGAAGATTTACAAGAATTCATCCGAGACAATGAGAAAATTGAAATAGTCAAAGAGTTTTTATACCTTGGACTATTGACCAGAATGGAGACTGCAGTCAAGAAATGAGAAGGAGACTAGGCTTGGGAAGGACAGCGATGAAAGAGCTGGACAAGATCATAAAATGTAAAGACACTAAAATGAGGATCATTCCAGCCACCAGATCTGAGACCTGGACAGTGAAGAAAGGATAGGAAGAAAGTCAACTCATTTGAGATGCAGTTCTGGAGAAGAGCACTGAGGATCCCATGGATGGCCAAGAAGACAAGCAAATGGGTTCTAGAACAGATCAAGCCCAAACTCTCTCTGGAAGCCAAGACGATTATATTGAGGCTGTTGTATTTTGGCCACACCATGAGGAAAAATGGATCTTTAGAAAAGGCAATGATGCTAAGAAAGGTGGAAGGTAGGAGAAAGAGAGGAAGACTAAATGCCAGATGGTTAGAGTTGGTGAGGAGGGACATGGGTCTAAACTTGCAGGACCTGAGCAGAGAGGTTGAGGATAGAAGGTCTTGGAGATGTCTCATCCACAGGGTCACCAAGAGTCAAGGTTGACTTAAGGGGAGCTAACAACAAAGGCCCCAACACCCCAAATATACATATATATATATAATTTTATATGCATGAATATGAGATACATTTCGTGCAAGCAATGGTGAACAAGCCATAAAATCCTCTCTCCTGGATTTTTAAACATGGGGCAGATTAGGAAGGAGTGACAGCATTTGTGGCTTCATCTCATCCCATCATGGATCCCTCTCCCCCATCCTCTCAGTGCGCAACATGTCTTCCTGATGCCGCGTCTCTGCGCTACAAAGAACTTAATACGAAAGCAGATGGAGGCAGTGGAGAGAAAGAGAGGGCTGAGATGACCGAGCACCGAAGTTGCGCTAGGTTGCCAATTGTGGAGCTGCTTTCGATGCGTTTACTTTCTCAAAGTCCATCCATAATTCAGCGGCTTCATTAATTCTCTTGCCAAGACCCAGCGCTTCTGACTTTCATGAAAAGACGATCTCGGCCCACTAATCGCCTCCTCTTTTCCCCCTCCTTCCATTCCTTTTGTGGAGAGGATTAAACAAGGCCTCTGTCACCACCCGGGGGCCGCAAGCAGGATACGCAACGCACAAATCAAACAGACCTATGTAGAGAACCTCAAGGTAGTGTGCAGCAGCGTGTAAGGGATGGAATTGGTAGGACCAGATGCCAAGAGGGGGATTTGCTGGCACAAAACAGGGCAAATGAGAAGCAGGAAAGTATCAAAGGTGCTCAGCTGCGACTCAGATAACTGGATTTGCAAAGTGGCAGATCCGCCAACCATGATGGCAGCTGTCAAGGGGCCAGTGAATCAATCCTGAGTTTTGGTACAAAACGTAAAGGATCCATCCAAAGTCCTGAACCTCATGCGCCAATAGGTTTGGCAAAATGGCAAATCCAAGGACCGTGATGGCAGCCGTTGTCGACAGGGCCATGACTCCACTCTGGGTTTCGGTGCAAAGATTAAAGGAACTATGCAAAGGTCTAGCTAGACCTCATGCTCCAAAGATGTTGCACAAAATGGCAGATCCACGGACCACAATGGCAGCCATTATCAACAGGGCCATGAATCCACTCTGGATTTCAGTGCAAAGATTAAAGGATGTATTCAAAGCACTAGACCTCAAGCCACAAAGATGTTGGACAAAATGGCAGATCCACGGCCAGGGCCCAGTGGTCAATAGGATGGTAAATCCACTCTAGGATTTAGTCCAAATGTTAAAGGACTTATCCAACATGCTGAACTCTGTACCCTTAATATATTCAACACCTTAAATAGCTCCTGGATTAAAACCGGGAAATGGAATGACCTCTATTACATTTCTGGGCATGTTCAGGGCTGAGGTCTAATCTGCACTGCAGAAATAATCGAATGTGACACCGCTTTAACTGTCATGGCTCAATGCTATGGAATCCTGGGATTATAAATCTGCGGTGGCACCAGGGTTGTCTCCAACAGAGAAGGCTAAATAGCTGCACATCCCAGAAATCCATAGCCTTGAGCCATGGCAGTTTAAGCGGCATCGAAACTGGATTATCTCTGCAGTGCAGATGCAGCCAAAACGTAGCCAAGGAGAAAGCAATGAAGATTCATGGAGCGGTTGGGAAATGTTGGGCTGGTTGTAACCCAGTGGTTGTTCAATTCTTAACAGGTCCAAGCAAAAGCTTCTTAACTCAATATTTTAAAGAAATATCCCAATCAAATCAAGCAGCCAACCCAGCAGGCGGATGGTGTCTATTTACATTTTTCATGAAAATTGTTTTCTGGCTCTGTGGGGCTTGAAAAGAAGGAGTCAGTCCCACCCGCCTGCCCATCCCTCGTCTCTCTTCCTCCTGCCTTTAATCGTGGCCCTGTTCTTCGGGGATTAATGGTTCTGCTTATCGGAGTCCAAAAGAGATTTGTTTAAAATATCACCTTGCGAGACACCTCCGGAGTGGAGAATGAGCCGGCTATTATGGCTCCGGTCTTGGGGAAGAAACGAGACAGCGAGAGGAGGGACTTGCTGCGCTCGGAAGGCAACAAAACCCTAATTTCCCATAAATTACTTTGGGCTTCTTTTATAAAATTGCTTTTTGAACAACCCTCTCCTTCTCCCAGGAGCTCCCGCTGAAAGGGGCAGATAATCTGGAGCTGCGTGGAAATTAGTGCCTCCGCCTTCGCAGAGAAGGGAGGGTGAGCATCAGAGATTTTTCTGCACTGAAAGAGAAATTGTAGGAACAAACAGAATATGGTAACAACGCTGCAGAGGGACAACATGCAGGCGCATGCACAAGGGCCTAAATCCTATCCGCCCTGACTAGAGTAGACCCATTCGATCAATGAGACTTGGCCACAACATGTTGACTCACCCTTCAACAATTGAATAGGTCAATACTCAATAGGTTAATACTCGATGAGGTCTCCGCAAGAGCCAGCATGTTGTAGTGGTTTGAGCATTGGGCTATGACTCGGGAGACCAGGGTTCAAATCCTGGCTCAGCCTGTACAACTCACTGTGTGTCCTTAAACAAGTCACACTCCCTCAGCCTCAGCGGATGGCAACATCAACCCCCCTATGAAGCAACTTGCCAAGAAACCCCTATGATAGGGTCACCTTGGGGTTGCTATAAGGCACACAACAACAACAAAGATGCAACTCTAGACTGCTGCTCTCAGAATCCCAGACAGTTGGCCAAGTTGGCTGGGGCTTCTTGGAGCTGAAGTCTAAAACACACTGGTCTAATCTAATCTGCACTGCAGACTTAATGCAGTTTGGCATGCTTTAACAGCCATGGCTCAATGCAATGGAAACCTAGGGTTTGTAGTTTGCTATGGCACCAGAACTCTCTGACAATGAAGGCCAAATGTCTCACCAAACCACAAATCCCAGAACTGCATTGCATGGAGCTGTGGCAATCAAAGCAGTGCCAAACTGCATTAATTCTACAGTGCCAATTAGACCAAGGACTGTCATAACTTCTCATAGGTCTCCTTTAAAGGCTTGCAGAACACAAACCTGGCAACAGCAGAGAAACCTTTTCACCCTCATTCTATATGTCAGCCCTGCAATTTGCAGGACCAGCAAACCGCTAGACCTATTTCTCCTGTGCTGCAATGACACCACTTTTAGATGGCCAAAAAAAGTAGTAGTGCATCTTTCCAGCTCAGGAGGAGAGCGGCAACAGAAGGAGTCAACAGAGGCTCATCTGGGCCTACAAAGTTGTTTACTAAGGCCTGGCTTTTTAGTCCAAGTGGCTTATTTATCCGAAGTAGACAAAGCCCCAAACTGCACTGGACAGTGAGCAGATCACTGGAAGCAACATTCCCCTAAGAGGCAACAGATGTCTGTTTATCCTAGCACAAGCTTGCCTTGCTCCACACATTGCAAATTCCCTTGTTTTGGTTTGGTTTGGTTTGCAACTGGTCCCCAGGAGGTTCGGGCAATTCAAAAGAAGAAGAAGAAAAATGCATTGCAATGGCAGTAAATACACATTTTCCCCTTAATGTAATCAGCTACTTGACCTACTTGTTGGAAGATCTGTTCAGAACATCTTACATGATGGAGAAACTCTTGCGCATGTGATTTTAATTTCTGCTTTAAATAAAACCCAGTACCGCACATGCATGGGGGAGCTGTGAAATTAGAGGGAAAGAGTGAAAAATAGAAAATTCCTGGAAGTCTTCTGGTTTCCTTTGAGGTTCCTTGAAGAGAAGCCCCATGAGAAATCCTCCTTCTGTCGAATGTAGCATGGACACCTCCAGAAAAGGAGAGAAGGGTGTGAAGCAACAGAATTCATTTTCAGGAGCGGAAGGACTCTGCTTACCAACTGTCCTCTTGCAACCTGTTCCAAGGGATTCTCAAAAATGGAAGAACTTCTTTCCTGCCAAAAAAAAACAGGGACCAGAAAAGAAGGGTTTGCAGGGCATGCATGTGCCTTCAAGTTGACTTACGCCAATCCCATGAATCTCAAAGGGTTTTCCTAGGCAGGGAATCCCTCAAAGTGTTTTTGCCAGTTCCTGCCTCTCAAATAGCGCCTTCAGCACCTGGGATTCCCTGGTGGTCTCCCATCCAAGGACTAACCCTGTTTCATTTCAAAGATCAGATAGGATATGGTGCCTTTAGGGTATTTAGGCCTATGCCTGTGTCTGTCTGTGCCTCCAAGTCGCTTGCTGACTTACGGTGACCCCATGAATTTCCTAGAGTTTTCTTAGGCAAGGAATCCTCAGAGATGGTTTTGCCAGTTCCTTCCTCTGAAATCTCACCTCCAGCATCTCGCCTTCATTGGTGGTCTCCCATCCAAAGACTAACTAGGGTTGACCCTGCTTAGCTTTCAAGATCAGATAGAATATTTAAGTTCATAAGTACCTTCAAGTTGCTTTATGGCAGCCCTACGAATTTCATAGGGTTTTTCTAGGCAAGGAATACTCAAGGAATACTTTGCCAGTTCCTGCTTCTGAAATCTAGCCTATAGAACCTGTCATTTATTGTTAGTCTCCCATTCATGTACTGACCAGTCCTGGCCCTACTTTGCTTGCAAGATCAGACAGGATCTGCTGCCTTTAGGGTTTTTGGGCCCTCTGCATTACAAATGGTCAGCCACAGGTTTGCTGCTGGTGCTTGCGCATTGGAATATGACTCTGGAGACCAAGATTCAAATGCTTGCTCAGTCATAGAAACCAACTGAGTGGTCTTGGGCAAGTCACACTCTCTCAGCCTCAGAGGAAGGCAAGGGCAAACCTTTTCTGACAAAATCTTGCCCAAAAAAAGCCCCATGGTGCCTTACAGTCTTCATCACTCAGAAACAACTTGAAGGGACACGACAACAAACCTTCTGAATGGAAAACTGCAGGCAGTCCCAGATCTTTGACAAGCATTCTGGTATGACACATGTGTTTATAGCACCTGTTTTTTTCCATTCACACATTCTTTATTTTTGAGACGCAAAAGGTTTCCTTAGGTGTTTTCAGAAGCATCTGTCTCAGTGGGAGAAACAAGTGACACATTTCCAGATTCTCGAAAGACAATCTGTTGATGACTTGAAAAACACAACTGCGTTTAGGTCTATGGAAACTCTGGTGGTCTTCTTCAGGGGCAACCCTAAGCACAAAAAGCATTAAGGCTGCTACCCTTTTGAAATGACACCTGCATTTGAACCGGTCCAATTTCATTTTTCAGAACTGGCCCAAAGGAAAGTCAAACCAGCACCGTCACGGCTCTCCAAATACATGAAACAGCTGAGAATTTGCTACCCTGAAGAATGGGCAGCTCCTATCTGCCACCCGGGGCAGCTTCCTCCCTCTGCCTCCTTTTAGGGCCGGCCCTGACTTATTTCGCACGCAGTTTTCAGGAATGTAAAAACCCAGCTGGAAAAGCGTCACCAGCGCATCCTAGTCCCGTTGGCATGGAAACCATGCTCGCCTCCGTGACTCCTTCCATTTTCAGGATCATTGGAGCAAAGGATTCAGGATCCGCACCGCTCAGCGGAGAAATGCAGAGACTGCCGGCAAAGGCCCGTCCCCAAGAGACCCAGCTGCGAATTGATCCCTGTGCCTTCAGGGGACAGAGAGTGCCTTCTGAAGACAGACAAGCAAATTAAGGCTTTGTGGGGGAATGAAATCTGGACCTTCTCTGCAAACCCCAAGGTCACTGTATTCGGTGACTGTCGGAAGGGCTGCGTCTGAGATGCCATTCTGCAGCATAGAAAAGCGGCAGAGTATTGTATTGGGAAGAGACTTTGAGATCCTTGAGATTAGAATCCTAGAACCTTTTTGGACTGCGCCGCCCAAAATCCACACTTGTCTGGGAGTACATCTGCATGTACATATTAGAATAATATTTTAATACCCATCTATATATGGAGGGGGGAGTGTATTTAATGGTCAAGAAAGGTGTTCTCAAGTGTTACACAAGGAGAATCCTGGACCGATGAGGATCTTCGCTGTTTAGGATTTATTCTATCTATGCAAATTCACGGAGTTGTCATGTGCAAAATTCACAAGTGGCATTTTTGCGCAGAAAGCAGCATTTTCTGCATTGAAAAAAAATCTGCACAGAAGATAACTTTCTCTCATAGAAAATACTGTTTTCAGTGCAGAAAATGCCACTGTTGTTGTTGTGTGCCTTCAAGTCCTTTCCAATCCCGCATTTGCAGGTGTTTTCCGAATTTTAAAATCCTGTTTCTGCCCAGGATTTAAGCAATTTGCCTCCATGGGATAAAGCCCATAAGTTGGAAGGGTCATCCTGTTTTTTTCTATTTTTAAATCCAGTTTCCCCTCTGGATTTGTCCAGTGTGATAATGTCCTATAGTGATTCTATAGTGTAGATGCACCCTAGAAAGCGTGGAAGTGGTTCACCAAAGAAAGAGGAACCTTTCCCTCCAAAGGCTCCCTTTGATCCAAGGCTTGCTCTTTTGCTCTGCCGCTCGGACAGCCCAGGCTCATGTTTATTAATGGCCGGCTAGAGAAGATCATTTCCATCCCATTTGCAGTGGCTCCGGCTCTCCCCAGACAGGGCCTGCTTAACAGCCCAGACAGATGGTTTTTCACACAGGTCTTGGGAAAGAAATGCCAGTTTGGCTTCAAGGCCCTTTGGAGAGTTGGCGGGCGGCATCGATGGGGAAAGGAACCCTTCATCAGCGGGTAATATGACAGACTGACAGGAGACTGCCTCTGACCCGAATTGCAGAAGAGAGGGAAGGCCATAAATATGAAGTTAATGGAGCCTGGAAAATCTCAGCCATTTCCTCGATGCATTTCCCTGACAAGAGACTTAAGGGCCTGAGATTAGTTAAGTCAGCTCTGAAATGCACAGTCTGGAGGCAAGCAGGAAGGAGATTGACCTAGTCATGAAGGACGGCCAGAGAGGAATAACCCATTGGGAAGGGAAGCAAGTGGGCTCTGAGGTCCGAGAGCGACTCTCTGGCTAGAAACTGGTGGGTGGCTTATGTTTGTGCAAACTCCCTTGTGGAAGGGGTTGGACATTTTTGGTCTGATATAGAAGGGCTGTGTTCAAGGTTATAGCAATCTAGCAATAGCAAGTACATTTCTATACCACTTATCAGTGCACTTGGTTGCCAAAACGGAGATGCCCAGGCAGTGCTGCCGTGCATACCGACCCACTATGCAAACGCCAACGCAACATGGATGTAATTATTTGCTGATTTTTTTCTCGGAAGAAGCAATGAGTCATTTTCACTGGTTTCTTTCTCCTGATGGGAAAATGCTCAGAAGCTGTTTCTGAAAACAATTCAGAGTTATCCAGTGCAAAATTCGCACATGGCATTTGTGTACATTTTTATGGTGTAGTTTGAGTTCAGAGGAGGCTTGCATTACCTTCCACTGGACAGCATGGGGGAAGAATGGGGAGCATGCACTTGGATGGCACAGAGGGAGAATGTAAGGATAGCCTGGGGGAGCATGAATGGAGATGGCAAGGGGGGAGCGCACACGAGGACAGCACAGGACAGTATATGTGGGGATGGCACAAGGGAGCACACAGAGATGGTACGGGGGAGCATGCATGGAGATGGCATGGGGGATCACGTGTGGGGATGGCACAGGGGGAGCACATGGAGATGGCATGGGGGAGTGCACATGGAGGCAGCACAAGGGAGCATATGTGGGAACGGCACATGGTGAGCACATAGAGAAGGTACAGGGGGGCATGCATGGAGATGGCATGGGGGACAGCATGTGGGGACAGCATGGGAGAGCATATGTGAGGATGGCACAGGGGGGATAACCAGGTGTCACCCCTCTTCTGGGTTGTCACTCGGTGCAGACCACACCACCAAAGATCCCCAGTGATGTCACTGCCATATTGCACACACATAACCAAACATTACCTTAATTTCTCTATTAAATTCAACCCCATCCTCCTCTTCCCCCTGGCCCATAATCTCACAGGCACATTGGCACCATTGGTTGCACAATGCTGATAATTCAGCAGAAGGGTTGTGTTTCACACCCACCACATAAGTACATGAGCTAAGATTTACTCCATGCAAGCATGATGTAGCCTCTCAGCTGCAACCTTTTTTCTTAGTGCCACCACTGATGATACCTTTGGGTCTGAGACCAAAATGTGGAGGCGCACTGACAGTTTAAGACTATTTGCAAGATCTAAGAGGGCTTCCCGGTATGCCGGAAGCTGTGGCGGTCCTTGGAGGTGCTTCAAGGCTGCCCTTTGCCAGAATGTAGTTTTTCTCTTTCCAATAATGCACAATAAAAACAGCTGCACAGTTTACGTATATATATATCCTTGGAAAGGACTGAGTAAAATTCTCTGCCACTAATCCCCAGGCTGCAAGGCAGCAAGAATAACTCAAGATAAGAGCAGGTAATGGACAGCACTGGAGCACCAAGCTGTTGTTTTGGAAAAGGGATGGGGAAATTGCAGCACATGGGCTGCATGCAACCCCTAGAGCTCAATTGTGTGGCCTGTGAAGCCCTATACTAGTTCTTCTAAAACCCTAGCCTCTCAGTAATTAAATTTTAAAATGCAATACCAATGTAAGATTAAGCCATGCTGCACTTTTTTTTCCAATTCAGAATCACAGTATCATAGAGTTAGAAAGACCTCACGGCCATGCGGTCTAATCTTGTGCCATGTAGGAATACCCAATCCACGCATCCCCAACACATGGCCATCAATATCTGTCTGAAAACCTCCAAAGGAGACTCCACCACCTTCTGAGGCAGCAGCATCTTCCACTGTTGAGTAGCTCCTCCTCTGAAGTTCCTTCAAATGTTGAGGTGGAATCTCTTTTCCTGTAGCATCCATTGTTCTAGGTCCTATTCTCTGGAGCAACAGAAAACAAGTTTGCTCCATCCTCAGTATGGCAACCCTTCAAATATCTAAACATGGCTTTCATGTCACCCCTTAACCTTCTCTTCTCCAGGCTAAGCATACCCAGCTCCCTAAACTGCTCCAATGGATTCAAACCCAGGAAAAAAGATTCTGCCTAAGCTTTAGGAAGAACTTGCTAAGAGCTGTTGGATAGTGGAAGACGCTGCCTCAAAAAGCAACAGGGATGGAATCTGTGGCAGATTTTCTTCTCAAAAGGAGCAATGAGCAATTTTCACTGTCTTCTTCTCCTGACGAGAAAGTATTCTCAAGCTACATAGTTTTTATTAGAGTTTTCCTGCACAAAATTCACACTGGGTATCTATGCGCAGCTAGCAGCATTTTTCAGTAGAGAAAGCAATATTTTCAGTGCTTAGATATTATTTTCTGTACATAAATATTATTCCCTGTGCAGAAAATGCTGTTTCCTGCACAGGTGATGCTGTTTTATGCACAAAGGAACCCCGTGTGAATTTTGCATTGAATTTTGCTAGGTGGTGCAGTATCCTTTTTGGGAGGTTTTTAAATAGAAGTTGGATGGCCATATGTCAAGAGTGCTTGGATTGTGTATTACTACATGGTAGATTTACTACTACTACTACTACTACTACTACTATTATAATTATTATTATTATTTTCTTATATCCCACCTTTCTCCCAACATAGGGACTCAAGGCGGTGAACATAGGGACTCAGAAGGGAGTTGGAATGGATGACCCTTCAGGTTCACTTCCAATTCTATAATGCTATTACACTTGTCCCTCCATATTTGCTAGGGTTAGGGGCACAAGAGCCCCATGAATATGGAAAAACCACAAATAACAAAAACACCATGTTTTTACCTGAGAGGACACCTCTCTAGTATTCTCTCTAGGAATCTCTAGGTCTTTCAGTGCAACTTTTAGTTAAGGTTGACCATAGAGTTGCAATGGAGGACCTAGATATTCCTAGAGAGAACATATTAATCAAATCCGTGAAGAATCAAATCCGCAAATATCAAAGCTGCAAATATGGAGGGATGGATATATTGTATTATTCTATAAGCTTCTTAGACCTATTTCATTCAAAATATATTGCCACTTATTTCCACCTGGGCATCCACCTGTCCTGGCCATGAGCTTTGTCCACCTCTGAAGGACTGTAGATCCAAATGGAGGAGACTTAGTACAACCCAGAGGCAGCAACGGATGTCTGGTGGGGAGAGACCGAGGAGCTGGAAGAATGGAGCAACCTGTCTGGCACAGAACTAATAGTTATTATCTACATTAAACACCACGGCTGACAGGTCGGAATTAATTTCTGCGCGGCAAGAGATGAAAGTCCCCCCATTTTTCAGGCACATCTAGACTGCGCAAGCCGGCGCAAGAAAAATAACTTAAACGTGATTAAAAATGATCTCCGTTTTATTAAAAATAATTTTAATTTATCTCTTCCACCAGCCTCATCTCCCCTTGGAATAAATCCCAGGAACTGGAGGCGAAGAAAGCCGCAGGGAATTGGGGAGACTGTCTGCCATCACATGGACATAGTCCATCATGTTTAATAACCAGATTACACTGTTTTTTTGTGGTTTGGGAAGAAATTGCTGTGGGTGCAGCATGCAATGTTGCAAGGGGGCACACCACCAAACAACAGAAATGCAAATGCTGCAAACTGAATTAAAACTGCAAAAACCATTTACACACAGTTAACTGGAGAAGAGAGGAGAGGAGAGGAGACCAAAGGAATCTTACCCTTCCCAGTAGGCTCAGGCAAAAGCAAACTGCTGCAGCCTTTCCTAGCTTATGTATTCTTCTCCATTAATACCTTTTGCTATCTTGGCCACATTCTGATGTTCCTTCCACACATGTCCTGTTTTCATCTGTGAAACATTAAAAGGTATGCACCTCCTGAAATAAAAACAAACATGAGCTTAACCACTTGCATAAGAGGATTCCAATACGTCTTTATGCACATTTATGAAAAGTACAACCACCAGCATAATGTCCCCAAAGAATTCCAGCCCTAGAGCATTCAGCATTATTTTTTGTCAGTCTGAAATCATCCATGTGAATGTACGTCCATGTGGATGTGTTACTCCCCTTGATGCCGTTAAAAAGGCTGTCAAGACGGATCTCTTCCGGCAGGCCTTCCCAGACTGACCTCCCATTAAAAGACAACCCCATCCGCCCCTAGTTGTTCTACTCCAGTTGCCCATTTTT
This sequence comes from Sceloporus undulatus, assembly GCF_019175285.1. NCBI lineage: Eukaryota > Metazoa > Chordata > Lepidosauria > Squamata > Phrynosomatidae > Sceloporus > Sceloporus undulatus. Next base: position 13,603,011 of record NC_056530.1, read on the forward strand.
TAATTGATGTATAACTAATTTTGATCTTGAACTTGTAACTCGATTGTGTATTTTGATGTTGGTGGAGGGTTGGGTTGTGTAATTTTGATTATGTTCTGTAATGTGTTTTTGCTTCTTTTTATGGTAACCCGCCTCAATCTGTAGGGAGAGGCAGGATGATGATGATGATGATGATGATGATGATGATGATGATGATGATATCATCTCTCTCTCTCTCTCTCTCTATATATATATATATATATATATATATATATATATATATACGAATGTTTCATACACACACATACATACACTGCGACACACATTTCCACCCGTATTCTTAAGAGCTTTGCCTTTGTAACCCTGACCTTGTGCTCCTTTGAAAAATATTTGTCCTTTGAAGCTAAAGAAGCAAACCTGTGTGCAGCCAAAGAAGAAGAAATCCTTAGGCACCAACGCAGCAGTGCTGTTTCGGGTGAGATCAATTTGACCCAAGGTGTTTGAAAAGGCCAAATTGACTTCTCTCTCCTTTTTGTTAAGTTAATGCAGCATGACCGTCCATACACACACACACACACACACCTTCTCTGCTTTTGACACAGACAGCATCCGAGTCCGGAGGGGATAAAGCTTCAAAAGGACTGCTCCTATCAACCCGACGGAAACGTTCTGCTCCAGACCGGAGGTTTGACAGGGGCACCAAAAAACAGACAAAATAAATCAGGGAAGGAAGAGATCACAATACAGAGCGGTCCAGGTGTGATGCTGAGAGGCGGCAGCGGCACAGCCGACAACTCCTTCTAGCTAGTAAACACACATTGCCTTCCTCTCCGCAGACTGTTTGATTGCAGCCCTGAGCACTTTGCAAAACAGACCCTTCCATCAAAAACAACAGGGGGGAAAAAGTAACCCGAGAGGTGGGCGCTGGGTGTCTGTGGTGTGCCCATGCGTGGGTTTTATCGATTGATTTAGTGCAGGCCGAGAGCGGACGGATTGCAATTAGAGCCAAAATAATTTCCTTCCTACGGGGAGAAATAGCACCTACAACTGATTATAGGGAGCATACAACTCCCTTGTCGAAACAGCTTCATTGGGTACTGGTTCCTTTGGAGCATAATTCAAAGTTATCTGCGAAGCCCTACAGTGTTTAGGTTAAAATTAGCTGAAAGGCCATATCTCCTTATATTTTCTTATATACTCATATAAGCCTGTGCTTATGGAATCTGGGAAGAGGGCTTTCTATGGGTCCCATCATCGTCGCAGGGCCATCTGGAGAAGGCCTCCTTGAGAGGGCCTTTTTGGTGGCTGCTCCCAAATTGTGGGGTTTTCTTCCAAAGAACCCCAGGCTGGCCTCCTCTCTGCTCTTCTTTAGCCAGCAGATAAAGTCTTCCTTAATTATCCTTATTCTGCTTTGGTCAGGACTCACCTGGAATAATACTGTGTCCAATTCTGGGCACCACAGTTCAAAAAGGATGTTGAGAAGCTGAAAAGTAGCCAAAGGAGGGTAGCCAAAATGGTGAAGTGTCTGGAAACCACCAAGTCATATAAGAAGCAACTTAGGGAGTTGGGTATGGTTAGCCTGGAGAAGAGAAGGTTAAGAGGTGATATGATAGCCCTGTTTAAATACTTGAAGGGATGTCACATTGAGAATGGAGCAAGCTTGTTTTCTGCTGCTCCAGAGAACGGAACCTGGAGCAATGGATGCAAACTGCAGGAAAAGAGATTCCACCTAAACATTAGGAGGAACTTCATGATGGAAAGAGCTATTTGACAGTGGAAGACGCTGCTTTGGAGAGCACCACTTCTTTGGAGGTTTCTAAACTGAGGCTGGATATCCATTTGCCAGGAATGCTTTGATTGAGAGTTCCTGCATGGCAACTCTATGAGTCTATGATTCTAAAGAGGCATTTTGCAATTTTAATTTGTTCTACAGGAGGACTTTTTTACTGGAAAGGGGTACTCTAATTTATCTAGACCATTTAAATGACTGTATATTTTAATTAAAAGCACATGCTGGCATCCGGTACAGTAGTTACGAGATCGTAACTGCTGGGCTTATGATCTTGTAACTGCTGGGGATTCATGTTTATAGTGGTTTACAATGGAACGCAACTCCCCAAAACCTTTTTTTCATCCTGGCCACTAAAAGGTTTTGGGGGGAATGTAGATGGAGGAGCTGTGAAATCAAGTTTGCTGCACTCTGCTGGTCCCAGGGAGGGCTTGGATGGCGTCTTCCTGCATGGCAGAAGGGGGTTGGATTGGGTGGCCCTTGAGGTCCCTTCCAAGTCTAGGATCCTATAAGCAGCTCACTTTGTCAATCCTCTTAATTGTTCCTAGCCAAGCCAGACCAGACCCAAGGTCAAGCAGAGACCCTAGAGGATGACCTTCTGACTTCCCGGTGGTGTTTCTTTGCTCCTTCACCCGCTTTCCAGCATCCCATCGACAGGGTTGGGATGCAAATCTACTGTGCTGGAAGGGTCCCTCCCAAGCCCCCAATCTCCAACCATTCCCCATCTGCAGACTTCCACAATTGATAGCATGGATAAGCTGAACTGGCAATGAAAAAACAGCCCTGCCTGGCCCTATTAGTGGCATGGGGTTGAGCTGCCATCGAAGCAAACTCTAGAGGACAAGGCAATCGATAGTGACACGCGGGAGCATCTGGGCATCTTCAGGCATTTGACAGTGACTTAAGCGCAGTCTTTCTCTCTCGATCGCTCTCTTCCATCTTTCCAAGCGTTCCGGTTCCCCCTGTTCTAGTGCCGAAAGCCGTGTCTGTCTTCTAACAAGGATATTGTATATCTTATACTTTTATTTTTTAGGGGTTGTTGGGGTTTTTTCTTTCTTTTTTTCCCCTGGCATGAAGGTGTGATTAATTTGCTTCTAAGAGATTGTCTCAATTCTCCGGTGGGTATTCTGATGTCTAATCCTGACGTGAATGGATCCTCTCGTAGTTGCGGAATATTTTATAGCCTTTGGCATGCTGTTATTTTAGATACCTGGTTCTGGTTTCGATGTCTGAAGCTCAAGAGGGATTTCAGCGCTAGACTTCAAAAGCCGACGTGCCATTGTCTTTTTTCTTTCTTTTAATGTTTCACTATAGGGTCGGAGGGGACCCCAAGAGTCATCTAACCCAACCCCCAGTCAATGAAGAAATCCACAGCTAAAGCCACCCAGAGAGGTGTCCATTCAGATCCTTCAACAAAGGAGAAGCCAACATTCTCCAAGATATTCTGCTCCTGTGTGGCAGCTGCAAGACCATTGCACAATTCAGTCCACCAACATGGATAAATTGATAAGGACAGAGATTCAAAAGGAATGGCTGATCCACCAGGTGTTTTGGACTTTGATGCCCAGAAGCCCTAGCTTCAAAAATCAGAAATTCTGGAACTAGAGTCCAAACCATCTGGAGGAACAAAGTTTGGGAACCACTGAGTCTTAGGCTAAAATCTTGTTGTTAGTTTCAACTACAGTAGAGTGATTGAATGAGAATAGAATAGAATAGAATCTTTATTATGGTCATAGACCAGCACATCTGAATGAGTTAGATTTACTTATGTGTCAGCAATTGACTGAATGGATCTACTCTACCTGGGACTAACCAACTGGATTCCACTTTTCCTGTTTACACAGCACTGTTACCTAAGGCTTCAAAGTACTTAGCACAACGTATCTCTGCACTCCTTTCTACCATCCTGCAATGTTGACCACTACTATTAGTTATACTTAGGCCTGATTCCTATTACCTTTTAAACCGGATCGCAAATCAGTTTGGACCGGTTCAAATGACCCTGGTTCCCACTTGAATCGATTTGCTGAAGTGATTCGGAGATGAAGGCCATGCGCTAAACCCATTTAACCCCGTCTATTTGATGCTGAATTTTTCGGCGTCTTTTTGGATAAATCGATTTTGCGCAATCGATTTAAATGTGCCCTTTGGCCGGCTGGAGTGGGTCCATTTTGAATCAATTCATTCTTCAATGTGAACCACAAGTGGGTTGTTTTATTTTATTTTGCAGCAAGAAAATGCAATCAGGGCAAACATAGTGTGAACCACACTCCGATGCCGAACCGATCCATCGATTCGGATTGCAGACCGATTTATTTGTAAGTGGGAATGAGGCTTTAGTTTGCCAAGCTGAGAAAATGGCCAGTTTGATGCCCCACCGGAGTGAAAAGAAACAGTCCTTTTCCTGACACCTAAGTAGTGTTAAAAATGAGAGATTTGTGGCCTAGGAGTCCTTTGCGTCTCTGCCCCGTCTGTGTCCTCCAGGGTAAATATTTCACAAGCCAGGCAGATGGGTCACAGTGTGATATTTGAAGGCTCCGCTGGTCAATAGAAATGCAGTTTTCTGTTCCTGAAGGCAAGGCCCCTGGAAAAGGTCATTCGGCCGGGTAGCTTTAGAGTTTATTGACTGAGGCTCAAAAACAGCAAAATAATTGAAAGGCTTAATATATCAAATCAATACAAGGTAGAGAAAGCCATGAGGGGGGAGGACAGGCACCAGGGACGAGAGAATCGCGGGGACGGATGGAAGACTAAGACGACAGGAGGTGTGAGTATGGCCCTTTCACTCCCACCGCAAAGCCAATCTTGGCAAACATTTATTATTTCTCACCCCAAGGCTGGGGCGAGAGAGTTTATGGATGTCGAAACTCAGAAGGGTCAGGCTGTTAGTCTGCCACAGGAGGAAAAAAATGAGTTTAAAAATTATTGTGTCAGTTTAAAGGCAGAATAGATTTATTGTGAACTGTGAGAGGCAAAGCTCAGGGATCGCAAGAGGCCTAATGCCCCATAACCTCCATGACATTTCTGGTGCAAAGCGCTGCCAAACTTTGCACCAAGACCTTCTGCATTATCTGATTTTGCATGAAGGGAAGGAGGGAAAAAGAAAATTTTGCCCATGGTTTACTATTTCCCCCTCCTTTTGTACTCATGTGTAGAGAAAGACTGCAAGACGCCAACTGAAAATCACACTTCATCTGGGCTTTAATCCATAATCACTTTGTGCTACACAAAATCTGTTCAAGTTTCTTAGCTGCTTTAAAACGGCTCTTGTATCAGGGTTGATCCACCAGATCCCACCTCACTGAACAACAAGAAGATCTAGGAAACGGGTGAGGAGCCTCTAGAAGGCCAGATGTTTAAGACTATAACTCCCACAATCCCTGACCATTGACCATCCCGGCTTGGGCTTCTGCTTCTTGAAGCCCAAAACATCAGAAAGCCTGAAGGTTCTCCACCAGTTGAAAGTCTCCAGGGTTTCAGGCATCTGCACTGCAAAATTAATCCAGATTGACACCAATTGCACTGCCATGGCTCAATGCTGTAGATTTCTGAGATGTATAGTTTTATGAGATATTGAGCCTTCTCTATCAGAGATGTCACAGCAAACTACAAATGCTAGGATTCCATATGATGGCGCCATGGCAGTTAAAGCAGTGTCCAACAGCATTAATTTCACAGTGCGGCCACAGCTCTCAAGAGCCCTGGTTTCACCTGGCGATCTTCCATCCATGTACTGACGAAGATGGCCTGCCTGGCTTCTGAAATCAGACATGGTCATGGTCATATGATGCTACCATGTTGTCCTGCACATAACTGGTCTTTTAAGCAAGTCAGACCTTTGGTACATTAAATATAGAATTACCATCTCTGGGAATTTGGATGCTCTGGGTCAGTGGTTCCCAAACTGTTCCCTTTAAGAGATTTTGGACTTCAGCTCCCAGAAGCCTCAACCATGTTGGCCAATAGTCTGGGATTCTGGGAGCTGAAGTCCAAAATCCCTTAAAGAGCACAGTTTGGGGACCACTGCTCTGGGTTATTATGGAAGGTTCTTTCCTACCCCTAGCTAGAGATCATTGGTATTCTTGGTGGCTTCCCATCCAAGGACTTTGTTAGCATTGGAAACTGCCTTTGAGTCAGCTCCAACTCATGGCAACCCCATGGATGAGAGACATCAAAGACATGCTATCCTCAACTGGTCTGCTCAGGCCCTGCAAGTCTTTGATTCAGTCTATCCATCTGGAATGTGGTCTTCCTCTCTTTCCACCTTTCCTGGCATTATTGTCTTTTCTGGCAATGTGGCCAAAGTACAACAGCCTGAGTTTCGTCATCTTAGCTTCCAAGAAGAGTTCAGGCTTGGTCTGTATGGCCTAACCAAGCTCAGACCTGTTTCCATTTCGGAAATCAAGTTTGATGTGTTTGGGCTGGCATGAGGGTAATTGCAGTTGCGGTAATGCTAGCACACATCTCCTAAATCCTCTAAAATAAAAAGCCTCTGCCTTATTTTGTTCTGCAGCATCATCTGAAATCCATCCAGAGGAGAGCATGCAATACTGAGAGGAGGAAAATTGCCAAACCTCTCAGCACAGCCGAGATGTTATTAAATCTCACGCAGCTGCTTTTCACTTTGCTTTTTTACGTTTCTGCGTACCTACGTGCCTCTACACACAGACACACACACACACACACACAAACTGCTTCTCAGTCATTTGAGGAGTGTTAATTACACGGCTTCTCCATTTGCCAGATTACATTGTCGGTCGCTCCCCCGTTCGTCTCTGGCTTGCCGCAGGTGCTGGATGGTATTATTAACTTTTTAATGCGGTGCATTAAGGGCTCCGCAAGTTTGTTTTCCTCTCTGCTGATGGGTATTTAATTGGTGGGCTCTTGTTGGAAGGGTGAAGGGATGCATCTGTCAGCAATCCAATGCAAATAGGATTATTGAATACGTCTGTTCTAAAACTTGCCAAAACTATCGAGTCAACGCAAGCGCGCCAGGGAGTCCCACCGTTTTCTCTCGCAGCATAAGGAATGGGGTGCCCCTTTTTGTAAAGCGTGTGGAACTTGGAACGGAAGGCATGAGAATAGCACATGGGTATGTAAGCATCAATTACATTCACCTATGGCTCTTTAGGAGTTAAGATCCTCTGTATCTTGCCCAAAATTCTCACCCGCAGCAGTGCTCAAAATTTGGAAAGGCCATTGCTGCTACTGCTTCTTAATGGAGAGAGAAAGAGTAAGGAAGGCAACTCAGAGGAGGAAGTTGCATCTGGTCTCAACTCCAAGGGGAAGGGAAATGAGGGTACATTCCATCTGGAAGTGCCTTTTACTCTTCCTTTCCTCCTCACAGCCATGGGCTTGTGTGTATTGTGTGCCTTCAAGTCATTTCCAACTTATGTTGACCCTGTCACATGGTTCCCTTGGCAAGTTTCTTCAGAGAGAGTTTGTCATTGCTTTCCTCTGAGGCTGAGAGAATGTGACTTGCCCAAGGCCACCCAGTGAAAAGTCAAAGGCTTTCATGGCTGGCATCCATAGTTTTTTGTGGGTTTTTCAGGCTATGTGGCCATGTTCTAGCAGAGTTTATTCCTCTTCAGATGCCAGCCACAGATGCAGGTGAAACATCAGGAATAAACTCTTCTAGAACATGGCCACATGGGCCAAAAGATCTACAAAAAACTATGTCACCCAGTGAGTTTTCATGGCCAAGACGGGATTCAAATTCTGACTCTGACGCTCTACGCTACACTGCAGATGTGCACCGGGCATTAAAACTGTGCATTTCAGGCTTCTTTTGCACATCCACTTGTGCAGTGTTGAAGTCCACTAATGCACAACTGTCGCACAGCTCTCCTTGACGGAGGATCTCACAAGTATGAACAGCTCACATCTTTTTAACATAGACACACAACAGCAGTTGTGTCTCTGTTCCAGCGTCTTGCCTCCCCGCCATCCGAAATAACCCACAGTCATTTTCTCGAGGTTGTCGCCCTTCTCGGGGGAGCTGTGCAGATTGAAACATAGAAGCCTGTTTGTTTTAATTAGGAGGACTTAATTGGCTGCATTCTGAGTGGGGGGAAATGATTCGTGAGGATCAATACACCTCTTGTTCCTCACAAAGGCATCGATCCAACTTCGATAACTCCTGCCAGGCGGGGAAGGGATGAGGTGCGAGTGAAACAATTGCAGGAAAATGGCACAAACCCAGACAGACACAATCCAGGCCGCTCTTAAGGAAAGTCCAGCTGCGGCTGGCAGTTTCCATACTTGTGGGGCGGTCAAACTACTCTGTGGGTTTGGTCCAAACTTTAAAGTTGCTCTGTAAGTCATTCAAATTCATCCCATATTGGACTGGCTTTGTAACTATATTTGTATTATTGATAACGCTGTCTGACTATAATATGAGAAAGTACTAAAAGTTGCAACTGTCATCCTGTGACTGAATGACAACAGCCCCAAGTCAAACTTAATAGTTTATCACATGAAGGAGATCGGGAGTTTGTCCCGTGAATATCCCAGGAAAATTGCGCACTTACACATAACAGTTTCACATGATGTCGCACAAAACCGCTATTAAAGTGGTCCCAAAGAAGCATTAAGTTGGATGGAAGGCTGAGTCAGCCTTGGAGCCCTGCCTGGGATCGAACTCACAACTTTGTGGCTGCAGTAACCGACATTTAACCAGGGCTCCATCAGCGAGCATGAATGTATATTTATATTAGTGTTTTTAGCCTCTCATTTGGAATGTCCTACATTTTTTAATTTGGAATGTCCTTCATTTTGTGGTTAGGATAACACTCAAACTACAACACAGCACTGGCTCTAAGGGATGCTAATAGATGGAGTCGATGAAGTCATAATCCCTGCCCAACTCCTGGACCAAAACGCCTGACACTCCTCAGCTACAACCAGGAGAAGGAGTGGAGGATAAACGGAAATAGGCCCCCGCCACCATAAACAACCTCTTTTCCTGCAATCTGGATCATCAATGTCCAATAAAAACAGAATGGGATGTACTAGAAATCAATGGACAGCCCTTCCTACTCCGATTGAGGAATGGAGGAGTAGCTGCCAAGCGATTGCTAGGTTTGCGAGGATGGCAGCGTATTCCCCAAGCGCATGGCAGAGGAATCCGACAGCCGGATTGGGGTTTAATAAAGGAGCTGTCTTGTTCATCTCGGGAACAGTCGATAGGCCTGTAATTTCCCATTTATTTCCATGAGGTTGTCAAGCTTCGCATATACACCGGGAAAGGAAGCATTGGAGCAGGTGCACACAGAGAGGCAGGGCTTCAGATCCGCAACAGAAGAACGGCGATTAACCTTACTAGATCGGTTGGAGGTGGATAAACTTACAACGTACCTTAAGGGTAGTATTATACAACATTTTGGAGAAAATTGCAACGACATAATCCCATTATGGGGCAAGAAATGGGGTAAACTCTCTGTGTGAAATGATTGGTTCAAAATTAGGTGAGGGTCCTCTTTATAGAAACCGAGGAAGAACGTCAAATAGAGACCAAATTAAAATCAAAATAGAGTTGCAAAAAAAATTAGACAGAAATATGAACAAAATGAAATTTTCATAGTTAGTGTTAGAATGCAACTTAAAGGAGCAATCTGAATTCTGTTCCCTCCCCAGATAGGTTCAACAACTTGGATCCAAAACACGCTGTAGAAATAATCCAGTTTGAGACCACTTTAACTGCCATGGCTCAATGCTAGGAAATCCTGGGAACTGTAGCTTTTTGAGATATTGAGCCTCTCTGTCAGAGAACTCTTGTGCCACAATAAACTACAGTTCCCAGGATTCCCTGGAACTGAACCAGGGCAGTTAAAGCGGTCTCAAATCGGATTATTTCTGCAGTGTGCTTTGGACTTTGGATCCAAGTTCGGACTAGAACCCAGAGACATAGAAGCAAGTATCAACAGCAATTCCTTGCATCCATATGACCATCTGTGTCTACCCTTTTGTGACGGGTTGTGATTTTTATGACAACTCCAAAGCACCCAGCAAAGAAAGGCGGCCCCTGGGCAACCTCTAGCTTTCCAGACACTTTGCACCGGTGGAGTGGAAGAGTGATGCCTGTCAATCTTTGTCTTGAAGCCTCCCGGCTCCCTGGCCATGAATATTCATATGTTTGTGTCAGCACTGCAGAGGCTCCGAGGGGGTCTCTTGACGGGCACCGACCCATTAACTATTCATGGAATACACCAGGCTAACGTGTAAATACTAATTACTTTGGCAGATTGCTGGCTTATTAAGTGGAGATTTCAAGCGTTTCTCAGACAATTATGCTCTGGCAGGGAACAGCCTGGCACATTCCACAGCTGGCACTTTGCTACTCACCACCACCCTACACTGTTGTAGTTGTAGTATTTCTAGGCGTGGCAGGCAGTGCAGGGACACAAAGAGGAGATTCTTGAACTGTGGTACCCAGAACTGGGCACAGGATTATTCCAGGTGAGGCCTGACCAAAGCAGGGTAGAGTGGTACTATGACTTCCCTTGATGGTAATGGTGAGAGTATACCAGCCCCCAGCAAATGGCTTTGAGGGGCACACTATCCCATCGGGGATGTTGTCTTTCTTGGGTAAGAGTCATGGAAGGAGGTAGTGAATACTTCCTTCCACTACCTCCATGTACATGGGTAGGAACAGAAAGTTGTCTCCTAGGCCTAAAAGATGAAGCCAAAGATGTTGCAGAGTTATAAAACTGGGGGCCTTTGTTGTTGTGTGCCTTCAAGTCATTTCCAACTTATTGAGCCACTTAGATGAAACTATCATGGGGTTTTCTTGGCAAGATTGGTTCAGAAAAGGTCTGCCATTTGGAGACCCCCCAAATAATTTTTTCCCTAAAAGACTTGAGGGCCTCGAGGACTATATATGTAGCCCAGGTGATGCACTTTTCCAACTCTGTTTTAGAGTAACACATCCCTTTGGACTCTCCAAGGGCTTCTGGTGTCAAAACTGTCCAGGTGAGAGCCTGAAATTCAAAGTTTATCGCCATAGTATAGGGTGAATGAGCATCATTCACGACTGGGACGAAGAGAACCAGAGGCATGCAATTACATTTTCATTGCAACTTGGAAACAATGGTGGACGGTGATGACAACAATGATGAGAACTGGGATGAGATTCTCCTCCTTGCTTCAGGTCAAGGCGGTAACTTGTGTTGAAAGAGGAGGAAGGAGACAGTCCAATGGACCAACAACCTTTCCAGACCTGGCTGCTTCTGCCGCTATTCCTGCTGCTGCCAGTCTCCTGTTGCAAACTATGTCGCCACCACCATCCCAGAAGAAGCGCCACAGAGCTTTGAGAAGATTGCTCTCCCATGTCACATCCACCAGCTTTAGATGGCCTCCCCAAGCGGGGTATCATGAGGCCTAATTAATGTCAGCAAAAGTGCCTCGGCTGAGTGGCTCCGTCAAAAACGCAAACAAAGGAATTATACTGTTAGATCAGCAGAGAAGGCAACCTCTTCAAAGGGGGCTGGGGAAGGGATCCCCCAGGAGAGCAAGCAACTCACAGAGACAGCAGTTTCGACAGCACTGTAGTTTGCAGGAGGGAAGTTCAGAGGAGAAGTGGCAAACTGGAGGGAGCAAGGGAATGGGGGGAAAGGGCCAGCTGTTGCATTCCAGCACTTAGCTATTCTCCTATATAAGAAAATGGATGACTTCAGTGTTTTCAGAGTGCTGCCCCCTAGTGGAACATCACAGTCCTTGCATTGCTCATTACAGTGCCCCCTAGAGGGCAAAGCTGGCATTCCTGGCATGTACTCCAGCATGTAGAGCCAGTGCAGTGTAATAAAATAATAATAATAATAATAATAATAATAATAATAATAATAATAATAATACAATTTATTTATAATAATAATAAGTGTAGTGCTTTGAGTGTTGGACTATGATTCTGGAGGGAAAAACACCGCACTTTCCTGCGGGGGGCCATGATGACAAACAGCTTGGACATGTTCAGTTATTCTATGACTCTGGAGAACAGCATTCAATTCCCCACTCAGCCATGGAAACCCTCTCTGTGAACTTGGGCAAGTCACACTCTTTCAGCCTCAGAGGATGGCAATGGCAAACCCCTCTGAACTAATCTTGCCAAGAAAACCCCACGAAAGGTTCACCTTAGGTTCATCATAAGTCGGAAATGACTTGAAGGCACACAACAACAAAATGTGGCAGCAGTGCTGGAAGGTTTCCATTCAGTTAAATTAAAGAGGGATAGACAGGCAGGATGAAATAGAATCATAGAATCAAAGAATCCTAGAGTTGGAAGAGATCACAAGGGCCATCCAGTCCAACCCTCTGCCATGCAGGAACTCTCAATCAAAGCATCCCCCACAAAAGAGTTAGGCCAGTCAGAGATTCTGGAGGGGCTGGGGGCTACAGAAACACCCTTAGCAGCTATATACCTCCCCAGGGCCACCCTTTGCCCACCCCAGCCATGCTGTGATCAAACCACCCTTGACAACACAACAGCAAAGAGTGGCGAAAAACCTTCCCACCTCATTTACAGTAAGTCGAAAGAGGCGAGCTTTTGGAAGCTTATAATCATGGAATGAAGGGTGGGATGATCGACTGATCTTTGGTAGCAGATGAAGGGAGTGAAGCAATACTTTAGCATCCCAGCCTTCTTCTGCGAAATGTCAAAAGTGTGTTTTTCTTTCAAAAAGGAAAACAATCAAGCTTGCCAAGTGTGGGAGTGACTCCCAGATTACCTTGTGCGCCTTCCCTTTGTAGGCCCATCCTGCAGATCTGTCTCATCCACTCTGGAGAAAAGCAAAAGAAAACAAAACTCAAGTCATCTTTAATAATTGCCGGTTACATCCAGGCCCATCCAAACAGGCAATTTTTGGGGGGCAGTAGCAACAACAGCAAAAGCAAGGCAGCTGGGTTGTTGGGGGGGTTTTTTGTACCTCGCACAAGTGCCAGTAATGATGCGACGCCACGTGTGGGTTTGGAAGCCTTTGAATCTCAAGCGACTGAAGGCCACCGAGATTCCATTAACAAACCTCTGAGAGACAATTAATCATCACTTAGTGAAACAGTCATTTAACCGGGGTGATAAAAGGAACCTGTCAGCTGTGTGTCCAAAAAAAAAGCCGTCTGCTGCTGCCACTCCACACATCCCACGCCGCCTCCAGCCCCCCGCATTCTCCACGGCTCCCAGGATCCTTAAGAAATGTCTTTGCACAACAGCACACCACAAATGGAAGCCATCAGACGCAGCAGCACTTTGGGATGGGGGCGAATCCAGATGTCTCCCTACATACTCTCCCCATAATAGTGATATTTGCAGAGCTGGTGCAGAAGGAAGACCAGCAAAGCAGTGATGGTTGCTGGCTTCCATGTCAACGGTGGCTATGAAGCTACTGTAGAGCTATCCATGGTACCAAATTCATTTGGATACGTACTTTGAAAAGTGGATTTATTCCCACAACAATGAACGGATGGAGCCACGTCAGTTAAAGAGGTGTCTTTGTTGTTGTGTGACTTCATGTCATTTCTGACTTAGGCGACCCTAAGATGACTGTCATGGGGTTTCATTGGCAAAACTGGTTCAGAAGAGGTTTGCTATTGCCTTCCTCTGAGGCTGAGAGAGTGTGACTTGTCCAAGATCGCCCAATGGGTTTACATGGCTAAGCTGAGATTTGAACCCCACTCTCAGGAGTCATAGTCCAACACTCAAACCACTGCACCACACTGGCACACAAAATGGTATCAAGCTACATTAATGCTACAGTGTGGCAGCAGCCTCAGAACCCTATTGGTAACCCCAACCCGAGTAGACCTATGGCATCCATGGATTTGACACAGATGCAAGCTCACCATCCAGCAGTTGATTCAGTGGCTCTGTTCCAAGGGGGAGTCATTAATAAGACTCAGGCCACTTAAAATAGTCCCTAATTTTAGTCAGCCCTGATATTAGGGACCAAAGACCATAGAAAACAGGGCCTGAAGGCCATTTGTTAGCCAAAACTAGACATATTGGATTATTTGAATTTACCTGTTTGTGGACTCACCATTTAGCAGCAGAGTCAATGCATCTGCTTCACTAGTGGCTAAAGCATAGGATTCTGGTCAGTGCAGTCTTGGCTGCCCACCAATAGTTCAAGAGATATGGATTCCCTCTGATTTCCTGCAGAGAATCTGTCCTGCAACCAAAATGCTACAATTTTCAGGTTATCCTTTCCCTGAAAAGACAAAATGTGTTGGACTCACCCGACGTTTCAATCCTCAGATGCACATTCTGAAAAAGCATTAACATCCTGAAACCGAATGCATAAAACCGACATGAAAATGATGTCAACGGTGTACCATGCTCCTCAATTTCGAGCTGACAGATGCAATTCAAAGGGCTGAATCCAAGAGACTAACATTTTTCACCTCTTCTCCCCCGCTTTTGACATCCAGGTCTTCAGAGGTGGGGCAAAGGAACATCCTTTTCAGGGACCTGATCTCCTTCGGGCTCTGACCCTGACTTCTCCACACCAACCCAGGGGTCAGATAGACAACACAGCCAGTGTGAGCAGCCCAAAACACCAGCTGTCATTCATATGTCTTTGTGGAACTTTGGCACATTCCTCGCTGCGTTCTTTTTCAATCTCCTGGCAGCCCAGAATATAGTGCAAAAACCCTTATCATTAGGGTTCCCAGATATTAGGGGCAGGATTGAACCACAGGGCTTTTACCCTCATCTTCAGTCATCTCCTAGGGTCAAGGGGCAGGTATCTTAGAGTTCCTTGAAAAGTGGGGATGGATAGATGGAGGGATGGACAGACAGACAGACAGACAGACAGACAGACAGATAGATCTGTGTGCTGAAAGCTGGTATGGTGTAGTGATTTGCACATTAGACTCATTAGACTATGATTATGGAGTCCCAGTTGTGCTGGGCTTCCATATGCCATGCTATACATCAGTTGTGGGGGAAATGCTGTCCATGGGCCACATCTAGCCCCTGGGCCCCAGTTTTGCAGACCTCTCAGGAAATGGCCAAAGCACCTACCATTAAAATCCTTTTGGCTGAGTTTTGCTCAACCCATGGTCCCTTTGAGACCAACAGGAGACACCAAGAGAATGCCAATGCACATTTCCCCTCCTGTCTAATTGACCTTAAATAAAAATTGGCTCCTTCATCCCGCCTCAAAAGAAATCAATTCCATTTAATAAAAAGGCTTCAGGGGCTGAGTCCTGGTAAGCAAGGAGGAGATGCATGAGAAACAATCACAACCAGAAGTGGGACACTGTTGTGTTACATGATTTGGAGGAATCTCGGACCTAGTAGTATGTTCTCAATAAATATTGGGGTTTGGACCGGAAAGGACTGGCACCTGCTCCTGGTTCCCTTTCATGAGCAAAAGAGACAAAGATAATGGGCAATATAACACAGAGTTAAGAAACATTACTTTATTGGACTGTGACTCCCAGTATCCCCAAGTGGTCATACTGATTTTGAACAAAAGAACCCCTCCAGAACCTGGGTGTGAAGGAATAGAAACACTGAAGGTATATGCTGCTGCCCAGAACCATTGGGGTTTTTCTGCCTTCCCTTGCCATCTCTGGGCGACCCTGGAAAAAGTGCAACACCTGGAATAGTGTGTGAAGAGAACCCAACTGACATTACCAACTGCTTGCCTCCATTTGGTGCAGTTTCCAATCTGGCATAACCACACAGCCAACCCTATGTAATGCACACAGTTCTACTTTCCTGCAAGCAAAATTGCTCTCAGCAGCCCACATCATTTAGGACTGGTTGACCTTCTCGGTGCTATTTTCCTTTAGCGAGATCATCTT
Source organism: Sceloporus undulatus (assembly GCF_019175285.1). NCBI lineage: Eukaryota > Metazoa > Chordata > Lepidosauria > Squamata > Phrynosomatidae > Sceloporus > Sceloporus undulatus. The sequence continues at coordinate 13,618,579 of NC_056530.1, forward strand.
CAAAACTGGAGAAACCTGAGACAGTCACATCCGTCGGAGTTTATTCTCCAAGGGACATCGAGTACAGGCTGTCTATTTTTTTCTCCTCCTGTCTATTGAGTTCTCTGTGCGCCATGTGGAAGAGGAACAGGAGGAAACAGTTGCCATAGAGACTCGGATAGACCGGCGCGAGGAGCAGACGGAGTTAGAAGTTGACAAGTCAACTGACGTGCCGCAGAGGATGACAGCGTTTTTATGCAGTCCGCCGTCATTCATTCCCACGGACAGCAAAATGGAGATTGAGTATCCCCAGGATCTAGAAATCTGAAACTGGGTACCCATGTACTTGTTTATTTAATGGCCAAGATCCTGTCGCTGTGCTAGGGTACTGTCAATGTTAGAGCCATTGGCTTCATTCCCACTACCTTTTAAACCGGATCACAAATCACTTTGAACCAGTTTAAATTACCCTGATTCACACTTGAACTGATTCACTCAATCAATTTAGAGAGGGAGGCCATGCACTAGACCCATTTAACCCGCGTCTTTTTGACGCTGATTTTTTTGGATAAATCGATTCTGCGCAAGTGTGAAGCAGATGTGGATCGGAATCGATTTAAATTTGCCCTTCGGCCAGCTGGAGCAACTCCATTTTGAATCAATTTCATTCGTCAATATGAACCACAAGTGGGTTATTTTACAGGGGAAAAATGTGATCAGAGCAAATGTAGTCTGAACCACGCTCCACTGTTGAATCGATCCATCAATTCAGATTGCAAACCGATTTATTTCTAAGTGGGAATGAGGCCATTGAAACAATTGGATTTACCTATATGTTGAATCCATGTTCAACAACTGATCGAATGGGTCTCCTCTAGCTGGGACTATTCAATAACAGTGCATGGTTGGAAGGTGTGTAACTTTTTCTCTGTGCCTTCACTGAGATTGCAGAAACAGCCCCATGCATTATTTCCCATGGCATGAAGGCAATAAGCAGCCACATGGGTAGATACACAATGCACAATGTCTGCATTTAGCAACCACTGTGTATACATGAGTATAAATCCCCACTGTGTAAGCACCATGTAAAATCTTAGCATCTATGTGATAAGGTAGGATATAAATATTTTATTAAACACTGGTAAGTAAATCAGTTAGCAAAGCCCTCACCCTGACCCTGACCCTCAATACATTAAGATTCTCATTGGGTCCCAAAAACAGCCCATGAGTCAAAGGGGGGGGGGACTATCTTGTACGTATTAAAGAATAGCATTACCTACCTATCGCCGACAACATCGCAGAACAGGATGGAACATTTCGGTTGGCCGAGTATTTGAAAGAGATCAAACGGCAGGCCTGGCCTTTCGTAAATACTGCCTCTCAGCATGCTGTAGAAATAGATCTCTTCCACTGACACTTGCTTCCATGCTTTACCTCTCTCCCTGCAGGGAGAGAGATGCTGAAACTGTCAAAGGCAGGTGATGGGTGAATAGCGGTTGTCAACGTCAGGGGGTTAGCTGTCACCTTCTCCATAGGGTTCCCTCTGGAGACGTCTGTGTATAACTGAACTCATCCAAAAGCTTCTCTCAGTGGCTGGAGAATTAGACCCAGCTGGCTGGCTCAGGAGTTTGCCTTCAGAGGATGTGTTGTTGTTGTTGTTGCTGCTGCTGCTGCTGCTGTTGTTCTATGCCTTCAGGTCAACTCCAACTTATGGTGGCCCTCTCATAGGATTTTCTTGGCAAGATTTATTCAGGGGAGGTTCATCATTGCCTTCCTTTGAGGTCGAGAGAGTAGGGTTAGTCCAAGGTTACTCAATGGATTTCCATGTCTGCACAGAGATGCAGTCTCTGTGGCTACATCTGCGCTGCAGAAATAATGTAGTTTGCGTCAACTGTCATGGCTCAGTGCTATGGAAATCTGGGGTTTGTAGTTTTGTGAGCTGTTTATTCGTCTCTTTCAGGGTGCTCTGGCGCCCCACCAAACTACACATCCCAGAATTCCATAGCATTCTGTCAAGGCAGTTTATGTGGTGTCAAACTGCATTAATTCTGCAGTGCTGATGCAGCCCTAGATCCTGCTCCAACACTAAAACTGTTGCACTATGCTGACTCTGATCTCATGAGAGCACTGAATCTTCTCTAAGGCTATAGGAGCTATTGAATGCGCTGGGCAACAAACATCCTCCAGGACTTCCAAAAGGTCCTCCAGAAATCCTGGAGGATGATATCCTTCCTGTGCATCCAGCTATAGGAACATAGCTGGGTGCTTCTCAGCTGCCGGCTTCCAATCTGCTCTTGAAACGATTTTGTTGGTGGGGTTACAGCAGAGAAAAGGTGGGTTGCAAGGAAGAGGAGTTTGGCCACAGTTCAGTCACCAGAGAATTCCAGCCTCTGCAATGACCACAACAGTCAGTTACGCAGACATAGGTTGGACCTAAGTTTGCGTAATTCACAAACAGAATACAAGTGGATAAGAAGGATCCCCCTGTGTCTTGAAGGAGTCAATAAATTCCTCCTTTTCCCCTCTCAATGAAGAAATGTTCCCTCAATCCCACAAAGCACAGTGGATTTCCAGGCCATTAATCTTTCTTCTAATTTGATTTGGTGCATTCATTAGTCACAAGACAAAGGAGCAGGCACCCCTGGGATGCAAGGAGTAAACACAAGGGCAATAACGCTGGAGTCGCATCCTGTAAGACAACAGTTAGTGAAGAAAATGAGGCTTTGGCTGCAATGGGAAAGAGAGCCAAACATTTGGGACCTGACAGTTGCTTAGTTCCGCCATCCCAAAACTTCACCCTGGAGATCTCCTTGACTACATTTGCAAATCATCATCATCATCATCATCATCATCATCATCATCCCTGGTGCAAACTTTGTAAAGTTACACACTGAGACTAGCATCCCGTTACACATAGGTAAGTCACACTATGCATGCAAGATGAATTATTTGCCATGGGGCAAAGAGCTGGAAGGGGCCTCACAGGTCATGGAGTGCAGGATCTCCAGCTAAAGCATCCCTAGCAATGTGAAGTCGAAGGCTTTCACAGTTGGAATCTATAGTTTTTTGTAGGGTTTTCGGACTATGTGGCCATGTTTTGGAAGAATCACATAGTGTGTGTGTGTGTGCGCACGCGCGTGTATATTCTCTGAAGATGCCAGCCACAGATGCCACCAAAACGTCAGGAATAAACTCATAAACTCTTCCGGAACACAGTCACATAGTCCGAAAAACCCACAAAAAACTATGCATCCCCAGCAAGTAGCAAGAGACATATTCTGATGACTATGACGGAAGCAGTTACACCCACACAGCAATCTTGGGCATTGTGTTTGTACATCTCAGTTGGGAATTGTGCACTGCAGTTGCATATTGCACAAATGTCACCTGGTTGTTTACATATGTTGCATATTGTTGCTCTTCTGCACAGGGATTGTGTAGTGTTAGTGTCGCACATCTCTGCATGGAAATATTTACACCATGCTAAGAAGATGTTGGAGTGCAGCCGTAGACCAGACTGAAAGAAGTTACAGACATGGATCCTCTTGGGAGTCCCATTGAACCAAGGGGTATTCATAAGTGCTGAGTTACCATTCGGTGACCGATTCATGATTTCTATGCTTGCGAGAAACACAGGCCTTAATCCTTTTTGCCCAATCCTATCTCCTTCTTTTCTTGTTAGCTACAAAAGTTGACTTTGACTTATGGCAACCCCATGAATGAGAGTCCTCAAAGTCACCTCCAAGTCAACAACTTTGTTCAGGCTTTGCAGACTCAGGGCTCTGGCTCCCTCCTTCCAATAATGGTTGGATGGGCAACCTGTTGTGAGTGCTTTAGTTGTCTGTCCCTGTGTGGCGGAGGCTTGACTAAATGATCCTTAAGATTCTCTCCAACTCTCCAATTCTGTGGTCCTTTGTATGAAACAAGGCCTTCTCAGTGGCTGCTCCCAGACTTCGCATTGACTTCCAAGAGCAGCTGGGCTTGATTCCTTCCACCAAAAAGAAAAGAGTTCTGCACAATAAAAGATGCTATTTTTATTGTGCTTGTGGAAATTGTCTTTAATTTGGTTGCAACCTGTTAGACTGTGTTGTAATACTAACTTATTATGTGGGTTATTTGTACCAGGTTTTTTAAAAACCTTTCTGCAGACACTCTTGAGTCCCAAAGCTGGAAGAAAGTCACGATATAAATCAGTCCAACAAGCAAAGCAAGAAACAGATAAAGTAAAATCCTCTGTATTTTTAGGGCCAAATGTAATTGCTAGCCTGACCTGGGAAAGGTTCATTAAAGGAATGGAAACGGCGCATGTCGACACTTGTGTAAGTTCCATTGATTTAATCATTTCGTTTTAATGGGTCTGCTCCGGTTGGGACTTCACTGTAGGATTCAAGTCTTCAGAGTCTCGCAGGGTTTCATTATCAGGGATGGAAATCTCATTTTGTATTTTAGATCTTTACTGCAGGAAGGGGGAAACAACCCCGTAATATTGGATTTGTTTTATTTATCTTAGCCAAGGCCTCGAGAGACTTGAACAAAGAAAGTGGGGCTACTTCCAATGCTTTGTTTAAAATTAAAACTGGTATCCAAAGAAAATATGTGATACATAGTCTAAGAGCAGTGTTTCCCAGTCTGCCTGCTCCCCTTCTCCCCCTCGCTAAGTCTAATTGCTTCGTTAGCGTCATTTGTGGGGTAATTGTGCTTTAATTATCTGCAAAAACAAACAGATTTGGAAAGCGCTCCTGGAGAGGAGTCCTTTGGTCTGCAGGAACAATGCACCTGCTGGTTGAACATGATTCCTTCCACATTATGTTGAGTCCTCCCAGGGGAACCCAGTGAAGGGGATCCTGATGTTCGTTAGAGCTCACTTCTTTACAATCCAAGCAAATTGACCTGAATGGGGAGAGTTTTTCTCAGAGTAATACATGCAGGAGGAGCCATGTTGCCTCTATAGCAAAGTACAATAACATCCAAAATACCTTTATTGGGACAACCAAAGTGCACCATACACACGTTGCAAGCTTTCAAAGCACCACCGGCTTCTTCATTGGGCAAAGATATCAAAAACCATCTTTTCTTTGGACCAACCAAAATGCACTATATACGTGTAGCAACATTTCCAAGCTCCATTGGCTTTTTCATCAGGCAAAGAGGTCAAAAACCGTCTTTCCTTTGTGCCAACCAAAATGCACCATATACATGTTGCAAGATTTTCAAGCTCCATTGGCTTTTTCATCAGGCAAAGAGGTCAAAAAACGTCTTTCCTTTGGGCCAACCAAAATGCACCATATACATGTTGCAAGCTTTCAAAGCTCCACTGGTTTCTTCATTAGGCAAAGATGTTAAAAATCATCTTTCCTTTGGGCCAACCAAAATGCACCATATACATGTTGCAAGCTTTCAAACATCTAGAGGCCCCCCAGTTGGGAAAGGCTGCTGTAACAGACGCTGGCTTGATGTGGCTGTTTTCAAATTATTTATTCCAACTGCGTACTAGCTCTTCTGGAGCCTGATCCTCCTGGCCTCCTCACTGCACAGAAAGATAAGGCGAAGAAGGGATTGGCTTTCCCCTCCCTTTAAGCAGTTGACCAGCTAAGTGTGTGCAAAGCAATGAGATTATGGCCCTCTTAGGCTGGTGCAAGAGTCCACTGGAAAGTCATTGATCGCGGGGGCTCATAAACAGGGGAAGGATGTGTTCGGCATGGAAGGATGCAGATTCGTTCCAGGCAAGGCCAAAGCAGCAAGAGATGGTGCACAGGGGCATCACTGCCCAGGGTTTGGGATGCGTTAGGGCAAGGATGACCAACTGGGCAGGGACCAAAGGTCAAGTCCCAACCTCTCTGACCCTCCACAGTCATCAACCCATGCTCCCCAGTATACTGAAATACTTCCATTTTCCTTCAGAGGGTGGTCAGATATCTTGCTAGGTTAATCTGCTCTGAGATTTAATCTTTCAAGGAATGCCTTCCTTCCTTGTCTGTTAAAGTAGCCTGACAAGCATGCAGGGGCCATCTCAAAATGGCAGCCCAAAGTGAAGCTGTGTTACTTCTTGTAGCCATTTTGGGAAGGACTCTGATGAAAACAAATGCAAAGATAACAGGGAAGGTTCTAGCAGGTGTGTGAGTGAGTGAGTGAGTGTGTGTGTGTGTGTATGTGTATTTGCATGTTTCTGGACATTTCTGTGTGGTTTGGTGGCAAAACTGTCCGAAAGAAGGGGGTGGAAAGAGCACTTCGGGGAGTCTGATGTCAAAACAGACACCAGCGATACCTCTGTTAGAAGATGGAGCAAAAGGAATTGTGTGAACTTTCGAAACTCACTGGTTTCTTCACCAGGCATGTTACCAAAAAAAAGGGAGGTGCTAAAATTCCTATTCTCTCTTGCTTTTGCTTTTCCATTGGTATCACATCTGTCCTGGTCATTTTATCCCTTTGCATTGGAAGGAAGCAGGCACGGAAGTGGGATCTTAACATTTTTCCTGCTTAACACACTCTCTGTAATATTGAACCAAAGAATAAGCAAACTTACAACCTGTGGTTCATTTTTCTTTCCCCTTCATGAACTCTGTGCCAGGTTCATTTGATGAAGAAGCCAGTGTATTTTGAAAGCTAGCGTCATTCTTTCTTTTCCCCACAGCTTTTTGTTGATCTAATAATGGTCTCACCAACGTGCCTTTTGGAATCTGGATTTTGTTTCATTGTCAACATGGCTCCCCTTGCATTTGTATTATTTTCAATTTGGTGAGCCTAATATCAATTTATTAATCAATTTGCCCTCCAAATTGGTCACTTTCAGAAAACTAAATGTAAGCAATTTCTCTGTAGATGCCAGCCACAGATGCTGGCGAAACATCAGTAACAAACTCTTCTAGAGCATGGCCTCATAGCCCAAAAAACCCATAAAAATCTATGGATGCCAGCCATGAAAGCCTTTAACTTCACAGAAGCAATTCTTGTTTCACCAACTAAGTAGTAACAACTTGTGACTCCCTACCAGCGGAGTAATGAAGCTACTCCAAGTTTGCTTGCAAACGTTAAAGGAGCTGTCCAGTTTAGTGGCTAGGGCTCAGGATCGTGGATAATTCTTTTCATACTTGAGCTAATATTCCTTTCATACCTGAACTAAAATTCCAGCGGAGCTCCCGGCTGGAACAGTTTGGGCGGCTCATGGGACTCTCTGCTCCGCACCAGGCTCACACATACCCTCCTTTGTTGTCATTTTTGTGAAGGCGCTGCCAATTTCTCAGCAAATATTTGCCCATTTTGGGAACGGTGCCTCCGACTGAAGAGGACCTGCCTCCCCTGCGGAGAAATGGGCTCAGCTGATCCCTCTCTTTCATTGATTTGCACAGGTGTGGCAAAGCAAGCCGTGTGGGGAGCAGCTGGGCTCAAATCAATTACCCGCCCAATAAAAGCGTGCCACTCGCATGGCTTTCGTGCCACCGGCGTCACAGCCTCCCCCCGCTCCTTGCAACCGCCACCTGCCAACTTGTGGGCCAGACGGTTGAAGGAGGCATACACAAGGTGGCATAAAATGAGGGTGGGATAAAATTATCTTTCTTTTAAGGAGAAACAGGGGATGAGAGCAAACTTGCATGAGTCAGGAAGGGGAAAGAGGGTGTCAGATGCATCTGTGGAGGTAAACTTAAGTCTAGGAAAGCTCACGCTGCCAACGTCTTTCTTTCAATTTGTCTCAAAGGTGCTTCAAGATCTCTTTGCATGCTGTTAAGATATGTTAGCGCAAGGATGAGCAACTAGGGCCTCATTCCCACTATCTTTTAAACCGGATTGCAGTTCGGGTTGAACCGGTTCAAATAACCCTGGTTCCCACTTAAATCAAATAGCTGAAGCGATTCAGTGAGGGAGGCTATGCACCAGACCCATTTAACCCATGTCTTTTTGATGCTGATTTTTCCACATCTTTTTCGATAAATCGATTCTGCACAAGTGGGAACCAGATGGGGATCGGAATCAATTTAAATTTGCCGGCTGGAGCGGGTCCATTTTGAATCGATTCATGCATGAATGTGAACCACAAGTGGGTTATTTTACAGAGGGAAAATGCGATTGGGGCAAATGTAGTGGGAACCATGCTCCGCTGTCAAATCAATCCATCAATTCGGATCACATACCAATTTATCTGTAAGTGGGAATGGGGCCTTGGCAGGGACAAAAAGCACGTTTCCAACCCCTCTGACCCTCCAGATGGAGCAACTCATGCACCAGCACATTGCTTCCATTTTCTTTCAGAGGGTGGTCAGATATCTTGCTAGGTGAATCTGCTCTGAGTTTTAATCTCAACTTCCAAGGAATGCCTTCTTTCCTTGCCTCTTAAAGAAGCCTGGAAAGCACGCAGGGGTAGCTATGTTGGCTACTTAACAAATACAAACAAAATCCATCAGTTGCAGAATAATAAAGCATGTTGCAGAATAGCAACTCCCATCATCCTTACCCATTGGTTGTGCTGGCTATAAATGATGGGGGTTGCAACCCAATGGTATCTGGAAGGCAGTAACAGCTGGTGGCTCCTAGAATCATAGAAACATAGAATCATAGAGTTGGAAGAGACCGCAAGGGCTATCCAGTCCAACCCCCTGCCATGCAGGAAATCCAGATCAAAGCATCCCCAACAGATGGCCATCCAGCCTCTGTTTAAAGACCTCCAAGGAAGGAGACTCTGCTGCAGTGGGACAAGGAATCTTCTCTCAATTTTTTCCCGAACTTTGGAAAAGCTGCCCAAGTTGCTGAACCCTAGCCCCCAAAACAGGTTCGGCAACTTAGACAGCACCCTTATAGTTCGGACTAGGAGCCTAAGTGGATTAGCTGTCCTACAAACATGGTGGCTTTCGTCTGCCAGTGTAAAAGCAGACCAAATGGTAATACACCTTTGCAAGAATGTCATAGTTGTGAAAACAATACGTACGGTGATAACATGCTAAAGAGGAAGCTGCCATAAAAGCCAACATAATTATGCTAGGAACACTTTATTTTATGTTTTAAAAAGGAACCAATCCTACCAGAGATCCGCTTGAAGTTTGTCTCCGTTTAACAAGCTTCTACTTCCCGCTTTTAGAAAAGCCAGCCTTTGAAGGTGAAAAGCAGAGAGGGCTTACAATGCTAATTTCGCTTCTGAAGCACACAAAAAAAATTATGCTCCAATCACTGCTCATCGCTCCCTTTTTTTCCACCCAATTTTTTGAAGATCATAAACTTAATGGATCAATAGGCATGAGCGGCTTCCTGGGGTGTCCTCCTCCGCATGGCTGTTTCCACTGCACCATAATTGCCTTGGGTGGGCTTCTTTATCCTGGGCCCATCTTCTTCTCCTCCTGTTTCATCCTCAGCTCCTCCGTGATCGAATGCAAAGAGGGAACATTTCATGGACAGCCATTGAACTTGCCCATGGGAGATGAAAGGGATCAAAATGCAGAAGGGGAGCGTGGGCCATTTGCAAAAGGAGCTGGGACCTTTTGTTTGGATTAACCTGTAATGGAATTAAACCTCAGCCTAACTAGATGCAGGAGGAGTTTATCACATGATGGAGATCGGGATTCATCCTGTGAATATCCCAGGAACATTGGGATATTCACGTGAAGCGACTTCTCATGATGTCGCACAAAACCCGCCATTAAAGTGGTCACAAAGAAGCATTCATGCACATCTTTTTACTTTCAGGATTTCGGCGACAATGCATTTTCAGTAACACTTTATTTGCACAATTGCGTGTGATAATCATTCTCACAATTACGTCCTTCGGACTCAAAACTAGAGCGGCAAACTGTCATAAATGATAGTTGGACACACAGCCACAGCTCTGCCTTCTCCAAGACCCAGAAAAACCATCAGAACAGGCCAGAAGGACCATGGGAACAATGCCACCCTCCATCTTTTTAAGTTGTTCACAAAAGCATATCAGGAAACTTTGCCACTTTGCCAGCATTGACTACAATCCTGGTCCTTTTTAAAACAAAAAAATACAATTTTTTTTGGTCAACCGCTTAATTTTTAATTGATGGATTAATTAATCAATTGATTACATTCAGGTGCCCTCATTAACTACTCAACCCATTGGTCTCTCATGCGCGATGGTTATGGCCCAATTAAAGAAATGCCAATTGCTCCCATGGGTTTTTCTCGCTTGATTAATGAAGTAGCTCTGCATCAATGTGCAAGAAGCTGTTTTTGTGGTGTTTACTTTATTGTTAGATCGGGGTGAGGAGTCATCCTTGGTGCCAGGGCTGGGACATGTGGAGGTCAGGGGGGCATGGCTGCAATTTTTGGGGTGCTCTGTGCCAGGGGTGCGCCATGATGCCAAGGAAACGCAAGCCAAGTCTGCCACTGCCAAGCAGCTTCTTTTTCCAAAGCCTGACTTCCTCCACTGCAGCAATACCTGCAAATATTTTTCTTCTTTCCCTCAATGGCTGCATCATGTATATAGAAGGCAGTTGTCAGAACCATGCATGCATGGATTCTGCCAGAGTTCTGAATGTGGGGTTAACAGATGGAGGAGGGTTGGGTATTTAATTAATGAAATACCTTGCTTGCTTGCTTTGGGGGCTGATGCCAAGGTTTGAATCCCCCCACTCACCTATGAAAGCCCAAAGGATTGCCTTGAGTCAGAATCGACTTAAAGGCACATAGCAACAAATGAGCACCAGACCACCCAATGGTAACCTCAACCATTTGCTATATAACACTACAAGGTTTGGTCCGTGGTTAAACAGAGTTTTCTCAGAATGTGATCATCTCTGTCATTTATTCGGTCAACCAAATGATCTCTTCCCCTCACTCCCTTGTTAAACGCAACCCACAGACTGATCAAGGAGAATCAATACACAGACCTCTTACCACCAGCATCACAACTGTTTTTAATTCTCTGTTCAGTTCAGTTTGTATCATGCATTCATTTCCCCATTGCCTTCTCGATTCCATATTCTGGAATTTCAAGGAAGGAGGAAGGGGAGGAGGAGGGTCACAGCTGTTACAGCCCTTGCACCATAGAATAATTATATTTTCCAATCTGTTGCTATGCAATGGAAAAAAATCATCTCCTGCCATCTGTCTGTGTCCACTTCTTCGCAGTAGTAAAGAGGAAGGGGGGAAAAGGATAAACTTGACTGCCTCCGCTCCGAAACGCCAAGTCTCGACCGGCTGTTACAACATTTTGGACTCGCGGCTCAGTCATAAGGGTCAGTCTCTCTGCGTTTCGGTCTGAATTTGAAAGGCCCAATAGAAAGGAGCTGAACCAATTTTGGAGATAGAAATAGTTCTTGAAAAGTTCGGACTAAAACCTGCAGTGGTTTCGGGGGAAAGCCTAGGAGTCATTTCAAGGAATCAAGGGGGACACTGAAGTCAGAATAAGCTGGCCCTGGGGAACAAATAGTTATGCAGCCTTTGAGAACAAGCAACCGTAAGGCTGGATTCCTCTTGGTCAGTCCCATCTAGAGTAAACCCATTGACTCCAATTATTGCATAGTGAGTCAACGGATAGGTAAATCCAGTTGATTCAATGGCTAATTTCTAGTTAGGAATATAAATACGTTTTAGGTCAATGTGAAATTGCTGCACCTGTGGAACCTACCTTATCTAGACTCTGGAACAACCTGCTGGACAAGATCCATCAAATTACCACCTTGGATTAAGTGATTAAGCGGAATATAAATTATTATTATCATCATCATCATCATCATCATCATCTAAGGTGTTTATTTAAGACTATTTTTTAACGTTTAATTTTCAAGGTTTTTGTTCTCCCTGAAAGTGTTTCCTCAGCCTAAATCTTTTGGCTCTGTGCATTGAGGGCCTGGGGAGGTCGGCCACATGGGACTCCTTCCTGTGGGCCAAAGGATACACATTCCCTACCTCTGCGGCAGAGCCAACATGGCGTAAATGTTTGAGTATTAGACTACCACTCTGGAAACCAGGTTTCGATTCCTGCTCAGCCATGAAACCCACTGGGTGACTTTGGGCAAGTCACGCTCTCTCAGCCTCAGGGGAAGGCACTGGCAAACCTCCTCGCAAGAAAACGTGCCAAGGAAACGCAGTGATATAGGGTCGCCTAGGGTTGCCATACGTTGGCACCCAATGACTTGAAGGCACCCAACCCACATGCACAAAGTGAACCTGTTGCAGGATTGTCTTGGCAGAATTTGTCTGTAGGCACACAAACAGCAACAGCAACCCTTTTGCCAAAATCACCCAAGGGCCCCTATGTTCGGGCTGGGCACCCCTCCTGCCCTCCGCTCCGCCTTCACTTTGCATCTCCAGCCAGTTAAGTAAGGCTTGCACTTGGGCCCTTAATAAGATGTGATTCACTCATTGAGCATAATTAGCAATTCAGCGAACAGTTGGTAATTCAGGCACGACCCTGATTGCATCCAAACGCTACTTTATTTCTTTTGCCGGCACTCGCATTTCTGAACACTAATTATGCTTCCCTGCCTCCTAATTGCTTCCTAGTCCTTTACGGCTGTCTCTTTCCAGTAACATTTATTTTTCATGCATCTCTGTGCGCTTAGAGGTATTGAGTAGGAGTGGTCCAGCAGGGCTGGAGGGGCGAGGAGAGAAAGGGATAGTCTGGGGGTTGCAAAAGCCAAGTTGAAAGGAAGAGGAGAGACCCCGACTTTGCCCACTGTCCTGGCACTGATTCCATGCTCTGCTTCCCAGATGCATCAAAATGTAACTTTTGCAAGCAACTACCTTTCTTCTCCTCCCCACATCACCCCAACTATTTTCTTTCCCTCCACTGGAGCAGTGTGCTCTATCACTTCCAGGAGGCAGAGGACTGATTTGTATTCTCAGGCAAAATAACTCCTCGGCCTCTTTGTTCCTTTGACAAGATCTTGTTCACATCTTGGCCTCGTTCAGCTCTAATACGGCCGAAGGGTGCAGAGATTCTTTTTCCCTGGATAGGGAGGGAAGATAAACTTTGAAACAGCTCCGGTAGTTGTGCTTTTCTGCAGTGCTTTGATCACAGCATATATCCATGTGTGTCTTGTGGAAATGGGAAATGCTCCAGCCATGTCATTGGTAATAAAGGCATTATCTGAAGTTTGAATGAAGGTGATGTGATAGAACTTGCCAAGCCAGTGCAGCATAGTGGTTTGAATGTTGGACATCGGGAGACCAGGGTTTGAATCCTCACTTGGCCATGGAAAATATTACTATTGGGGCTTTAGACAGTAAGGGTTTCCTTATACAGTGGGTCCTTGGTCTCCACTTCAATTGGTTCCAGGATTCACCGTGGATACCAAAATTTGAAGATGCTCACATCCCATTATATACTATGGCACAGTAAAATGGCAACCCTTATACAAAATGACAAAATCAAGGTTTGCTTTTTGAATGTGTGTGTGTGAACAAATCTTGCCAAGAAAACCTTGTGATAGGGTCGCCATGTTGGACACAACATGAAGGCACACAGCAACAACAACAGGTGCATGTGTGAATATTTTTGAGCCATGTTTGGTTGACTCCATGGATGCAGAGGGCGAACTGTACATGCTGTCTCAAGCACTTTTCCCATTCGCTCAGTCATGCTTTGTGGGGATGTAACCAAACAACCACACCATGCAAGCAGAGGACCTCCCAGTTGTGTTTGCAGACACCTAAAAGACTTCTCCATCTCTTCCACTCTCTTTTTTCTCCCTCCTCCTTCAAGATGGTAAGCGCAACCTGCGCTGTGCTGCTCCTCTTCTTGAAACTCTTCCTTAGTTAGCCAGGGCTGAGGCACTGCATGTAAATAATGTTTGCACGTACCTTTAAATGTAATTAGTGGAGTTTTTAGCTATAAATCTTGCATACAGCCTGCTTGCTTTGCTTTGCTAAAACTAGTCTCAGAGAGAGACCCAAGAGATTCACCGCTTCCACTCACAAACTCTGCAAAGGAAGGCTGAGTCTTAATTGAGTCAGTCTTCATCTTTCCCAGGAAAGGGACTAACACCTTGGGGAATCTACCTCTCAACCAACACAAAGCAGTTTGCACTCCATTAACTCATTTAACTCAGTCACAGTTTGGTTTGGCAATGGAAAGAAGTCAAAGCCGGCGCCAGTCGGACCTCCAAGGGGAGGGCATTCGACAATCGGGTGCCACAGCCAAGAAGACCTCCTCCTGGACCCACACACTTTGCATTCTGGTGGGACACAGAGAAGGACCCATCCTTCAGACTCCATCCTCAGGTGGGTATTTTTAACTGTTTAGTTATTGTTTTTAATTTTACATTTATATATTTTAATATTCTTATATTGTTTTTAATTGTATTGTGTTATACGTGCTTGAGTCCCTACATTGGGAGAAAGGCGGGATGTAAGAAAAAGAAATAATGATAAATAATAATATTGATTTACACCGTCTTTCTTCACAAATCTGCAAAAGGACAGGTTGCTTACCTGTCCCTGTATTTCTTCGAGAGGTCACCTGCGAATACTCACAAATGGGTTACATCTCACATGGCATAGAGGTTTGTGCACTGGATGACAACTCTGGAGACCCGGGTTCAAATCCCTGCTCAGCCATGGAACCGCATTTGGGGGGGGGGGGCCTTGGGCAAGCCACACTCTCTGTGTCTCAAAAAATCAGCTAGACCCCATACAGAATATTCTATGTGCTCATCTCTTTGTTGTTGCTTGACTGTTTGATTGTTTTAATAATCTGAATGTCAATATATTGTTTTAAGAGGATTTGAATTGTTGCATTGGTGGGAGGGATAATGGTTTTAATCTATATTGTTATATTGTAGTATTTTTACCTTTATTGTAAGCCGACTCGATCCTGATGGAGAGGTGGGATATAAATCACCATCATCATCATCATCATTATAGAGTTGCCAATAAAATCCCTTGATAGGTTCACCTTATGCTCTCCATAAGTCAAAAACGACTTGAAGGCACGCAACACACAGCAGCAGCGGTCACACCACCTCATGCGATGCAAGGATTGCCTCTTGTTCTGCATCCTCATCCAAACTCCCATTAGACCAGATTAATGATTTTGGGGGGAGATATCAAGAGCCCTCCATTGCCTTTGAAGAGGGCTTCAGCCACAGCTTTTGTCTGCCGCGCATGGCAAATCCAGGCTCGCTCTGCAAAAACAGGAGGCCTTTTCATGGCACACACACAAAGGCACATGGCAGCCAGGATTAATCAGATTAACATGTGGGAAGGGGGGGTTCGTTCCCGGCAGGATTGCACTTAGTGGCTAATACATGAAGAGCAGAGCCCACGGGGGATCCACATTAATTATTCATATTTTAGCAAATTCAGACGTGTCACGTTTAAAGGTCTAACAAGTTGTTCCAGTCCCCAGGGCAATGTTCCTCGCCACAGGCTCTCCTCCTTTTATTTTTCCCCCCCTCTTGCTTCAAAACGGTTTCATTATTTTTCATACTTTTATTTTCACCTTAAAGAGAATCCCAGCCAGCCAGCCATCTCTTTCTATTTTTTAATGTGCGGCCAGAACTGTGCATTGTTTGAGATCAAGGGAGGAAAGAGCAAAAAAATTTGGCACCTCAGCAATCTCAGGTGCTCCACACATTCTGCAAAGCTGAGACCTGAGTTGCAAATTAAATAGCCTTTGCAACTTTAATAGAGGTGCAGGTATGTGCATGAATTTCTGTTAGGAGCATACAAATGACTATGTCACGCTATGTACGCAAGGGCCAAAAAGTCACAATGGCATGACAGACATATTCTGCTGATAGCGGCGGAAGGGGATTGACACAGAGCGCATGTTCTTCTATGTCTTTCCTTTTCAAAAGCAAAGAGATCTTGCAGCACCTTTGACTAACTGAAAGACAGAAGTCGGTAGTTTTTAGACTTGAGTCGGCTTCCTCTGATGCATTTCCTTTTCAAGTTGCACATTGTGCATTCCAGGTTGTGGTTGCGCACCTTCCACTTTGCAATGTGTGTTGTGCATTGCACAGTGGCACCTAGCCATTGACATGTCATATGAGACATTGCTGTTCCACATGGAGGTTGCATAAGGGATCTCTCCAGGCCAATATTTACACTATGCAGAGGAGATGTTGAATTCTGCTAGTCATATAGGCAAGGCATCGAAATCCCATCCATTTAGCAATGAAGAAATGGCTCCAACCACGTTTCATGGACTTCTCACTCAGCACCTTGCTTTCAGGTTGCCTTTAGCACAGTTTATCTATATAGCTTCAAGGGCTAGAAATTTTCTCTCTTTCTTTTAGTTTCTTGTTCGTTGAAACAGTGGTGGCGGGTATTGGCTCCCATGTCATGCGTTGGTGGATTCATTCTAATTTAATTTTAATTTAATATAATATAATATATGAAGAAGCTGACTAAAGTGCTGAACTCTATCCCCTCCATGAGTTGAATGCTTTAGAGATTTACTTTTTAAAGCCTGGCATCGGAATCACCAGTTGCCACTGAATGAAAGCAGGGATCCTTACAATCCTGGGCTTTGCATTCATATATAATCTCATCTCCAATCCTGGATATAAAGAGGTGGCACCAATTTATAGTACCCAAAGCCAAGTTATTCTGGGGCAAAAAAGCCCCTCTGCCCCCAAAGAGCCTTGACTGTAAAAAGTAGCGCTATAGTCACCAAACTACAAATCCCAGAATTCCATAGCATTGAACCTTGGCAGTTAAAGCGGTGCCAAACTGCATTATTTCTGCAGTGCAGATGCATCCCAAGACATCTTCTGATACCTTGACTGTAGTCTCCTTTCTGAGACAAGGTATGGGCAGTCTTGATCCATATCAATGTGTTTATCGTATGCTTGAAAGGTATGCCAGTCACTTGGCAACCCTAATGGTAGTTAAAGTGGAATATAGTGTTGCAACCGTACAGCATGGAAGCCAAGAGAGAGAAGAGGGGTCTGCTGTTTTCCCTTCATATGTGTCCCGTTCTGTGATTCTGGGCACGCGTTTTGACACATCGCTGTTTCATGCCAACCTGACCTATTTCCGATGCTTCCTCTCTGCAGAGTTCGGAGACGGCTGCTGTGTTCAAAGCAGAGTTTAAACAAACAGCAGAGTCCGACCTCCTGCCGTCTGGCTGCAGGGTTAACAGAGGACAACCTAAGAAGAGACAGATGAAAAGACTGCAGCGTTGGGAGAGACCAACGCAGGGGTCCTTAAGGCAGGGATGGACAACTTCAGCATGTCCTAGGGTCAGTTTTCTGTCTCAGGACCCTCCAAGGACCACACAGATTTTTTTTTTAATGGGAGGAAACCAAAGTAGCTAAGAAGCTGGGCCAAAGCTAACAAAATGAATTTCAACACAGAGAAATGTACGGTACTGCACTTATGGCCAAAAAATGAAGTACACAGATAGAGGATGGGGGACACCTGGCTTAAGGAGACTTATGCGTGTGAAAGGGATCCAGGAGTCCTAGTAGGCCACAAGTTGAACATGAGTCAACAGTGCGATGCGGCAGCTAAAAAGGCCAATGCAATTTTAGGCTGCATCAATAGAAGTATAGTGTCTAGATCAATGGAAGTAATAGTGCCACTCTATTCTGCTTTGGTCAGGCCCCACCTGGAATAATACTGTTTCCCTTTCTGGGCACCACAATTCAAAAAAGACATAGAGAAACTGGAGCATGTCCAAAGGAGGGCCACCAAAATGGTGAAGGGTCTGGAAACCATTCCCTACAAGGAACGACTTAAAGAGCTGGGTATGTTTAGTTTGGAGAAGAGAAGGTTAAGAGGTGATATGATAGCCCTGTTTAAATATTTGAGAGGGAGTCACACTGAGGATGGCGCGAGCTTGTTTTCTGCTGCTCCAGAGAACAGGATCCAGAACAATGGATGCAAGCTCCAGGAAAAGAGAGTCCACCTCAACATTAGGAGGAACTTCCTGACAGTAAGGGCTGTTCGACAGTGGAACAGACTCCTTCCTCAGAGTGCAGTGGGGTCTCCTTCCCTGGAGGTCTTTAAATAGAGGCTGGATGACCATGTGTTGGGGATGCTTTGATTGAGAGTTCCTGCATGGCAGAATGGAGTTGGACTGGATGGCCTTTGTGGTCTCTTCCAAGTCTATGATTCTATCTGGTGAGGACACTTGAAACAGGACCATCTTGGTGGCAATTCCTTCCCACCCACCGAAGGCTCGGCTGGCCTCCTCTCTGCTCTCTTTCCACCAGCAGCCAAAGACCTTTCCATTCAAACCACCATCCAACGATCAATCGGGTTTTGCAGAAGAGTCCTTCTCCAGGCCGTGACTGCTGCAGTTTTACCCTTATTAGGTCCTTACATAATTTATACTGTTTTAAATCATTAAGATTATACACCTTTCTATTTAAACAGGCATTTAATGATTAATCGGTCGCACCGAGTCCTTTTCAGGGGGGCCAGGTACCGTATTTTTACACTTCGTTGTTATGTTTTTTTAATGATCCCACGCTTTTTAAAAATTTAATGGCGTTTTAATATGAATGGCTTGTTTAATTGTGGTTTAACTGTTTTTCAAATCATCGTCAGGTTTTCAGCTTCTGCTTGCTTTAGAAAGGAGGGGATACCAAATATAATTATTTAACAGATGGATGGGTGGATGGATGGATGGATGGATGGGTTAAATTATTGATGTCTTTAATCTGAAAGCTTTCTTGTTTTAACTTATTTTCAACATTATGTCTTCCAGCTGTGCTTTATTTTAACTTGGCTGTAAGCGGCTTTGGATTCTGCACTGTGTGAAAGGCCAGATTACATTAAATAAAACCCCCAAAAAGGTTAAATTAAATTTAAGATGACTGTCTCCCCCATCTCTTTCCAAAGGATAAGGGCAAAACACAAAGCCCAAAAGAGTCCACAGAGTTTGGATCCAGAACAAAAATTCGCTCCCAGGTTTCACTCCGAACTTTAAAGGTGATGAACACCATCCGCCCCAAATAGACTCAGGATCTTTGGATAGTTGTTTGAAAGCTTGGAGTGGGTTTTCCAACCCACCGAATGAGGAGCCATGTGCTGCCAGAGTTCAACAAGACTGTCGGCCAACTCCAGAAAAGTATTGGTGATCTTGGGCAAATAAGTGGAGTGCCGACTTTGCCAGGAGCCTGGCAGGGATAGTGAGTCAGGCAGAGGAGGTTGGAGAAGATGAAGGGAAGATCAAAGAGCAGTCTTCATCTATTTTAATAAGCCAAAGTCTAAATAAATCTGGGAGGGTGAAGCGAAGAAGGACAGTCCAAGCGAGATCAAAGCCCTGTTTGAATGCTGTAGAAAGCAAAGAGAAGCAAGGACTCAGAGAGAAGAAGAGGGGAAGGAGAAGAAAGGAAGAAGGAAAAGAGAGATGGAAAGATCTGCATCGCAGTGCATGGCACGGTTCGGAAGCGAGTCTTGCGACATCACAAAGCAGACAGAGTCAGCGTTTTGAAAAGGCACCAAAGGCTGCTAAGGGGGAAAAAATTTCATGCTCTCTGTCTCTGCACCCATCAAAAGCGCCTTTGCGAATCAAAGAACCAGGACCCTTTCCGATAACTTACGCTTACTGATTTGATCGCGGGCAAAGCGTCCCTTTAGCTGCTGGTTTCTATACACTCCCTGGGAAGAGGCAGCGTTTGTCCTGATCGGTTCCCGAGACTTCTATGTTGAAATAAAATAGAATAGAATTACACACACACACACACAAAGAAAATGTAGAGCAAGATGCTGCATTGTGGTATTAACTCTACAGTCAAGAAGTTACACCTCCATTAGGCTATGCCACCTCATTACAGTGAAATCACTGTCTGATGATGGGCAACATACAATGCACTTTGATGCCACACTGCTGGCTCCTCCCACCATTGGTGACTGTCAACCAGTTGGCTGTCTCTATTATCCAGGCTCCTCCCACCATTGGTGACTGTCAACCAGTTGGCTGTCTCTATTATCCCAGCTCCTTCCACCATTGATGACTGTGGCTTCCACTCCACCATCAGAATGCCAACCAGTTAGCTGTCTCTATTGTCCAGGCTCCTCCCACCATTGTGACTGTCAACCAGTTGGTCTCTATTGTCCAGGCTCCTCACCATTGATGACTGTCAACCAGTTGTTGTCTCTATTGTCCAGGCTCCTCCCACCATTGATGACTGTGGCTTCCGCTCCACCAATCAGAATGCCAACCAGTTAGCTGTCTCTATTGTCCAGGCTCCTCCCACCATTGATGATGTCAACCAGTTGGTTTCTATTGTCCAGGTCCTCCCACCCTTGATGACTGTCAACCAGTTGGTGTCTATTGTCCAGGCTCCTCCCACCATTGATGACTGTGGCTTCTGCTCCACCAATCAGAATACCAACCAGTTAGCTGTCTCTATTTCCAGGCTCCCTCCACCATTGATGACTGTCAACCAGTTGGTTCTCTATTGTCCAGGCTCCTCCCACATTGATGACTGTCAACCAGTTGGTTGTCTCTATTGTCCAGGCTCCTCCCACCTTGTGACTGTGGCTTCGCTCCACCAATCAGATGCCAACCAGTTAGCTGTCTCTATTGTCCAGGCTCCTCCCCCCATTGTGACTGTCAACCAGTTGGTTCTCTATTGTCCAGGTCCTCCACCATTGATGACTGTCAACCAGTTGGTTGTCTCTATTGTCCAGGCTCCTCCACCATTGATGACTGTGGCTTCTGCTCCACCAATCAGAATGCCAACCAGTTAGCTGTCTCTATTGTCGGCTCCTCCCACCATTGATGACTGTCACGTTGGTTCTCTATTGTCCGGCTCCTCCCCACATTGATGACTGTCAACCAGTTGGTCTCTATTGTCCAGGCTCCTCCCACCATTGATGACTGTGCCTTCCACCCACCAATCAGAATGCCAACCAGTTGGGGTGTCTCTATTGTCCAGGCTCCTCCCACCATTGATGACTGAGGCTTCCCCTCACTAATCACAATGTCAACCAGCTGGTTGCCTCTGCTGTCCTGGCTCCTCCACCATTGACGCATGCCTTCTATCCCACCAATTGAATGGCTCTCTTGGTTACCTTGGATCCTCCCACCATTGATGGCTGTGCCTTCTTCCTCACCAATCAGAATGTGAACCATCTGGCTCTCTTGGGTACCCTGGCTTCCCCCTCCATTGATGACTTTGCCTTGCCCTGCCAATCGAAACCAGCCATTGGTGAAATTCCATGTTCTCATCCAAACTTAAACCTGCAATACTTCTTTTCTTTCTTTTTTCTTCTTTCTTTCTGGTTCTCCCTCTCCTCTTTGCTCAGTAACATTATTTTGCTGTGCAAACTCATTCCGATGCCACCTCCTCCAGTTTTCCTCACCATCCCGACCAACTATCATGCGCACCATGGAGCGACATCATTTGAGCAAGCCAGGCCTGACAAAAGGGCATGATTGCTTTCGCTTCCCTTTATTCCTTCGCAGATGGATGCCGTGTGCGTTCTCCATCCCAGCCGCCTGATAGCCACCGATTGCTTCCCTGGCTTGCTTGGAGAGCAATTTTCGTGTAGATACGGCTGTTTTTGGAAGGCGAGGAAGGAGGCAAAGTACTCTGAAGTGAAGGGGCAGATAGTCCAGCCGAGAAGCCTGAAAACAAGATAGAGTAAGCAGGAGGTACCCTCTCGGTAAATAGACAGATTTGGAGATGAGAAGAGGGCTATTTCTTTGCAAATAAAGAAAGAAATATATAAAATGTATCTACTTTGGGATTTTAAATTATTCACAGCTTCCTGGGCTGCACAAGATTTGTATGCTGAAGGGAGGGCTTACAATTGCTTCTGAATGGCAGGATAAGGCTAGGACAAGAAGTTACTGGAAGGCAGCCACATCCATCCAAAATATCTCCAACCGAGACATCCTCAGTTTGGAGAAGATGGACTGTCTGGAGTAAAGAGAACTCCAGCCAAGAAGGAAGGCTAGAAAAGCATCCAGGGGTGGGCAGCTGTTAGACTTGGGTTTGGTTGTCTTGGAGTGTAGAAGTATTCGGTATCTGTATGCAGCAGGACTGGTGACATATGAGCTTATTATGGCAGATACAAGAGTAATTACTCTGGATGTTGTTTTGAGCTTAAAGGAAGAAGTCATGGCCAAGGTCCTGCATAAAAGGGACATTGATCTCAACTCAGCCTCCTCATTGTGTAAATACCCACACATGGAGATATGCTACATGCAGAATAGCAACACTATGCAAGCCATATCGATGACTGGGTGCCATCGTGCAATGTCAAATAAAGTAATTCACAACTGCAATGTAAAGTATAGGATATACAACCATAATATAAAGTATGGGATGTATAACCACAGCGTGCAACAACAATGCAAAGAACAGGAAGCGCAACCACTAAATATCACAATGCAAAGCACAGGATGCCCAACCATAATGTGCCACAAGTCAAAGTGTAGGATGCCCAACCACAATAGAAGGGTACAGGATACACAATGCAAAGTATGGCATGCACAACTACAAAGCATCACAATGTAATGTATGGGATGTACACCTGGAATGCAAAGTATAGGCTGCACAACCACAATACATAATGCACAATGAATATATTTGCAGTGCAACTCTGCTTCTGCCACTTTGTGATTTCCAGCCGTCGTGTAAGTTTACACTCATGTCCCTTTCTGCTACTTTGCCCCACTACAGAATGGCAATGTTGCACTTTTGGCACTCTGCATCCTGTTGCAGCAGGACAGTAAGGCTGGCACACAGTTCTGACTATCATCTGTGGGAAGGAAACAGGTTTTCAGTCCTCTCAAGAGACCAGCGGTGGGACAGAGACCTTGAGGTGGATGAGTCCATCCAGTTCCTTTGGCGTTCCTCAGAGAGCTGCCTTGGACTTGACCAGACCAAAGGGGCATCTTGCCCTGTCATGCCTTGTCCTCTTGGAGACTAATTAGCCAGAGAGAGCTAAAGGGCAAAGTCAAGGAGGAGAATTTCACTCCGTTCTGTCAAGTGCTCTCATTAGCAACCATGAGCCCATCCGCTTTATATTATGCATAATCCTCCTCTCATTCTCCATTCCTCCCGGCCTGCATTTTCACACTCCTCCCCCAGCTCCATTTAGCCATCACACAATCACAGCATCTTTTGCTTTTGCATAGAGGCTCTTTTGGCAGATCCTTAAATCCCATCTCTCTGAAGAAAAGTGCTAGGTCAATAAAGTTCTGGGGTGTAAAGTCCCTATTCACACTTGTATAACCAGGAGGTCACAAGTGCAGCTGTTTCATGTGAAGCTGGACATTTTTGGATGGTGCATAACTGCACAGCAGTGCCTTCAGTGTATCATTTGAGTCACTGGGATTGTGAAAACAACAAGCACATTCTCAGATCTGCAACTGGCTGCACAATGTCAGTAGACAGCAGAAGGATGGAGTAGCACAACCACCACTTATGTACCTGAGAGTAAGTTTACACTTAGTTGACAGTGTTGTTTCGGCTGTTTATACACTCGGCCCTCTGTATCCATGGATTTGTTATCCACAGATTCAACCTTCCATGGCTCTAATATATGTGTGTATAATATATTCCAAAAAGCAAACTTTGATTTTACCATTTTATATAAGGAATACAATTTTACTACACCATTTTATTTAATGAGATTGGAGCCTCCATGGATTTTGGTATCCACAAGAGGTCTTACACTCAAAGCCTAGCGGATACCAAGCATCCACTCTATTGCAAGCCCACTGAAGGGTCTCATATTGGAAGACAGGCGGAACACAAAATTGAAATAAATACTTCCATCAATCAATAAATAAAATAAGAATGCACCCTGCTAGAGATAGTCTTCAGATCTTGAAATGGTTGGGATCTCTAGACAAGTTTGCTGCAGGCGGAGGGAAAAGCCAAATGGAGAATCAGATCCGCTCTCCAGCACCCTTCCAAGCTTTGCATCTTTGTTCCTCCAAGTTCTGCTCAAGTAGGTCAGCTCCTTTCACATATTCCTCATGGACCGCATCCCGCGTGGATTCATAGCCCCTTGAATTGCCTGTCAATCTTCTGTCTCCTCTCTGGAGACCCTTTTTGATAAGCTTTTGTCCTGCCAGGTGCATACATACACACACACACACACACACACACACATTTCACACAGTCACCACACACACCTCCACCACCACCATAACCATGGAGTAACTTTCATTGCACTCACTGTGAGTCCTTCAAGACTCCCAAACTCCCCAAAGGCATCTCCTCTTTTCTGCCCAGGATAACATATTCTGTTTCTGACACCTGACAAGTCTTTTCAGGAAGCCGGATCCGAAAGGGAATGGCAATCCTTTTTATCTTTCGCCCACCTGGAGTGGATCTTAAATAAGCACCCTGGGATTCAATGCATAGAATAATACAGTTGTAGACTTAGAAGTGAGTTCCCTAGGGTCATCTATACCAACCCCTTGCTAGTGAAGGGAATTCATTGGGGCTGTCATTTCCAACCAGTTGAGGATGCATTTTGCTGGTTTGGGCAGAAAATTAATTCCAACATGGCATGAAGAAAAATGTGATTTTAAAAAACTGAGGGTCTAGGAAGTTTCCAGGAAGACCTTTTTGCCATGCTGCAAAGGAAAGAGATGTGATGTTTCCAAGAATGTTCCCTTCCTGCAACATCGTCTTTGCACTGCTAGCAACAACAACAACCACAAAAACCAACATCAGTCCTGCCCACACACCCCCAAACGCTTGCCAAGGGAACAGAGACCTCAATGGAAATGCCACCGTCCCCTGCGTGCCAGAGCCTTTCTCCTTCCCTCCTCCCGCGCTGATGGCTCAATTATCAGCATTCAGCTCCTGTTTGCCCGCAGATCCCATAATCAACGTCTGCGTGTGTATTCTGGCAAAATTAATCATAATTGCTGAAAGCAAGACACATCGCACTTGTAACTTTGGTCCTTTAATTAGGAGACCGTAATTGGATACAGCACTCCCTGTAAATCCAATTATTCAAGATTAGAAAAGCAGCAGCCGGTAGGACAGAAGCTGTCTGGGGACAGGGAAGGAGTTTGGGGTTGGGAAGGGTTTGGGGAGATACCCGGCTGGGAAGCCGCTGGATGGATAGAGTTTTCTCCAAAGTATAGCATTGGAGAGATTGTGATCCAAAGGACCAGACAAGGAGCAAAAGACCAGGCTTCCGACATATACACCATCTTGAATCCAGACGCAGCTGGTGGCTTCCATGTCATTGGGATGGTGATTCCACAGTAGGCTTTAGGACAGTGGTTCTCAAACTGTGGGTCATGGCCCCTTTGGGAGTCGAACGGCTCTTTCACAGGGGTCACCTAAGACCATTGGAAAACACATATTTCTGATGGTCTTAGGAACCAAGATGCCAAAATTTTATGGTTGGGGGTAACTGTATTAAAGGGTTGCAGTGTTATGAAGGTTGAGAACCACTGCTTTAGAATGAATAATTGCAGGAGTTCTCCAAGGTTCTGGAGGCCACTTGCCTTCCCAGATAGTTTCTGGACCTTCGACAGCACACTTGGAAAGTGCAGGGTTAAACCAAGTGTCCATTTGGCAGCCACTAGAAGGCTACTTCTTTGTAGCCAATAAAGACGACTTTGGCATCCCAATTTGGTTTAGGGCAGTGATGGCGAACCTATGGCACTCATGCCAGAGGTGGCACTCAGAGTGCTCTCTGTGGGCACATGTGCTGTCGCCCCAACACAGAGTTTGCCAGAGTTTGTTACTGGAAAGCCAGAGAGACATGGCACTTTATAATAAATAAGTGGCATTTGGGTAGCAGTTTGGGCACTCGACCTCTAAAAGGTTCACCATCACTGGTTTAGGGTCCCAGCACTCATCAGTCCACCCCCAGCCCATCCAAAGGTAAAGGACTATGGAAGTTGACAAGGGTCAGGCAAGGCTGCATTTTATCACCCTCCTTGTTCAACTTATTAATTGTTATTATTATTACTTGTTCAACTTGCGTGCAGAAAATATCATACAATATTATATATGGCGGCATACAAATGAAATGACTAATGAATTAATAAAATCATATGGAGGCTTAGACAGAAGTTGGAAGAGTGAAGATAGGAAGAAAGAAAATCAACAATCTAAGATACGCAGACAACACCGTAATACTAGCGGAAAACGTCACGGACTTGGAACAACTACTACGGATGGTCAAAGAAGAAAGTGCAAAGGCAGGCTTACTGCTGAACATAAAGAGAACAAAAATAATGGCCACAGAGGATCTAGATAAATTCAACCTAAATAAGGAGGACATTGAAACAGTCCAAGATTTCCTATATCTTGGGCCAAACATGGATCAAAATGGAGACTGCAGTCAGGAAATGAGAAGAAGACTCGGAATGGGAAGGAGATCTATTTTGCTGGTGAAGATTGGAGAGGTTATACTTAAGTAGCTGATAGAGGGTTCTGACCAATAATAATAATAATAATAATAATAATAATAATAATAATAATAATAATGGTAATTCCTCATGCTTTGGCTATTTTCCCACGTCCAGGGCCTATGAAGTCCCATTTGTAGGCTCTCTCCATATTGCCTGACTTATCTCTCCGTATCACGTTTCCCAACTCTCCCCCTTAAAGCTATAAAAATTAAATTGTAGTTTTTGCTAAGCCTCCCTTTTTTTCCCTAACTGCCGTGAACAAATGTGACGGGTTTTTAATCCAAAGATTTTTTTTTTAAGCCTAATTGTTTTAAATGAGCGCTAGGTAATTTGGAGCACTTTATACGCGCGAAGGTGTATTCTTGGACTATAAAGCCCTTTTCCCCGTTGAAATCTCTTGGCAGCGTCTTCAGAAGGCTGACATGGGGTTGAGGAAGGGTTTGCTTTTATTTAAAGTTGTGTTGGGAAATGCGGAACAGTAGCGTCCTTAATTTATAGCATCCGGAGGGCTTTATTTTCCTCGCTCCTTGATTGTTTCCCGCTAATTTAAAAAAGAGCAGAGAAAAGGGAGGGAAGGAGGAACGCAGCTGGATAAATGTCATGTTTCTCAAAAAGTGATCCCTCCAGGGTTCTGGGTTCAAGACAGCCATTTATATCCTTTTAATATATATAGAGGCCCCTGAAAGATATTAGGTACTGCAGATGAGCTTCCGCATTGTAAACCGCTTAAGGAGTGCTTAAGTGCATTGATAAGCAGTATAGAAATGTATTTGCTATTGCTGTTGCTAGATGGGAAACAGTTCAATTTCATCTCCTTGCTTTGTATATTAGATAACTATTGCAATTCCTCCATGGATCTCCGGAGAAATTGGTTACACGCCTTGATTTCTCTCCCATGTAAACTGATGTCAAGCCGTTATGTTTCCACAGAGGTGTCATTATGGGGGTGCGAGGAGTATGGACCACACCGGGTGACGTCCGGTGGGATGGTCATTCACAGTCCGTCCCAAGACCCCCTGGCCACTCCTTTTGCCCAACTCTGCCATCCATCAGCTGTGGCCACTGGTGGGATTGGGTGCAGATGATGCCCAACAGCCCAATCTGGATCCATTAGGGATGCTGACCAGGCCAGGAAAGGGAGGACTCCTCCCCATCTCATGCCACCGTCATCTCCTTT
Organism: Sceloporus undulatus; assembly: GCF_019175285.1. Lineage (NCBI taxonomy): Eukaryota > Metazoa > Chordata > Lepidosauria > Squamata > Phrynosomatidae > Sceloporus > Sceloporus undulatus. The sequence continues at coordinate 13,645,989 of NC_056530.1, forward strand.
CCCCACTCAGCATTACATTCCCAGCCCTTCGCATGGGCTATCTTTTTTTGCAACAGCCAAAAGCAAGACTTCTGTTGAAATTCCCCCTTGCATTGGAGACCGCTTGTGCAAAGGGAGGTGGCAAATTTATGCAACTGAGCCCCGGTGACGCAGTGTTTAAATGCCTATACTGTACTGCAGCCTCTCACTCACAAACCACAAGGCTGTGAGTTCAACCCCATCCAGGGGCTCTGGGTCAACTCAGCCTGGCATCCATCCGTACGTTGCTATAATGAGTATCCAGCTTGTTGGGAGCAATTAGCTTACACTTTGTAAGCAACTTAGTACATCAGTAAGTGCTACAGAAATGTACTTGCTTTTGCTACTGCTGCTTCCTGGGCAACAGGGGAACAGATCCCATCCATAATAGTGATCACTTCCCATAAGCGGGGATTCACAGTCCCTATATGTCTCTTAAACTAGGCTCTATGAATAGTTACAAGTGTGTAACTCCAACTTATGTGTTTATTTAAAAGCCAGAAGACATTTTCTTCAGCCACTCCCAGACTGTTATCCTGATGGTATTTTAATTGTGAATTTTAAATGTTGAATTTAATATGCGGAACTTTTCAATATGTGTACATTTTATTTGTCCTTTTAAATGGATGTGTGTTTTAAATTGATGTGTGTCCATGGGGAGATGTGGGTAAGAAATTATTGTTAGTAGTAGTAGTAGTAGTAGTAGTAGTATTACTGGCATAGGGGATTCGGGCCAAGATCTTTGCCTGCTGGTGAAAAGAAAGCCTTATTCAATGGGTCGACCTGGCAAGGACTAGCCATTTGATAGTATAATAAAGGTTGAGTAGTGGTTTGAGTGTTGGACTATGAGTCTGGAGGCCAGGGTTCGATTCTCAACAAAGCCATGAAACCCACTGGATGACTTTGGGCAAGTCACACTCTCTCAGCCTCAGGGGAAGGCAATGGCAAACCTCCTCTGAACTAATCTTGCCAAGAAAAGTCCATACTGTGGCACCAGATGGTCTGTTTGCATCTTAGAGATCCGTCAGCCTGTTCTTTGGAGTTCGTTGTGTGTCAGTGCTTTTGCACGACTCGAGCCAGTGAGCCAAGCTGCACATTTCTGCTGTTTCTAGACAAGTCCTAGCTGCTGATGGTTTTGCCAAGCATCCTCCCCAGCTTCTCATCCCTCCTTCCAGTTAGCCTTTCGGCAGGAGATGCCATTTGCCTTACAATTCCCTCCCCCTCCGTTGGCTCCTTCCTGAGCTGTCTGGGGCTGTGCTTTGCTGCAGATAATGATTTTGACATTTAAATTTTAAAGGGAGGAAGAGAAGGCCGGGTGTGTGCCTTCTGCTCAGGCAGCATTTGTTTCACAGTCTCACGATGAGACGTGACTGCCATTTGCTGGCTTTGGGAAAAGAGGAAGGGGAGACGCTTGCATTGAAACAAGGGAGATACACTTTCATGTCCCTCTCCCCCAATTTTCATGTTTTGGGGTTCAGGGCCCAAGCGGTCAACTGAGGATAAGCCAAATGAAGGCTCAGCAAGGGATGCTCATGATGGAGACACTTGTATGGAGACGGGTCCTCTTTCACCTTCCACAGTTCTGGCATTTTGGTCTCACTTCCAAAATCCTGGGCTTTGTAGTTTCCAAAAGTGCTTCAAACTCCCTGCTGGACAACCCTGGGGCCTCTTGTTGTTGTTTTTGTCGTTGTGTGCCTTCGAGTCATTTCCAACTTAAAGTTAACCTATCAAATGGTTTTCTTGGCAAGATTTGTTCGGAGCAGGTTTGCCATTGCCTTCCCCGAGACAGACAAAGCCAAGAATCGAACTCAGGCCTCCAGAGTTGTGGTTCAAGACTCAAACCACTGTGGCTCTCTCACCAAGCTACAAATCCCAGGATGCCATAGCATGGAGCCATAGCATGGAGTTCAAGTGGGACAAAGTTGTGGCATGTGAAAAGACACCGCAGTTGGAGCAAGCGCTTGCAAAGAGGGAGAGTTTGGACACAGGTTAGAACTTGGGAAAGTGACTTTCGGGACCAGAATCCCCACTAACTGGGGATTATGGGAGGCGTAATGGCTGGTCGATGCCAGGTCAGTGGTGTACTGAATCCATTGAGTAACTTTAAAGGAGCTGTCCAACTGAAAGTATGTTGGGGATATGTTTTCAGGACCTTGGATAACACTTTACTAAAACCTGGAGTAGAGGTGACCTAAGAGCCAACCACTTGGGAGTTATAGTCCAACGAAATCACCAAGATGCTCTGTAGCATCTTGCCTTTTCTCTTTCTTTTCATCGTCCTGCTGTCATTTTTATTATTGAACATCGTTTTATCATTTTGTTATTTATTGGGAATTTTAAGTCACTGTGTTGGAGGGAGGGAGAATGTGTTTTATTTGGTATTTTATCTCATTTCTTAATTATGTACTTTTTCATATTGTAAACTGCCTTGATCCATCTGGAGAGGTGGCATATAAATAAAATATTATTACTATTACTATCATTATTATTACTATTTTTATTACTTCCACATTACTTACCTTCTTTCCCTTTCTTTCTCCCTCCCTCCCTTCCTCCCTTTCTCACTCTCACTCTTTTGGCTTTGCATAGTTCTTTTTTTTTGGGGGGGGTGACATTTAGGCTTTGCTATCTATGCTCAGGGAGGCCATGGGGGATTGCCACCTTCATCTTCCTGATGAAATAAAATAATAAAACTTCTATTTATATCCCGCCTTTCTGTCGATGACAATCGAGACGGCTTACAAGTTAAAACTTATATACAATCCTACAATCCTAGTGTCTTCCTGCATGGCAGAATGGGCTTCGGCTGGATGTCCCCTTGCGGTCCCTTCCAACTCTAGGATTGTAGGATCCTGGTGTCCTTCGTCAGGATGACGGAGGTGGCAATCTCCACGGCTTCCTTGTCAGTGTAACAGGGAGCACAGACAATTGATTTAATGGCAACTATTACCTCCAGGAATTGATCTGATGTTTTCATTAGGCTAAACAGAAATGTTTTAACATGGGTTCATTTGAGATTAGCTCCACGGAGGCAGACAAAGATCACCTTTCCCCCCTTTCGGAGGAAACAAAGGGTGATTTATCAGGACTGGCAGGGAAGAAATCAGCACTGCAGCCGACTGACCAACCGTTGGGTGAGATAAGAGCCTTGGCTGGAGTTCATCCTCCACCTTGAAGGACGTGAGATGGAAAAGTCCCTCTATAGAAGTACTCAGAAGGCAGGCCTGAAAGGAGATGTGCCAACCTCTATTGTTGGAATTGCATGTCCCAGCAGGCCCAGCCAACATAGATAATGGTCAGGAGTTCTAGGAGCTGTGGTCCCACAACATACGGAGGGGCATGCATGTCTTTAATCTATGGAATCCTGGGATTTGTAGTCTGTTGTGACACCCAAGCAAACTCCAGCAGATACCAAGGGACCATGGTAATAATAACAATAACAACAACAGCAACAAACCATTGAGCTTCCATGTATTTTGGCATCCATGGGGGGCGTCCTAGAACCAAACCATAGCAGATACCAAGGGCCCACTGTAATAATAATAATAATAATAATAATAATAATAATAGCCCATTGTTCATAATGGAACTTGAGCATCCATGATTTTTAGTATCCACAAGGGCTCCTGGGAGCAAACGCCAGTGGATACCAAGGGCCCACTGTAATAATAATAATAGTAATAAAATCAACAACAACAACCAATTGAGCAACTATGTATTTTGGCATCCATGAGGGGAGTCCTAGAACCAAACCATAGTAGATACTAAGGGCCCACTGTAGTAATAATAATGATAATAATGATAATGATATTCTATTGTTTATCATGGAACTTGAGCATCCATGAATCTTGGTATCCACAGGGGCTTCTGAAACCCAATCCCAGTGGGTAGGGCCCACTATAACTGAATTCAGTTCTCAGGCTGAAAAGGGTTTCCTATCCTTGGCCTAGAGAGAACTGGGATTTTTTTGGAGTGAACAAATGTTCTTGGGAGGAAATCTGATGTGAATCCCTCCCAGACTCTAAGGCAGCGGTTCCCAAACTGTGGGCCACAACCTCTTTGTGGGTCAAAGGACCCTTTCACAGGGGTCACCTAAGACCCAGGGTTGGCACCATAATCTAGAATACTCTAGTGCAGCGCTTCTCAACCTGTGAGGTGTGACCCCTTTGCGCTTCTCAACCTGTGGGTCGCAGCATTGGGAAGGTTGAGGATCAACACTCTAAATGGAACTGGAGAGAGGTCAAGAGAGCAGGTATCCAGCTGAATCTGGGCTTGGCTGGCTCTCTTGGAGGCCAGGCGTATTATTCCAGCCACGTCCATCCCGGCCGAGAGATTTATTGACCAGTCTCTTCTCCATCACAGAATTTGGGCAGAATTTCCTCCAAGCTTTGCAGTGCAGAAGTGGCAGGGGAAAAGAAACAGAGAGAGACAGAGAGACAGAGAGAAGGGGGGAGGAAAAAAGAGAAAAAGAAGGAGAGACAGCTTCAATTGGCTGGTAATTAAGTGCTGTGAATCGGCCGAGGTGGAAAAGGGCAGCAGAGGCCAGCAAGCCGAATGGATTTTGCGTGAGGAGATGCGCGGGTGTTTTTCTCAATGTGATCAAGGGAGAATGCCAACCACAAATCCCGGCCCACCTTCCAGAGGTGCCTTCTTGTGTGCTGGCTGAGGATGATGAGAGTTGTAGTCTGCAAACACAGGCAAGAAGGACCTCAGGTGCTAGAAACGTCAACAAAAAGGAAACCATGGAAGAGAATCATAGGATCGCAGAGTTGTAAGGGATCCCCAAAGGTCATCCATTCCAACCCCATTTCTGCCATGCAAGAAGACACAATCAAAGCACAGATGGCCATCCATCCTCTGTTTAAAAACCATCCAAAGAAGGAGACTCCATTGCCCTCCAAGGGAGCATCTTCAACTTTGAATGTTGGTATCCACAGGAGCTCCTGGAAGCAAACCCCAGCAGATACCAAGGGCTCACTGCAATAATAATAATAATAATAATAATAATAATAATAATAATAATAACCATCCATTGCTTATAATGGAACTTGAGCATCCATGAATTTTGCCATCCACAGGGGCTCCTGGAAGCAAACCCCAGTGGATGATACCAAGGGCTCACTGTAGTAGTAGTAATAATAATAACAATAAAAACAAAAATAACAACCTTGAACAGCTCTTACAGTCAGGAAGGTCTTCCTAATATTTCGGTACTAAACATTAAAGGGTGCTAAATCAGTTTAATTCAAGAAAAGAATTCATGTCTTCAGTAAATAGGCACCATATAATCCATAGTACGGTAGCAATATCAAAACTGGGTTACCAAATAAACAGCAAGAACAACCTTATCAATGATTAATAGTGAGAAGACAAAGGGCAAGGCTGTTAATATCAAAATCCATTAGGATCACAGAATCCTAGAGTTGGAAGAGATCCCAGAGACCATCCTATCCTCTGCTCAGTTCAGGATCCCCAGCTAGCAGTGCTTCCCAAACTTTGGTTCTCCAGATGTTTTGGACATCACTGCCCAGAATTCCTGACTGTTGGCCAAGCTGGCTGGGGCTTCTGGGAGTTGAAAGTCCAAAACATCTGGAGGGTCAAAGTTTGGGAATGGCAGAGCTGTCCAGCTTCGTTGTGAAGCTGTCCGGAGAAGAAGACCTCACCATCTCCCTGGGCAATTGGTTTCATTTCCGAACCACTCTTACCACCAAGATGCTTCTTCTAAGGTTCAATCGAAATCTGCTCTCCTGTAACTTCACACTAAAGTGTTTTTGCCTTTGCCTCCCTCCGAGGCTGAGAAAGTGTGACTCAACCAAGGCTACCGAGTGGGTTTCCATGGTCAATGAGAGATTCAAATCCCAATGTCCAGAGTCATGTTCCAGCATTCAAACCTTTGCCAGAGAAGGCCTCTCCTTGCAGATACTGGGTCGGTTTTTCTACGACATGCCAGCCCTTGGGGTTTTTTTAAAAAAAGAAAGCCATTTCAAATTTCTTTGGATGCCAAGGTTAAAAAAGAAAGAAATTCCAACAGCGCATATGCATATATATATATATATATATATATATATATGACAAATGAACTCTCCATACATCCTCCCCGCTGTCACTTAATGTTCCAGGCTTTGGAAGAAGGAGATCCTGGCTGATAGACCTTAAAACGTTTGCTTTCATGCTCATCATGTGCAGACAGCTCTCGGGATGCGCCGTGTGCCATCATGATGCCATGCCAGGGTTGCCACAAGGATGGTTTGCCGGAGCTCTTCTGCCCCCTGCTGCCATGTTCAGGAAGCAAGGAGAAAGAGGTCTTGAGTAGAATGAAACACTGGATGCTTCTCTTGAGAGATGTAATGTCCATTCAGGTTATATTGCCTGGGCTTTGGAAGGCTTTGTTCCCAGGGGCACAGGCCCAAAAGCAGGAGGGACTTGCTGGCAAAGATATCCCTCCAAAGAACAGCAACAGCAGCAACTTGAGAAAATGCAAGCCATGGTCAATTTATTCAAAGGTACTGCCATGTTAGTCTGTAGGATCCGTATGTAAAGGGGTCTTCTAGCACCTTTGAGACTCACTGAAAGAGAGAAGTTGGCAACATAAGCTTTCATGGGTCAATATTACACTATATTGTATGCAAAAATTGTAGTGCCTTTGAGACTCACTGAAAGAGGTTGGAAGCGTGAGCTTTCCTAAACTAAAGTCTACCTCCTCAGATGCATTTACCCTTAAATGTAATGAGGAATGGTTTTGCTTTTCCCTGTAGAATTTCTTTAAATGTACTTTTCTTCAGCCATTACCAGTTGCTTTATACAGATGAACATCAATGACATCGCTATCATCATCTTCATCAGAAGGACAAACTCGGAAGAGATGATCCATCTATAAGTTTAGAAGTCTATTGATATCGGGAAGAAATATCTCTTTTAAAATGCATGACAGCCATTATAGCTTTTTGTCTCCTGAACTCTATAGAGGACCAAGGGGAAGCATTTACAGGTGATGGGAAGGTCCCCTGCATACGCTGCCTTGAGGCCCAGTGTTGGGACATAGGTGGGATATAATAAAATAGATGATAGATTAGATAGATAGATAGATAGATAGATAGATAGATAGATAGATAGATAGATAGATAGATAGATAAGCCAAGTGGGAATGGTGCAAGAGATGAGCCTCTCCCATGCGATGCCCCTCATTGAGAAATGTTGCATTTCCACATAGGCAACCCCCCCCCCCCGATTGCGCCGATCGCATTAATCAGTGGTGTGTTTTCCTTCCTGGCAGCTGCCAGCTGCATTAACATAATTAATTATATTAGGGGCTGGCGGATTAGCCAATTATGAATCTGCCGATGTTCTGATTTTGCGTTTAATTAATTTGTTTTGTTTACAATGCAGCAACATCTGCTGGAATCCCACCGGACCGGACCAAAAGAATAAGAGAGGATGCCTCTCTCGGGGGCCGAGAACTCGTCCGCCGCGCAGCCATCTTTCCAAATTCATCATTCGTTTCTATTTTGCTTTTATTTTTGCACACTGAAACACCCGTCGATAAGGGAGCCACATGTTATGGGATACTTACGAGGCACTCTCTCTATGTCCAAGAGAAATCTCCCCTTTCGAGAAAACTCGATGTTGGGTCCCAGAGGGACCCAAGACGACTTGCAGATAAAACCTTTAAAGGACCATTTTGAAACAAAGAAAATGCACTTCATCCATATATATTTTTTCTCGCGGTGGTTGTGCGCCTTTGAGCCGTTTCTGACTTACGGCGACCCTAAGGCAAACCTATATACACTGTATTTCCAGTGTGGATTCCTTTATTCAGCAACAAAAACAGCGGACTATTATAATCCTCTTCAAGATTGATAGTCAGCCTTGATTGCAAAAGCAAGCCACTTAATGGAGTTATTTTTAACGCAAGGCCTGTGGAACAATGGAACGGGAAGATTTTTCTTTCTACTGTATCTCCAAAAAGAAAAAAAATAACCCTATAATAGCATATTATTATAGCAATCTTCCACTTGGTTTGGAATGATTTCCCCTCTGCCCAAACATAGCGGTGTCCACTCCGAACTTTTCTTTCCAAGCCAGAACGCTGGTAGTTATGAAGCAAAGGAGGAAACAATATTGGAGGAAGAGCAGGATGCAAAAATAATGTCGTAAATTAAATCTCTCTCAAGGATGTGGACAGGTTTGGGCCTTTTTCCTTGGACTGGATACAAGACATTTCAGCCCCCCAAAATAAAGTTTCCATGGTTTGCCACTTCCCATATGATCTGAAAGACCCAATCTCCAAATAGAAGTCAACCTGAATTGTAATAACTTTGGAAGAGGACTTTCTTCCAAAGCACCTTCACCTGGGAGAGAGCCTTCTTGGTGGCTGCTCCCAAATTGTGCCATTCCTTCTCTGAAGTCTTACTGTTGTCGTCTCTTTCTACTCACAAGATAAAACTCAGAGTCGTGTGAATGAAACCATCCAATGTTCTCCTTCTCAGGATTGCAATGGCTGGGCATGAAGAGATGAAGCCATCTTTTACGGTACCTGCTCATTCATTGTGCGTGGCTTTATACGTTAACAACAAAACCTCAAACGAAAAAAAGGCTTAATGTCCCAGATCTTTAAGTCCCCCCTTTTTTTTGTTTTACTTTTCAGTTTAAGCCATTAATATTTTCCTGCCGGTTTTACTCCTTTTGCTAAGCTATCCTGAGGACCCAAATGTTGGTGCCTGTGCATTTTGGGCTTAGAAGGAATGAAGGAATGAGACATAGAGGAAGAGACTAAGTGTCTTTTAACTACAGTGGTTAAAAGCTCGCTTTACAATCCCCAGTTGTCCAATAGCCGCATCTGGTAATTAGAGTCTCTCCATTACAGCGTTTGGGGGGGGGGGGGGGGAGAGAGATAATTGCCCTTTAAAAATGACGCTCTTGTTTGTTGTGGATGCTCCAAGTCAAACTTTGCTGCTTGGTTTTGTTTTCCACGGGCTCCAGTTTGTGTTGGTGGGGACTGGGGATGCCTACGGATGATGGCTCTGGGAGACACAGGTGGTCCTAAATGCAAACTTCCGTTATCATAACCGCTAGGCTTTTTTGCAGCGGGGCTGATCTTTCAGCCAAATTGAACCTTGGCTCTATAAGGGGCATTCAGACTGAAACACAGTGATGTATTTAGTCCAAATCTCAAGTCACGTCTCAAGCCCCTGCAAGACACTTTCGAGTCTCAAGTGTGGTAGCCAACTTTTAAGGCAGGATGCATCTCCCAAGAAAGGAACAGCAAGTGCATTTGGTAATGGACTTGTGGTGAGGGTCGAGGTCCACTTGGCGCATCAGAGGGTCCTTCTAAAGCTTTTCAAAAGATTTAGGATCCTTCCATCTCAAGGCCCATTGCCCCACACATTTGCTGTTCCCTTCCAAAAACATGCCCCACACTATGGAGGCAAGCCAGAGAGGGGTTGCCATTGCCATCATCTGAAGCTGAGAGAATGTGACTTGCCCAATGTTACTCAGATGGGTTTTAGACTCAAGCGGGGAATCGAACCCCAATCTCCAGAGTTGTAGTCCCAACACTCAAACCGCTATATCTATAGGCTATTTAATATTGTTTTAACCTTATCTTTTTTGTATGTTTTAGCAATCTGTCATTTTACTTGTATCTCTCCTTACTCCCTTAGCCTTCTTCAGCACCCTTTTGGAAGCGAAAGGCTGGATATGAATGAAGTGATGGATTGAATGGGTGACTGTGAAGCGTGCCTCCTCTGTTCCGAGACTGCCATTTAACAAAACAGGTGAAATGAATTTTTGTTCAGGCTCTGGAGTGACTGGAGGTCATTTTAGGAGGTAAGAAATGAACTCCCAGCTAGAGCTCCCAGAAGAACTGGCTAACAATACTGAGAAAGAGTATTTCTCTCCCTCCCTGCTCCTTTGACCTGATGCGACAGAGGCATCTTTTCTAAAGCATTCTGCTTTCTCCTTCTGGCAGGGAATGGGGACAAGATTGCCCTCTGGCCCTTCTCAACACTACGATTTTAGATTTTCCTAACATTATGTTATCTACAGCTCTGGAAAGCCACGTTTTTCACGCACCCATCCCCAAAAGACATGCCAAGAGCTCCTGGAGCCCACATTACACGCAGGGTGTCTGTAGCTAAGAAAGCAAAAGAACCGCGTCTTAGAAAAATAAGAAGAGCTTTATTGCTTCAACGTAAGTTAACATTTAAAAAACCAGTAACAACCAGCAATCATCTAAGCGCAGATCCAATACTGTGGTAGGTTTTTTTTCCCTCTGCCTTCTCCTTTGCTAAATCCACCAATGTGTGGATTCTGTTTGCAAACCAGTATTCTGCAACATGAACTATCTTCTTACTATTGTATTTTTAAAATGTTTATTGTGGTTTTAAGTAACACCACACTCCCCTCCAAAAAAAAAAAATGAAAAATGGAATGGGAAGAAGAAAATCCAGGAGAAAAAAATGAGGAGGGGGAAATATACTGGAGGCACCAATGGGCCCTGTTATGGTTAAGGATAGGATACAATACTAAAGGGTTAGTTTTGGCATACAGCCAGTAGGCAATGTTTCCAGCCGCTCCTCATTTCTCTCTTTCTCAATCACTGGGTCTCAATCATTAATCAGTTAAGGTTATTTATATATTGGTTATTCTTAATAGCTGGCTAACTACTCCCCCTGCACATTCTTCATTCAGTTAAGCAAAGCTCTTGACCTCTTTTTCAGATAACATGGAGGATTCTTTCTCCTGGTTATGCCTCTGGCAAGTCCACTGTTAAGTGAGCAGAGATGTTAAGGAGCAGAAGAGGGCTGCATCTGTCCACTCAAAGCAGACAAGAGCTGCTGAAGCTGGGCATACGTACCATCCTCGTGCTGAACTGGGGGGATTTCTAGCCCTGCTAAGGTCTGAGACAAAGCAGAAGTGATTTCAGCTGGCATTATGGGAAGACTGACGGCAGCCGGAGGAGGTGGTGGTGGTGGAGGTGGTGGTGGTGGTAGTGGCTGAAGCTCCGGTATCTGTACGTTGGAGTCCAACTGGGCCATCTGCTGAATGAGGCGTAAAGTTTCCTCCACAACCGAACTGGATTCTTCAGCAAGGGAGCCAGTGCAAAGGATCTGAGATGAAGGTAGAACTTGAGACACGTTGCAAGAAGGCACACCTTCAGCGGACAGTATTCTGGACAAAACTGGGTCCTTTACATCTAGGGCTTGTGCTCCACTGGGTCCATACTGATCTGGACCAACAGCCCCCGGAAGCAAGAGAAGTCCAAAATTGTTCCAGAATTGTGAAGGGTCAGAATTAATGAAAAGTTGCACCTGATCTTCACCCTGACATGGCTGTGCGCCCACAATTTCCAGAGGCAAATTGCTCAGCTGCCCTCCAGGCCAAGTGGGGCCACTGAGTGACTGGACAGACTCACCTAAAATGATTGGAAAGGCTTCAGCAGCTGGCCTTTCAGGGTGCAAAACGAAAGGCTCTCTATGAAGTGTCTGTGTGTCAAACCCTTCAGGGATGCTAAGGAAAGAACTGAGCGTGAGCGGCTCTTGTACTGGCATCACAATCTCGGCTTGGTTCTCCCTTCCATGGATGAACCCACCTTCGGACAGAGGTCCCGGCGCGCAGGGCTGGCCAATGCTTTCTTGCGAATGGGAAGGAAGGTCCACGCATCTGGTTTGGATGCTGTCACTAAAAGTGACAGTCTTCTTGGCTTTTGGCACGGGACTGGTCTTAGCTTCTAAAGCAGTTCCACAAGTTCTCTTAGGAAGAATTAACCCTAGCAGCAAAGAAGGGTGGGATGGATCAAGCCCTGCATATGGAAAAAAAGCAGTGGAAATTAAATCATGTACATCTAGTTCTAGTTACAAACTGGTGATAAAAGCACCAGAATCCAAGGTGCTTAAAATAAGTGCTCTGGCCCCAAGGGGTGCACAGAAACCAACAGCAATGTGACATTTTGGAAGTCAAATCAGGTCTGAGGGAGAGAAAAGCAAACTCGTCTAGGATTTTTAAATCTCAGAGTTGTAAGACAAGTAGGCCAACTCACTGGCAGTTATTTCCCCTTTACTCAGTGGGAAAGAAGATGTGCTCCTGCTTTAGAACATGTAACCTTTTGAGAGCTGTTTTTTGCACATATAAAAAGAAATTTGATGAGGAACAGAAGAATGCAATACTGATCTTTTCTATGAAACTTTACTACATGAAGAATTCACTCCAGCCTCTTTGCCTTGACTGCCTCCCCTCACCCTCTTGCAACGGCCCTGGGTAAATAGCACACTTGGTAAATGGGCACATGCCTTTCTAGCATTTTGCAATGAGAAATAAAAAAAAAATGAGTCCACTCCAAATGTCGACAAGGAAATTTTAATATCCGGTTGCAGGAGGACAATCTAATGCCATGCCGTCTCAAGATGCAAAGGTCACAGTGAATAATATAAAAGAAGAAGAAGAAAAATGGGTGGAGGAACAATTTAGGAAGACAAACTTTTTGGAATAATCAGCCTGCAGATACCCAACAGAAACTCTGGTCAGACCCAACATCTGGGGAAGACACAGAAATCCAAGGCTCCCTTCACTGCCTTCTTCTCAAGGACCACTGCTCCCTGCCAGATGCTGTTTTGCAAAAAATAACTAATATATCTCATTTCAACATTATCTGTTCTCTGGAGCTATAATTGGGTTTGTTTTTTTTTAAAGGAATACATACAGAGTGCCTTGGCAATCTTGCTGCTGTTAGCAAAAGGCCCCGGCTCTTTTTGAAGAGTTGTCCCAAGGGAAATCTCACTCCCCAAACCATTCAGCATCTTTCCTCTCATTTATTTGCCTTATGCCTCCTGCCTATCAGTGTCATTAAATGATTCCAAGTTTATGTGCGCTGAGAGGTGAACATTTCCCTGTTGCTTACTCCTCCTCCCCCAAAGCCATGGTGCCCATAATCTTATAAACCTCTATTATGTCCTTTCCTCCTCTGTTTTCTTTTTTTCCCCCCAAGCTGACAAAACTGCTTACACAAACAAAACTCCTTGCAGAAGACAAATGACAGCAGAGTAGCCATATTAGTTTAAAGCAGTGAAAGGAAAACAGAGGATAAAGTAATGATTTACAGTGGCACAAAGTGTTCCTCTCAGAAGGGTATCCACAATGGCTATTAGTTGTTCCGACTCCACCACCCCAAGCCTCAAGAGAAGGAGATAGGCTTGTTAGGGGTCCTTACCTGGGCCCCCAAGTGGGTGAAACTTAGAAGGCACAGGCTGGTAGGCTGCTAAGGGCACCATGAATATCTCCATCTGGTCGCTGTCCACCACGCCGTATCTCTGCTTGTTGTTCAGGTAGGTGTAGAGCATGTTGTAAGGGTTGGAGTCTTTGGGCAGGCTGGGTTGAAATCGTATCACACCCATCTCCTTCAAAAAACAAAGAAAAAGGAGGAAGACCATTATCACAGAGCAAGAAGTGTTGCTGATAAATATGGTGAGACCTACTGGATTGAGACATAAAAGCATTCCCCTTAGGAAGGATGAATGCAGTGCAACTCCAACTCATTGCAACTCCAACTCAGAACAGACATTACAGATGAAAGCTTACATGTCCCCCTTTTTCAAATATCTTGGGAATAAAGGTCTCCCACAAAAGGACACTGGAACACCACTGTGGCTTCAGTCCATCCCCCAGGTCAGGGCAATAAACTATCCCATCCAGTATCAGGGTGGTGGGAGAAGGAAAAATGAGTTGCTGAGTCCACAACCTGGCAATCCTCTCTGCTTCTCAAGTGAAGTTTCCACCTATAGGTTTCTTCTACAATGGAGGAGAGGGCTAAAGGCTGGCATCTTCCCTGGTGGCACCTCAATGGTGGCTGATGACCTCCAGAGAGCTAAATCTCCTTCAAGGAGGGAGGGAAGGGGAAGATGCTGCCCAGGAAGGAGTGGGGATGAGAGGAGCATTCAAATGGGGTTCAGCCTCCCTGTTACATCGCTCACAGTAAGAAAAAAAGGTCTTCAGCTCTCACCTATGCCTTATGGTTTTGCTTGTTTGTTTTTAAGTCACTAACATTCAGCCCCTTTCTGTGGACAACTCCACAAGTAATTCCTTCACTGGTTAATGAATTAAATAATTGCAAACATATTCCCAGCTATCTGGGGCATGTGAGTCCGAAAGATAGAGGTGTTGGCCTCCTTATCTAACTGCAAGGATTTCTGCTTCTCTTTTGATTCATGCTGTGCCCCTTCCCTGGCAGAACACAGCGGATATCTTACTACCGAATTCAGCAACCGCACACACACTTCGTAATACAATGCTACTGAGCTGTATACCTACAGTGCCTGAGTGCAGTTCATAAAGTATTCAAGAACAGCAATAATTCTTGAATGATGGGCCCTTGGACTAAAAGACTGAAAGGAGGCATTAAAGGATTAAACCTCCTTGACATTTCAGGCAGCCGTAATGAAGCCACACCTCAAAAAGCCCTGCTGCTTACCCTTTCAAGCAAGAGCATCTTGCTCCATACATACTGTTTTGGGGCTAACCTCCTCTTCCTCCTTCTCAGCCTGTATCATTCCTTCATAAAAGAACATGATCAGTGGAAAAGCAGCCTCAATGAGGGAACTTCCCCACAGAGCTGCATCTGCCCAGAAGGAGTCTCAAGTAGCACAAATCTGCTTCAGATGCTAATTGGGGTCTCAGTCTTGCACAAAAAGGGCTGGGCAGATGCAGAGATTCAAAAGCACCACTGTTATTATATCAGCAAAAGAACCAGAAGGCAAAAGGGAAAAGGGACTTTTTTGAATGTAGATACTGTACCTTGCTATTTGCTGGCCATATGCTGTCTAAATAGGCCCAGACGTCCTCTGGAATAATGCAGCCCTTTGACTGAAGAAGATGAGGTAAGTCCTAGAGGAACCACAAGGCGACAGAGAGGGAAGAAAGGGGTGGCAAAGGGGATAGCTGTGACTATCACAGAAAAGACATCCACAACAAGCCTGTGACACAATTTGCCCACCTGACAACACAGTTTATCTAATGTAAGTGCTAAGCACACCTTCTTTCAGCAGTTCTTACAGGGATGTTCTGAAGCAGGCAAGCAGTTCAAAGCCAGAGGAGGAAGCAGGAGGAGGCTAAGAGAATGATGCCTCCTAATGAGCTGCCAGGAGCGGCGAGATTTGAACCAGCAACTGCTGATTTCGTGGCTGAGACTATTCGTCACCAAGCCACCTTCTAGACTGCAAAATTATTTCTAAACATGTTTTTAAACTGTTCAATGGCCAAAGTGCTTGCATATCCCTGCAACATCTTTTTTTAGCTTTCATGATTATAGAAAGGACATGCACAACAGCATCTCACAGACTAAAAAGGGGCAGGAAGAAGCTTTGCCTTTTCTTTTTCTTGATGCTCTCCCCAGCTAATAAAGCTACCTTTATTTTATTTTTATTTATTTATGTCAGGCTTTATTGCCTCTTGATCAAGGTAGCATGCAGCAGGAAAAAATTTAAATAAATAACTAAAAGCCAATGAAAACACTCGGGGCGTCTCATTGACAATAGCTCAAAAACAGATTCTAAAAACAGCTTTCATAGAAAGTTTGCAGTTGCTCAATTCCTCCAGAGCGATTAACCTCTGTCCACCCCCCATCCGCCTGTCAACCCAGTTTCACGGGAAAATACCTGACAGAGAAGGCAGCTTGAGCCAGAAACGGGATAAGCTTTTGCCAAAAATTGCTTTATACCAAACATTTGGATGAATCCTTTCCAGATGGATGAGGGGCTGGCCTGCTTCTCCACCCGCCGTTTCTTGGGGATGTCAGGTGAGACGGAACTGAAGAAAGATAGGGAAGTTTGCAGATCAAATTCTGTTCAAGTGCCTCTTTGGATAGAAGGTTAAGGTATGCATTTTACAGAGGAACAAATGTTCCAGAATAACAATATGTTGCCATTACCCCCTCCTCCCCATTTGACGTATTTATTATTTATTACTTATTATTTTACTTATTTATTACTTCCTCCTTAACTGTACTGCTGTTCCAACCAATGTTTAATAAAGACACATATGTTATCTGTGTCTCTAGTTTTCTGCCAAATGTTATCACAAGCTTTGGTTAGAAACTACCTGAACATTATTCTTGTAAAGTGCACAATGCTCTCCCTAGTGGAGCATCCATGTGAACATTAAACACTAAGTAACAGAGGCAAAAATGGGTTGGAAGGAACAGGAAGCGGATCAAAATCCAGCTGGCAAACCCCTATTGTATAAAAAGATCCATTCTTCCTCAAGTGGCAAAATATGCCAGTGTACTTGTTTAATCTTGACATCCACTCATCTATCCTATGGCATGTGGGGACTGCCAGTGTACTTCCACAGGTGCAGCTCCAGTGATGCCTATGAGTGGGCATGCTAGACACAGCAGTGGGATCTGTCATTTGTGGTAGCACCACACTTCTCTGACAGAGGAGGGTAAATACATCACAAAACTACAAATCCCAGAAATTTCATAGCAGTCAAATATTTCTATAGTGTAGATGCAGCCTGAGTCAACTGCCAGAGAAAGTTCATTTCCACAAACGTACAGCTTGTCTACACCAGTGAAAGTAGTAGCTTCAACCCAGGCACACATGGTTCCCCAGGATTCTCATGCAACGCGGTGCTCCTTTTCCAAAAATCAAGAGAAAAAAGAGCTACCTTTTTACCCTGCACTCACATGGAAAATCCCAATCGGCGGTGAGGACACAGCCAATTGGCCGGAAATATTCCCCACTATAGGACACATGATGATCATAGGGCCACCCATTTCTTCCGGGTCACTCCAATCTGGCCAGCGAGTGTGGCTTTATCGGAGTCACCGCTGACTGGGAAACTGCGCTGCAGCTATGGGTCGAAGACACGGTTTCCCACCAGTGTAGACAAGACCAAAGACTTGGCGGTCAATAGCTATAGAGTGTTCTAAAACAGCAGACTAAGCTGACCTCAAAAAGCTCAGACTCCCTTCTAAAAGATTTCCAGTGTAGTTTTCCCCCTTACCCTTGCAAAAAAAGGAAAATGGCAATGATGTCTAAGTGTCCCATCAAACTAAAACATTTCTTAGTCTAATTGGGCTGTGTGTGTGTGTGTGTGTGTGTGTGTAAGAACTGAATGTATCTCTTGTTTTTAAGTGTTTTGTTATTTGTTGTTAAGTGTTTCAAACCTTCACTTGTAAACTTCAGAAGGTTGCAATGTGCATGTTATACAGACCTCTTCTCCTGTAAAGGTTTCCCTCGTCCCTCTGAGTCCGTGATGCATGGACTCAAATCTCTTGAGGTATTTGCTTTCTGGTTTAAAGTACGTTTTTTTGTAGGTGGCCTAAAGTCCATCTCACTACTAGCAGTCATCTTTCCTGTAGAATCAGAATAAAGAGGGTTATTTCCCCCCATTTACACCTTCAGATATTCTGTAACACTTTTGCAGAATCCTTGTGGTCAAAGGTCAAAAGTACATCCTTTTTATCATTTAGATGCCAAGATTAACTTTAATTTTTTTAATTCCCAAATGCAAAAGTTTATTTTGGCACAAATGGGCTGGGCCCCTTCATCCAGTACTCCCCAAAAATTAATCCTTCTCTAGTCCAATCCCTCCAGTTGCTCCATCCAACAATGCCCACAATCTCAAGGCAGCGCATTCTTGTGTATTTCTCTCCAGCAACAAAGCATCATGTGCCTGGTAAGGACATGCACAACATCTCTAGGAACTGGCCTTGTTGCAATGAGAGAAAAGCAGCTATTTAAAAGTACATATATTTTCCCCTTGTTTCAACAGTGCTGCCACTAGAAAAACATCTGACAGATTGCACCTTAAATCCCATGTCTCCTCAGTGGGACCCAAAGTTTCTTACTGCTACGTTCTTAAGTCATTTGGATAGAAAATTCACAGAGGCCAAGGTGACCTTGTGCTTTGCCCAAGATTACTTACCAGGATGTTTTGAACAATCTGAGTTATCTCCTGGGTCTTTTTCAAGCTCCATCAGGCTAACAGAACTAGATTCGCCCTCAAATGACTGTGATTTCTTAAAAGAAATGAAAGATAATAAATTATTGTGCTCTTATGTTTTAGTTCTGTCATGTAAAACTGGATCCCCCTATTAAGCAATCTGGGTATTCATCGAGGTCACCATAAGTCTAAATGCAACTTGAAGGGCGATACACACATGCACATGCGCACACACACAATGTGCTCAATCGGCCACACCCATCTGAACACCCATTGCCACCTACTTACAAAGATCTCCTGGGCTGTCAAGTCCTCCTGTGTTTCTCTGTGTATCTCTACGATTCCTTTGTGGGTGAATTTTTCCATGCAATGCTTTGGTGCTTCTTGCTCCTCTTTCTGTATAATGTCTAACACCTGCAAGGGGCACAGTGTTATCAGCATGGCTCCAGAAGTATCTTTTTTGGGCTGCTTCAAGCACCCTGTTTTTAGTTAGGTTCCTAAGATGGTAGATGGGTGTTAACCTGTGTTTCTCGAAACAGCGTTATACATGGCTGCATGCTAGGAAACCAGGACTGACTGTGATTCCTAGAGCAGGCACTTAGGGATGTTTAAAGTGTGGCACAATTCTAATATTTACTCGCACGCAGTAAAGTTTTAAGAAATCAGCAGATGTGCAAAAACCAATGGCTGTTGGGCTTCTAATGAGAAACATCCTTTTCTTGCAATGATAGTCTTCAGGTCTAGTTTTCTATACACAGAACAAGTCAGAGACTCGGAAAAACTTTGGGGGCCAAGCTAGACATTTAGTAGTTTCACCATCTCCTTTTCCCAGGTACAAATGAAAGACTTACCCGTTTGTTTTCTTTGGCTCTCCACTCTGCAAGTTGCTTGGGTGCCATCTCTAAAGAGTTCATCTGAACGAGTCTCTTGGGAGTGATCTCTCCCAGGACCACATTCTTAAAGAGGGGCTGAAAAAAACAAGAAAAGGAGGCAGTGCTTCGAAGAATATAATATTAGATAGATAGATAGATAGATAGATAGATAGAGAGAGAGAGAGAGAGAGATAGAGAGATAGATAGATAGATATAACACTGACCCTAGAAGACGGTCCAAGGGTAGAGCAGATTTAGGATGAAACAGAAAAGAAACTGTCATATACACAAATTCCTCATCACCAGTCCAGTACCCCAGTATTCTAGAACGCTGTTTGGGTCTGCCCAAAATTCTCTTTGCACACTTCTCCAAACATGTCCAAGCTGAAAATGGTTCTCAGAGACAAATTAAGGAGTAGAAAAGTATTCCTTTCAGGCTCATCCCTGGCAGGTATCATCAGGTGACTCAAACAGCAAGAGCCTGGGGAAGCCACAGGTCACCGCATCAGCGACCCACCACCCAAACAGAACAGAGAGGACAAAGGTAAAAGAGAATGATTTGTCTACTGAGGAATCTCCACCAGCAGAGCCAATTAAAGAAACCCTTGGTGATTAGACATATATCTTTAAAGTCTAGCGAGAGAATTAAGATTAATGGGTAGCAAGTGTTGCAAAGGGTATTAGTAACAGAAGAGAGCAAGAGGTCTCCCTACTAGCCCTGCACCACAGTCTTGGCTTAATAAGGAGGAGCGTGTTGCTCATTAAAGAGGTTACAAGGCAAATAAAGGATTTCTGACCCGATTTCCTGGCGATTTCAGGTTGAACAGCAGGCTGCGATACTTCTTTTTATAATGCTGGTCAACACAGCAAGAAAGCTTGAAGATCTCCCTCTCCACTTGCTTTGCAATCTTGGAAACTGTACTTCTCTCCACATCCAAGTCAGGGGAGGCATCCAACCTGAAACGCAGCAGGCAAGGAAAAAATGTGCCGATTACTCCAATGCGTCCATATGGGGCCTGATTTGCAAATACCGTTGTCGTTTTCAGGTCACCTTCTCACCAGTCAGAAGGCCATTGTTCTCTCAAGACTTGCCAGTTAAAGGCCAAAGGTGGCTGTGTCACATAAGTGTTATGTGCATATTTATTTCAGAGTAGGCCCAGATCACAAATCTTTATGAGGACTTTATACACTTGTCCCTCCTTATTCGCTAGGATTAGGGGCACTGCAAATAACAAAAATAGCACATTTTTACCTGAGAGGACACCACTCTAGGAATCTCTAGGTCCTCCAGTGCAACTCTGTGATCAACGTCTAACAGACACTAACCATAGAATTGCACCAGAGGAGCTATAAATGCCTAGTAGAGTATTCTCTCTGGGAATCTCTAGGTCTTTCAGTGCAACTTTTAGTTAAAGTTGACCACAGAGTTGAACTGGAGGACCTAGATATTCCTAGAGAGAACATATTAATGAAATCCATGAAAAATCAAAGCTGCAAATATGGAGGGATACAGTATATAGTTATTCATTTATTTATAGGGTTACCCCACCCTGTAAAAAGGCTTGAATTTGAGTATTCTAGAAGAGAGAAACTTTGGAAGGATCAATTTCGTAGATCAGACAGATCTACAATTATAGTATAATGGCTAGAGTCTGGGACTTTGGCCAAAAAGATCTGGGTTCAGCTCCTCCCTTAGCCATAAAACTTACTGATAATCTTAGCTCATTCACTTTCTACCTTTGTCATCCGGATAACTCTACTTATGCCAAACCTGTTCTCTTTGAAAGAAATCTGGGGTGGAAATGTTTTACACATAACAGTAAATCAAAATGAGTCTCAAACTTACCTTTGTCCTCCTATAGTATGAATCAGAGACCCATCCTATATGCACTAGGATTTGCAGGCTTACCTTTTCTGGAGTGTTGCCCTCAAGTCAGCCACAACCTTATCACGACATTCTTCCTCAGTCAGGGTGCGAACTACTGAACTATTCAGTCTCTGACTTCTCTTCTTTGAGTTGCTATCATCTTGGGACAAAAAAGAAAGAACTTCAGATTCTCCAGCTTTCCCCCCCAAGGAACTTACAAAAGAGAAATGATAGGCAGCCCTAGCAATGACCATTTTAACAGTTTAAGCCTTTCCTATTATCAGTAGTTACGTTTTTCAGTTGCAACAGCTGCTGGGAGGGGTATCTCCAATAAACAGCAGGATTTACTCCCTTTCCCCAAGTGAACGTGGTGGAAGGATTTAGAACTTTTGCCCTCTTAGGTTAATTGAGTATCTGTGCAAGGACCATTCTTGCACAGACTTATATTACAAAAAGATCTCAGTAGCTCTTTTAAACCTACAAATCCAACCTCAAAAGCCTAAGTAGTAAACAAGGTACTTAGATCTTACATAGGCTGGTCTTTCTAAGCCCTTTTTTGTGGCAATACATGCACACATCATCCCTTTTTCTTCCAACCCATCCCAGGTTGTCACTCTCTTTCCCGAAGGGCTGAATGATAAATGCGTCTGACTTGCTGCTTTATGTACTTCTCCCCCAGCTAGTACCTCCACTGTCACCAAGATGTACTGGAGGATTTTGTTGCGGAGTTACAAAATGCTGTTGCTTTTATTCTATATTACTGAGAGCCAATGAAAGATTTTTTTAAAAAACCCACTTTGCAACCTCAGTGCAAATGCAGTGTATTTATCAACACCGTCTAATCTACTTTATGTATTTCAGTGGCTGAAATGTAGGGTTTTAAATAGGTTGAGATTTTTCCCTTTCCAAACCTCTGCCTCAGCTTCCTAAAAATAACATGTAAGGGGTTTTATAAAATCCATTGAATGAAAAGCATGAGCCTCAGTGTGTCTTGCCAGTTGTTCTCCTGAGTATAGCAGGACTTTCATCAGTTTGGTAACCAAGGTGGGCTTCCTAGAGTTATTATGACCACTATGATGAAAAGTACACAGAATAAAGATCTTGCCCTCGTCTTTGTTCCATCCCCAGGAAAGCAAAGTACCAACAGCAGGGTTTTCCCCCTCGCTTTTTCTTTCAATGTCGAAAGTGAAGCATAAAACACATAACCCTTAACCACTTCAGACAAGGTGTAGTATAAGCGCAGCATTTCATTTTCTACTTTGAAAGAAAAAGGGAGGGGGGAAAAAAGAAATTCTTCCCTGACAAAATCCTGGATCTGCTACTTCTGACTTCTAGGACATCAAGAGGTAGCTTTGTAACAGCTAGCTCACAGGTAATTTTCTGGACACCAAGAGGGCTTTCATCAGTCTGAAGAAGCTTGGAGATTTATCAAGTGATACTAAATTGACAACTGAAAGGCCTGAAATTTAGAAGATGGTGCAAAACATGTACGCCGTAAACCAGGCTCTGAGCCAAGCACAGTCACTGAAGTGAACTACCTTCCAGATTAGGACTGCAGGGACCTTTGGTACCTCCATTATTCTCTTCTTTTGCTGCATCTACAGGTCAGATTAAGGATTTTGTCATTTTCGGGTAAGCTAGTATGGTGTAGTGGCTTGAGAGTTGGGCTATGCCTCTGGAGACCGGGTTTTGATTTCCCTCTCAGCCATAGAAACCCACTGGGTAACCTTTGGAGACATACACTCTCAGCCCTAGAAAACCTTAAGGTTACCATAAGTTGGAAAGGACTTGAAGGCACAGAACAAGTTTTCAGGCAATCGCGTGTGTGATTCAGTTCAGAGACCTGGAGCATGGAGACCCTGGTTCAAATTTCTCACTCTGCCACCAAGTTTTCTGTATGACTTTAGACCAGTTGTTACTTCTCCTGCTGCCCCATTCCATAGGGCTGTGAGGAAAAAAATAGGGTTATCCCAGCCTGCCCATCTATCATGAAGGAAAGCATTGAAAACAAAGCCCTGGAAGCTTAGTATTTTCATCTAATTAAGATTTACTTACCTAAATTTGAAAATCTGTTTGCTGAATATAGCTTCCGTTCACCTTTGCTACACGGGGACAGACTAGCAATGCTGCCTTGGCTTTCCTTGAGTGGCAGGAATTTCATTGATGATGGATAGATTTTCAAAAAGGAAGATGGAATTAGTGATTCCTCAAGCAATTTTACAAAGAAGCAACAAACAAGAGCCCATGAATGAATTTGTGGCCCCCCTTACTGTATTTGTGCCCCAAAACTAAAACAGCTATTTGTGTATTAACATATACGGATCTGATTTCTAAACTAAACTCATCTTGAATGTTGAGAATATAAGTGTGGGCTAGGAGAAATAGCAACAGTAGCACTAGAGACAGGTTTGCAGAAGCTCTTACACATGTTAACAAGCTCTCAGCATCACCGCTAGGGCAGAAAGTGGCCTGAAATGTATTCCTAGCCACTAATTTAATCATCCTTCCCTGCAAAGGACCCTTCGCAGTGATCAAAGAAGCTGCCATTAGCTGCTAATTGACTATGCCATTATTTCATTGCGCTGCAAAGTGAAGTGAAAATATCTACACGGCATGAGACCTAGAAATGTGCACCTGGTCGCTGGAAGACTTTTCCAACTCTTTCAGCTTTTCCAAACCGAACACGTCACGGTTATCCATGGGAGTCCCACGAAGCTTGACCAATGGCCCAGACAATTCCTGGAAGAAGAAGGAAGAGGAGGAAAACAACAAAACAAAGTCCTGCAAGTGCAAGACGACCAGATAGCGGGGGGGGGGGGGGGGGGGAGGCCAAAAATATACAGTATTCCATGTTGGACAGAGACAGATATTGCCTAGCAAGCTCCAGAATAGGGAATGCACAGCATGAGGTCTTGATCTGTTTGTGCTTGTAATGTGGACGTAAAACAAAAGCTAACAAAAATGTTCAGTTCCATTGTACATGCCTAAATTCTAGCTAGCTGTCGAGCCGAAGGGAGAAGCGGGAGATATAAATAAAATTTATTATTATTATTATTATTATTATTATTATTAAATTTTGCTTTATCCCTGGGCTTTAACATACCAGCAAGTCAAGAGACATGCTCAAAGACACTTTAAGCCACATTCTGATTGTTATTACTTTTACTGTTCTAGTGTCAAAGCAAACTTGGTTGGCGCCTGGCCATCCCAAAGCTGCTTCTGTACATAGGTACACACCTCCATAACCATTCCAAGTGTTCAAAAAGGCACAAAGAAAGCCCGGCTAAAGGATCACAAACAAGCAGAGCTGGGAAACACACCGGGGAGAGGTCTCCATGCACAACAGGTTTAAAAATCAGTTACAAATGCAAAGCCCAGTTACAACACTGATATACAAAATGATATAATTAGAGAAAGATAGATTAAGCAGACAAAAAAGTGTGACATCTGAACAGCACACAGACCGTTCTCAAGGGAAGAAGAATAAGTCCACAACACTCTGAACTGTCTCTCCAGGATACTGATATTTATCAACTCATTATGATAACTAATTAGGATCCATTTTCCCACCACCGGCGGCCTATTTCACTTCGTAATTACTACAAAGATGCTCTTGGAAAACCTCTGCAATGTCTCACTTTTGTCTCGCTTCCATCTGGCTCTCGGCAAGGCAAAGCAACCTGCCTCAGAGCAGAGCAAAAATGCTTTCACCTCCTCTCCCTCTGCAGATACAGATAACAAGAAACCTGTGGCGGGCTTTTTAATGACAAAGACAACACTCATTCCAACAATCAAGATGTGAACATTTCTATTAATGTTCGTTTTAAAATCTGCACGGCCTAAATGCTGATATTTGAATGAGGTCAGACTGTGCACCCACACAAAAATGCAGTACCCAAAGCATTATACCTATCCAAAGTATTATTGAATCAAACATACTGAATCAAACAGGTTTGGTCAAACGCTCTGAAGATGTGTGTACCATGAGCTTTCTCTAACTGGACAAGGAGGGCAATGCCTGCCATTTTGCAGTGAGTGGGTGCCTTCCCCAATTTCTACTTGGAATACACAGATTTCTTCTCACATGCCCCTTTTGCATCTCAACATCCAACACCGACTGAGAGCCGGTTCAGACATTACATATCAGCTCTAAACAACTGTCACAGAAATGGTCTGCTTATGTGAACAGCGCAAAGTTGAACAATCTTATTGAGGGAAGCCACAGGGATGTGAAAAGTACTGCTCATAGAAGAT
Organism: Sceloporus undulatus; assembly: GCF_019175285.1. Classification (NCBI taxonomy): domain Eukaryota; kingdom Metazoa; phylum Chordata; class Lepidosauria; order Squamata; family Phrynosomatidae; genus Sceloporus; species Sceloporus undulatus. The sequence goes on from NC_056530.1 coordinate 13,670,937, forward strand.
CTGCATTTTCCAACAGCTTCTCCAATGCTAACTTGCTAAAGCATGTAAACCACCTGTGTGACCAGACAAGCATTTCCCAGTATCAAAAATTCTTTTTATCAGGAAATCTGGCTTTCAGTGCTGAAGTATCTATAAGTCACATCTTGTAAGTCACAGCCACTTTCCATCTATCTGTATTGCAGACTGAAAATCCAGTTGTATCAGACTCTTATGCATACTATAACAAACATACCTTAACTGGCACTAGCACTATCCATTCTGGAGCCTATGCCCAACTCACTACACATAGACACTACATTGCCTGAAGTTCACATTCATCATACTTAATAAAATAATAATAAAACCTATTATTATTATTATTATCAGTCCACATGATCAGAACAAAACTTGCTGTACACATCAGTATACAACCCAGCCCACAGTTATACTAGTTGCCTTGAAATATCTGAAATGTCACCATGCGGAAGATGGAGCGAGCGTCTTTTCTGCTGCTCCAGAGACTAGAGCACAAACCAACGGGTTCAAATTACCAGAAAAGAGATTCCATCTAAATGTTACAAAGACCTTCTTAGCTGTTAGGACTTGTTCAACCGTAGAATGGTTTGCCTCAGAGGGTGGTGGACTCTCCTTTCTTTGGAGGTCTTTAAGCACAGGTTGGCTGGGTCACTTTCAGAGGTGCTTTAGTTGTTTAGTCCTGTGTGGCAGAGGGTTGGATTCGATGGCCTTTGTGGTCCCTTCCAAATGTAAGATCCTATAATTCTACAATGCAGGGCTCTCTTCCACTGCCTACTAATAACTTCATTACAATTTGCATCTATAGTTGACTAGTGTTAGCTAAGAACAAGGCATTTATGATATCCATTCAGCAGTTATTCTTGGGGAGCAGACACATTTTTATCAGAAGCCACTGCTTCATGTGTGTTGAGGCATGAGGCCTTGGTCAACATCATTTCTTAATCATTACATGTTAAAGGACTTCTGTCCATCCAGATCATAGAATCACTTTCAAACTTGGAAGGAAAAAATGTTAACGCATGTAGCAGTACAGAGCCAATTTTGCACTGAAATTAGGCTCCTGCCGTAATGCTTGCCAAACCTAAACCAGAGCCATAAAGGAATGAAAAAGGTGGAAAGGAAGGAACAGAACGTACGTAAAAGACAATTTTGGTGCCCTGAGACTGACGTGGCTGCAGGCCTTCTTCTTCCTTAGACAGAAAAAGAACACACCAATTATAAGCCCCTTTCCAGGCATTTTTGTCTTCAAGAACGCTCAAGAACCGTTTCATTTGAGCATCAAGTCCAAAAAAGACAAAAGAGCGTATGTGCGAAGAGGTTCTTTCAATCTCTCCTCCGTTAAACAGCTCCCTCCCTCCTCCCGATCTGAACTGTTTACAATGACTAAAAACCATCTCCAATTTTGTTTTAAAAGATCCAAATGTTCAAGTCTGCTACTCCACAAGGAATCTTAATCCAGATCAGTATGGTTAGAAACCTTTTGTTTAGCAGCAGCACATGCCTTCTGTAAGACAGGACAGGAGCATCCGCAGTTGGAGAGATTGTCCCCTCCTGTCCTGGTTTGCTCCTGTTCCCTTAACCATTCTTAAGATTATCTTTCATTACCTTTGCACCAGGCTATACTATAGTTCAGCGTCAAAGCTCCCCTTTCACTGTGAAAGGAGAATTGCCGCGAATTACCGCTATCCATAAAGACAATAATTATAAGCATACTCCCACAGGACTCTTTTCTTTGTCAGGTCGAATATTCGCATTTCCTTCTCCACTGTCGATGTCTCCATCGCAGCCCGCTTCATTTGTCATAACCGCAGTGTCAACTTCCGGTGACAGAGACGTTGACGTGTCTTCCAACGGAGGACTATCACAACCACGATCAAAATTAATATATCCATACTCCAGGTCACTGTCGTTCTCTGCGGCATACTCAGGAACATGATCATCTAAGACTCCATCCAAGTCCAGCAGAAACAAGCAGCTATCTGGGTTCCTGCTCATGGATACGGACTCACTTTGGTTTACCGTTTCCTTCTCCTCTACATCCACCTGCTCTTTACTAACTTCTCCATCCAGCGCATTGCAATCTGGAGCAATTCTTCCGTCTGTGAATGTCTCTGTTTCGGTTTTGCTTGAACTGTTCTCGTCGAGATCAAGTTTAAGAGGATCACCTAAATGTAACAGAACAACCCGAGGTTCAAATTCACAGTCTCCCTGAAGTATGTCTTCATGTCCAGTTTCAGAGTCCATTTTGTACATGTGAAAGGGTCTATCACTAAAAACAGAGGAGAGATTTATTCCACTGGGTTGGCCAACATCCTCAACATTGGCTACTTCAGAAAACGTTGGACTGTGTGTTTCTGGGTACTCTTCTGCTGTGTGACATGTATCTTCCCCATGAACCTCTTTATCCGACTCGTTCTCATATTCCATGTACAACTCAGCGGGTTTGGATGATGTGGTCTTCAGGCTCGGCGACCCAGAAATCAGAAAAGAATCTCTCTGCCTGCTCTCTGTTACTTTTTCATTCTCTTCTATATGACCCGCGACAGAATTTTCATGGTCGGCGTCTATAATAGAAAACCTTGCAAAAACACCCTGATCACATAACGCGGAAATCTCTAAAGCGCTGAGTTGAGTGCCAGGTTTTGCAATGTTTATTCCCACAGCACCTGATCGTCCAGAATTTTGTGCTGGTCTATTCAGATCCAGGTCCCTTTCTACTTCTACTTCGTCCACTTTTATATTTTCCGGTGGTCTCTCAGCATTTTTTACTGGGAAGGGATTCCCTGAATGTTTAAGAGAGCTGTTCTCCAACATATCATGCAGGACAACTTTCAGTTTTTTCCAAAATATAGCCTTATCTTCTGGCAGTTTAGATGGCGGTTTCTTTGCATTTGGAGGTTTTAAGCAATACCGAGGCTTTTCTTTTCTTTTATATATGTCCTCCAAAAGCACACTACATTCTTTTATTGTTACATGTGCATTTATACTTTCCCTTTCGCTTGAGAGAGGTTTGGACAAACTTTCAGATTCAGAGCATGTCTCTTCCTTAAAATTTCTTTTTTTAACATCAAGACCCCATGAGAAATTCTTTTCAGGCACTACAGCTTCTTGTTCCAAGCCCTTCTTTCCGTCGTGTTTAACAGGAAAAGTTAGCAGTCTCTTATACTGTCCTTTCTTTGAAACGTAGTCATTATCAGATGCTCGCTTCCCTGTTTTGTCTGCAGACTGCTCCTTCTGTGAAAGGCAGGGAATGCTGTGGTAAAAAAGAAAAAGAAGGTTTCATTCTGCTAATGATGCAATATATAAGGCACAGCCCCACTTAGCTTTCATTTATTGTCCCTTGCCATCCCTTAATCTATTAAATCTGAAGCCAGAAGTAAATTCGTATCTTTAAATGTGGATGTAGGCTCCCATTGAGTGTGAAGTGGGAGGCGCAAATACAGATTGCTTTGGTTTTCCGTTTTTAAATCGATCCTTTTATTAGCCACGCTAAAGCCACTGTCTGAGCTGGACAGGCAAGGCATAAATAATAATAAAGGCTTAAGAAGGATGTAATGCTAAATAATCTGGCATCAAATACTGCCAGATTATAATACAAAAGGAGGGGGGGGGGAAATGACTGAAGGCATTGACTCCAAAGCTAAACTTTGCAACAACACCCACCTCCCAATTTTGATCAAAAACCATGACCATCCCAGTTCAGTTCTGCATCTTTATCTCACTTCTCTGCAAGTATCCAAGGTCCAAAACACACTGCAGAAATAATCCAGTCTGAGACCACTTTAACTGCCCTGGCTGAATGCTAGGGAATACTGGGAACTGTGGTTTTGTGTGATACTGAGCCTTTTTGGTTAGAGAGCTCTGGTGCCACAATAAACATCTGAACTTTTCTGGACCAAAGCTTTTTCAGGAGAGGACTTGCCGACCTTCCATAGCCTTTGGCTGCATCTGCACTGCGGAAATATTGCAGTTTGGCACCACTTTAACTTCCATGGCTATGCTATGGAATCCAGGGGTTTGTAGTTGGTTGTAGCACCAAAGCTCTCTGAATATCTCACAAAAGTACAGTTCCCAAAACTCCACTGCATGGAGCCATGGCAGTTAAAAGTGGTGTCAAACTGGATTATTTCTCCAGCCCAGATGCAGCCAAAGAGGTGTAGAACTGGGATGTGGAAACGTAAGCAACGAAGCAGAAGCCAAAAGTGCCAAGCAATTCAATCCTCCAATGCTTTATGGAACGGGAATCACCTGAATATTTCTCCCCTGCTATCTTCTTCATCAGAAACAACTGGAGAGGTGGAGCGAACCCCCTTCTTCCAGGAACCCAAACACCGTTCAGAAAAACCAAAATTAGCAGTATGGCTTCCCATTTTGGTCTTACGGCTGTTAAAATCAAATGTTTTTTCAGCGACGTCGGGAACGCCCGGTCTCGATCCCTTCTCTACAGTTTCCTCCTCTGGGCCAAGTAATCTCTTATAAAAATGCTTCTGTGTCCCAAGTATCTCAGTCTCCGGAGACCACAAAACGTCTTTTTCCTGTTTAATACAGTTTTTGCCTTCGATGCCGTCAAGAGGGGTTAGCTTCACAAAACATTTTTCGTGTAAGGCTCTTCTGATTGCTTTTTCAGCAATATCTGACATTTCAGAAACCTTCTCAGCTTCAGTGAAATCTTCCTCAAATCTTACTCTTTTAAGCTTCCTCTTTTTGGCATGATTATCTGGATCTTGTGGCATCTCGTGGGCATATATGTTTTTGCCACCAATATTCAGAATGAGCTCCAAACCATCACTGCATTGATCTAGCTTATCTGTTGTCGCTTCTCTCCATTTCCTCTTGTCGTTCTCCCAACGGTGCCTTTTCTATCTGCTGCACATCCTTACTGGTCAGGTCTCACACATAAAGAACTATTTAAAAGGAGGGAGAAAGAAAACGTATTATAGTAGCGGATACTTACATTTAATATATATTCAACAAGCTATTCCACCTAACAAATACAGCCGGCCCTCTACACTTACAGCTTTGACTTTTACGGATTTGGTTATTCGCCAATTTCATTAATATGTTGGCTATAGGAATCTCTAGGTCCTCCAGCGTGGCTCTATGGTCAATGCCTGCCAGATGTTGCAATGCAAAGCCAAGAGATAGGCATTTGCAGGTCCTCCAGTGCAATTCTATGGTCAGCTGCTGGCCACAGATTTGCACCAGAGGACCTAGGAGTTTATCACATGGGAGGAATTTCTCTTAATCTTGAATGAAAAGTAAGTGGGGCCAGAACACATTCACCTGAATTCGCTAGTTCAGCAAATTTACATGAATTCGAATTGCATTCGAACTGACTTCCCATTGCCCGAAAATAGCTTGACAATGTCCGAACTTGTGTGTGATCACCTCTCACGCAATAACGTTAAATCCCATGATTGCGTTCGGATTGCCATTGGATTTCACTTCCAATTTCCCTTGTCTGATAACGTCCCTAGAGATTCCTAGAGGTGTTTTATCAGGCTAAACATAAATAAATATAGCCTGCAGCCCCTGGGATTCGTTGGCAGTCTCCCATCCAAGTATTAACCAGAGCTGAGCCTAATTAGCTTCCAAGTTCGGATGGGATCTAGTGCTTTTAGGGTATCTATGTGTGTGTGCGTGCATATATATATATATATATATATATATATATATATATATATATGTTAGGGTTAAGGTTTCCTGTGAATATGGAAAAACAACCAATGACAAAAACACCATGTTTTTACCGGAGAGGACACCTCTCTAGGAATCTCTAGGTCCTCCATTGCAACTCTGTGGCCAATGTCCAACAGACACTGACCACAGAGTTGCGCTGGAGGAACTACAAAGGCCTAGTAGAGTGTTCTCTCTAGGAATCTCTAGGTCTTTCAATGCAGCTTTTAAAGTTGACCACAGAGTTGCACTGGAGGACCTAGAGATTCCTAGAGGACATATTAATCAAATCCGTGAATAATCAAACCCGCAAATATCACAGCTGCAGTTATGGAGGGATGAATGTATACACATACATGTGTATATGTGTGTGTTTTTCAAGTTTCCTATCAATCTCTGGTGACCCCATGAATTTCACAGGGTTTTCTTAGGCAAGGAGTCATCAGAGGTGGTTTTGCCAGTTCCTTCCTCTGAAATACCTGGTATTTGATGGCGGCCTCCCATCTGAGGACTAACCAGGGCTGATCCCACTTAGCTTCCAAGATCAAACAGGATCTGGAGCCTTTACAGGATGCATGTATGTAGCCCAAGGCAACCCTATGGATTTCAGAGGGTTTTCTTAGGCAAGGAATCCTATTTGTTGCCCATTCTGAAATACAGCCTCCTCCAGCCCTGGCGGTCTCCCATCCCAGGACTAACTAGGGCTGCACCTACTTAGTTCCCAAGATCAGACAGATCCAGTGCCTTTACAATATGTGCCTTCAAGATGCCTGCCTAAGGCAGCCCCATGGGTTTCAGAGGGTTATCTTAGGGAAGGGATCCTCTTTGCCACCCAGTTCTTTCCTCTAAAATGCAGAGTACAACCCCCTGGTCATCCTTGGTGGGTCTCCCATCCTAGGGCTAACCAGGGCTGACCCTGCTTAGTGTCCAAGGCTAGCCAGGATCTGGAGTGCCCTCAAGTTGGTTGTCAACCTATATCGGCCCCATGGATTTCAGAGGGTTTTCCCAAGCAAGGAACCACTCTGAAATCCAGCATCCTCCAGACCTTGGTGGTCTCCCATCCCAGGACTAACCAGGACTGAGGCTACTTAGCTTCCAAGATCAAAAAGGAGTCGGGTGTCCTTACAAAACACATATGTAATGTAGGTGCCTCTGAGTCCCCTGTCAGCTTATGGCGACCCCATAGGTTTCAGAGGGTTTTCTTAGGCAAGGAATCCTGATTAGATTCCAAGATCCTTGAGAATATTTAGACCTGTCAACTTATGTGGAGAGCTGGGGAAGAAATACATTATTATTATTATTATTATTATTATTATTATTATTATTATTATTGGTGACCCCCCCACCAATTAATTTCAGAGGGCCTTCTTGGAGAAGGAAGCCTCTTCAGTCCAAAACTCACACTGCAGAAATAATCCAGCCTCAGACCACTTTGGCTCAACCCTAGGGGATTCTGGGAACTGCAGTTTCTGTCAGATAACTCTAGGGCCACAACAAACTACAACTCCCAGGATTCCACTTTGATTATTTCTGCAGTGTGTTTTGGACGTTAAAGAGACTACGATGATGGTGATGATTTTGCCAGTTCTTTCTTCTGAAATACAGCCTCCAGCAGCACCTGGGATTTCGTCGGCGGTCTCCCCTCCAAGGATCAGCCAGGGCCAACCCTGCTTAGCTTCTCCCTGTGTGAGAGGGGGGGGGAATCAAGTGAAATTAATTAATACAAGCACCATTTAATAAAAGAAAATTAAAAAATAACAATAAAAGCCGAGATGTTTTAATATCTAAAACGTTAGATATATATAATATTATAATAATAGGATATTTTATATATATATATATATATATATATATAAATTTTAAATATATATTATATATATTTAATAATATACTATTTTTATAAAATATATAACACATATATATATATATTATTTTATATATATTATATATATATATATATATAAAATATATCCTCCTTACTTCAAAAATTTGAAAGAAAAACGGTCAACGAAGCCCCGCCCACCCCCCCAGCATGTGTCTTTCCCCGCGCGCGCCTGTGGTGCGCAAGCGCGCGCCGCTCCGGACCTCCACCTCCTCGGTTTCGCTGCAAGGGGCGGGGCAGATCGTCACGTGACACAGGCGATACAGCCCTGAGATTGGGCATTGGAGGAAAGGGGTGTGGTCAATGCCGAAGCGAACGAGAAACAGCCGCCCCAGAGCTAGAAGCCGGAACGTTCTCTTCTGTTTTGCGTCACAGAGAAAGGGGCGGGGCTTAACCTTATGAGGAGAGCAGAGACCGTTGGCGCGGTGGATCTTGTGCGCATGCGCAAGCGGCCTGGACTAATATTCCGAAAATTTCGTAACCTGGGTATTTCGTATCCCGAGGTACCACTCTAGAGGGAAATTAAACCCTCAGGGAAAAGGCTCTTTTGAGGACTCAAAATCCCAGCATCCTCAACTGAGAGTTGTAGTCCCCAGAACAAGAGAACCTTTTTTCCTTCTGGAGGTCTAAAGTTCTCTTTTTTTGGACTACAACTCCCACTGGCTGGCTGAGGATGCTGGGACTTGGAGTCCCAAAAGGCCATTTCCCTCATAAGTGTGTTCAAGATTATTTATACCAAGAGTAAGCACAAATAAAAAAGGAGAGAACCTGAAGAGAATGGGTCCAATGTTATCTTCTTGGACTACAATTCCCAGCAGCCTCCTGAAGTTGATGGGAGTTGGAGTCCCAAAACTAAAATTTGCCCCCCAAGAATATTAAGGACTATAACATATAAATAAAAAGAGTCACCTTCTAAAGCAGTGATTCTCAAACTTTGGTCCTCCAGATGTTTTGGACTTCAACTCCCAGAATTCCTGGCTGTTGGCCAAGCTGACAGGGGCTTCTGGGAGTTGAAGTCCAAAAGAGCTGAGGGAACCAGTTTGGGAATAACTGGTCTAAAGTTCTCTTTTTGGACTACAACTCCCAGTAGCTGCCTGAGGATGCTTTTGGGAGCCCCAAAAGGCCATTTTCCCCCACAAATGTGTTCAAAAATATTAATAACTATAGTAAATAAATAAAAAGAGCCACTTTGACGTGAATATAGAGAAAGGAGAATTGATAGGAAAAGGTCTCTTTGGGGACTCCAGGTCCTAGCATCCTCAAGCAGCTGCAGCAGGGAGTTGTAGTATTGACAAAGGGAACTTTTCCCAGCTCTTTCTTTGAAGCTTATATTCAAGGAGTGTGTATATACACACACACACACTCTCCAGGTCCTAGCATCGTCAAGCAGCTGCTGGGAGTTGTAGTTTGAAAAAGAGAACTTTTTCTAGCTATTTTCTTGAAGATTAAAGTCCTCTTTTGGGATTTTGGTGTCTGCTGCCAAAACCCAGTGGATGCCAAGGGTCCACTTTGTGTGTTTTGTGTATTTTGTGGTGTGCCTTCAAGTCATTTCCAGTCTAAGGAGACCCTGCGGCAAACCTACCATTGGGTTTCCTTAACAACTTCCTTCAGAGAGCTTTGCCTTTGCCATTGCCATCCTTTGAGGTTAAGAGAGTATGACTTGCCCAGGGTCACCAAGTGGGTTTCATCATGTCCGACAGGGGATTCGAACCCTGTTCTCCAGAAAGAGATGTAGATATGAAGAAAAACCATCCTATTGTAGAAGCAGAGTTATTCTGCGCCATTAAAGGAAACTTGGTCAGCCTGTCTCGCGGATGGTTGCTTTCAGATGCAACGCAAGTCAAACGTAAAGAATTTAACCACAGGTTTGCAAAAATCCAATTTCCCAGGAACAATTTCCCAACAGTTTCCACCACGGGAGACGTAGTTCAGCTGCACGTCGCCCGAGACTTGCAAGAAATAGTACTGTATTGGGTTTATATCGGCGTTCGGCTGACATTCCCCACCCAACAAATTAAATCTGTATGGATTTCAAAATAGATAAATGCTTCCTCCATGGACGGTTCCAAAATAAAGATAGAAAACTCTCAGCTTTTTGCATCAAAGACAGTTGTTTAAGGAATAGTATTCCTCAAAAAAGCATGATTTGGGAGGCATACAACAACAAATATTCCTGATTTCTATCATTTGAAGCTAGATAATGAAGAATGGATGGGTCAAAAGAATGGATGGGTCAAAGAACTAACAAAATGAATCTCAACAAGGGAGAAATGCAACCTATTTTTCTCCCCAACTTGGATAGTTCCTTCAATATCTGCAATGAAACCTGAAGTGGATCCACTATGCCTTTGACAAAATACAAAATGGTGGAGAGCGCCAAGCCTCCAACCATAACCCCAATGGCTAATCCTCGCTTCTCCTCACCCCTAATTCATGGGCCTTTTGCACATCCATCTTCTCTTTAAGAGGCCAAAGTCTGGGATTTTAATTGGACCCGACTTGAGACAAAGAGGAGGAAAAAAAGAGAGGGAATATAATTTATTTTAAAATGCTTTGGAAGATTTAACGGGGGTTCCTTCATCTGTTTCCAGATTAATACAGCCATTAACACGGAGTCTGCTGGCACCTTAAAGGCTCCATACATTTTTATGATGACAGAAGCAGCCATGCTCACATCTCCTTTTGTCAGGGCTGCCTTGGTTTTAAAGGGAAGGGGAAAACGTTAAAAAGTTCAGATTGAATGGCAGCGGCACGCAAAAGAACTGCAATCTGCGACAATTCAATTAGAGTTTAAATGTAACATTCAACTGCTCCGCTTCCAGTATATATACACGATGCTGAGTGGTTGCAACTGTGTTTTCCCCAGTTGCTGTCGCACAGGGGTGGGAATCCTGCCGCCCTCCAGATGTTCCTGGACTGCAGTTCCCAGTATTCCTCATCATTGGCTAGGACTGCAGTGAGTTGCAGTCCAATAACATTTGGAGAGCATTAGGATTCCCACCTCTGCTGTAGTGGAATATCATTTTACATATTATTTATGGTCCTAAAGGCAATGGTCCTCTGGGTGTTTTGGACTTCAGCTCCCAGAAGTCCCAGACAGCTTGGTCAACATCCAGGAGTTATGGGAGCTGCAGTCCAAAACATCTGGAAGAACAACATTTGGGAACCTTTGTCACAAGTGTTATTTTCTCCATCCGTTCCCTTGTAATTCCAACATTGGTTTTGCTTCCCTTTTCACTGGTGTGTGGATAATCCCAGAAAACAAGGTGCCACGGTCTCTAGTCCAAAGAATTTCCAGCCCTAATAAAACATTCAGCCTTTAAGGGGGCATTTGGTTATTCTGGCCAATTAACACACCCAAGACAGTACCAAATCTTCCAATGGTTGATTTCACACTAAGGCTGGTTGCATGTTAGACATGCATAAGCACTCCCCTCTCATTTTCATCTTCTTTTCCATTTTCCTATATGTACTTCATTACTGAGAGCCAGGGTGGCGTAGTGGTTGCAGCATTGAACTATGACCAACGTTTGAATTACCGTTTGGCCATAGAAAACCACAGGGTGACCTAGGGCAAGTCACATTCTCTCAGCTTCAAAGGATGGCAATGGCAGTGGCAAGCCCCCTCTGAAGAAACTTACCAAGAAAACCCCGTGATAGGGTTGCTTTAGGGTCACCATAAGTTGGAAACAACATGAAGGCACAGAACAAGAATACTGAAAGCTCACCTCTGGATGCATTTTGGAAGAAACCTTTAAATGGTATATAGGTTAAATGAGCAAAAAGCTTTGGCTTCCGCCTTTGTCAGTTGGTACAGATGAAACAGAACTGCATCCCGGTGTCCATTTTGATCGTTCTTGGTGAATGATGGTACCATGTTCTGGGCTGAGGCCATGTTGGTGTTAGGGTCTTTTGTTTCTGAATCCAGAAATCCTCCCTTTTGTCCAAAATGCCTGAAGGAGGCAGCACTTCCGTACCAAACGGGGGTAAATCAGAGAGACGTTCTAAGTTGAAATGCAGGGTTGTTGGCTATTCAAGCTTCCTAATCAGAATTGCAAGACTCGTGGCTCCTGAAGCATGTATGAAGGTCTGCGGTTGTTTTGCTCACATATTGCAGATGACATCCTGTGTGTCTGCATTTGATCACAAAAATAAGATCGCGGGACTGGCAGGTGATGTGTGGTTTAATATAATAGGAACTGCCAGTCACGACGCTCCTAAAACTGACAGCCTGCTTAAGATACTTTAAAGGGATGCAAATGCTTTGAATTCCAGGGGTGAGATCCTACGTGGCTGACTGCTGTTTTTAGGATAGATATAAACCCATACACAGACACACGCTCCCCAGAAATATATATCAAATCTGACAATTATTAAATTCAGAGGGGCTTTCCCATTGGCTGTGCTTAACGTCCTACCCTTCGGCACGGCTGGAAAGAGAGTTTGGTAGGATATCCATCTAGGAGCATTTATGGGCATGCAAGGTAGATGATGCAAAGACTGTCACCCATCCATTATTGCAATGTCCTTTCTGTCATAATATTATTGCCGCCAATTCTCCAGAGAGACCTGACAGCACATTTTATGTGGGTTATTTATTATCGGGCCTGCAATTCTCAGTTTACATACGCGGAAGGAAGATTTTGTGGATTTGCTACTACTTCTAGGAAAGTGATTATGAATAATAAATAGCTGGACTTATAATGTATTAGGCTCCCCCCCCCCTTTAAGTAATAGTGGAGATAGATTTGTATTTGTTTCATTTTAGCTGTTGACCGTAATAAGATTTCATATCCTACATGCGCTATAAAAGAAAAGCACAGACAGCAATGGGAGGAAAATCAAAGACATCCTGATTCAATTGACTAGGTAGGAAAACCTTGGAAATGCCTGCAAAGTCCAAGATTTTCCTTGACTGGTAATTAAAAGGATAATTGATTGTATTAGTCAATTACACTATGGGATTGACTACCTAATGGACTATGTTAGCCCATTGCACTTAACACTGAATTTAGAGAGCAAATTGTACTCATTTCAGCAGCAGACTAGTGTTTTGTTTTGCTTTTATTGTGTACATTTATTTTTTCTGGGTGCGTTGTAACATTCAGGTTGGATGCTACACAAAGCCCACTTTGCCCTCCCTTGCATTATTTTAATAAGTGTAATGAGCCTCTTCCTTGGATCCTCCCATTCTTTAGCCCATCTTGGAACAGAGAAAATAACATTGGTTTAGATCTTACCCAATCTTACCCCTGGCTTGTTCAATGCCTTGAAGGAGCAGCAAGCGTAACAATACCTATCCCCATGTCAGTTTTTGTTGACAAGAGATGCTTGACACACATAGATGTCATCTTCCCCAAACACTCCTACATAAAAATACTCTTAAAGAGTTCGAAGGGGCTGCAAAGGCCACCTAGACCCATCCCACCATGCAGAAATACACCATTAAAGCACTCTTTCTGATGTCCATCCATCCTCTGTTTAAAGACCTTCAGAAAGTCCACTATCCTCAGATGAAAAGTTAAGGGAGAATTAGGAAATAGAGAAGTAGGAATGAGGGAAATGAAGGAAAGGATAAGGATACAAGGAAAGTAGAAGAAGCAGAAGGTAGAAAAATTAAAGGTAAAACAACCGAAAGAATGAAACATGAAGAAAGAAAATAAGAGATACTGAAATAATTGTGAATAAGTATATGGAATATGCAATTAAACAATATAAATATGTATATTTCCCTAATGCAATAAATGTTTTTTAAAAAGGGTCCATTATGCTACATGGCAGTATATTCCACTGTCGAAAAGCATCAGGAAGTTTTTCCTAACATTTAGGTGGAATCTCTTTTCCTCTACTTTGAATTCATTGCTCCATGTCCTAAGAGAACAAACTTGCCCCATCCTCAAACTGACATCCCTTCAAGGCTCTCATGTCACCTCTCAGCCTTCTCTTTCCCAAACTAAACATACCCAGCTCCCACTAAGTTACATGTATTTTTCTGACTCTGCAAACACAACCTCTTCAGGAGCCTTTGGTGAAACCCAGGCCTTCATATATTTTTGCTCTGACAGAAACACCAGAACCAACGGCTGCAAGAAATTCACTGAGAACCAAGGAGGAGACATTGTACAGAAAGAACTTTATTGCACTGTGTTCCCAGTGCTGAACCAGAAATTGTGCCTACCGAGCTGCGCTCACAATGGAGCTTTAGCACTTCTACTCTACCACAGAACGTGTGCTCCTATCAGGTGAACCGCCCCTGCCTTCTCGTTTCTTGTAAGATCGAAATACACACAAATAGACTGAAATACATCAAAGTGAAACTAACCGGGGGCGGATGGGTAAAAAGAGAATTAAAACCATACACGAGGAAAAGTCCACTTGTTCCACAAATCTAGGGCTGATGTTTATTCATCTACAACATCTGGACTCATAGCTGATTTTAAAATGCAGCTTGCACTACTGTAGAAATGAGACCAGTTACAAGAACGTATTGCGCCTTTGTGCATACATGGGGACAACCAGGGAGGAGAAAAATTATACCTCTAGTTTTTCCAGCATGATTGCTCTCCTCTTGCGAACATAAAAGGCTGTGCCACTTTGGATACTCACATGTTTAGCTGAGAAGGGAAATACACACAAATCATTATTTGAGGGAAAGTAGCATTTGGGGCTAACGAGACTTAAGATCCGTTAAGGCTGCAATCCCATAGACTTGCCTGGGAGTAAGTCTCACTGAAGTCAATGGGACTTACTTCTGAGAAACCATGTGAAGGATTGTACTGTAAGTCCATCATTACTGTATTCACTGGCACTATACCATTAACAACTGGCTTGTAGGGCAGCTCCAGAGAACATGATCTGCTTCCTAAGATGTAGATGGGACTAGGTTCAGTGATCAGACACAACGGGAAAAGTTACCCTGTTTGAAAGAGTGGCAAGGCATTGTGTCTGTCCTCTGAGAGAGCCTCTGTGAGGAACCTTCCACAAATCTTGACATTGCACAAGAGACTAAAGGGCAAACTAACTATAGAGTAAAGGCTGGCCAGAGTGCCATCCTTCCACATTAGGCTGAAGCTCTCAGCTGCCTTACCCAGCACTGTCAATGGTGAGGAATGCTGGGGAGTTGTAGTCCACCAATAACTGGAGAAGTCTTGTTGGAACCCCTCGATTGCAACACAATGCCCACCAATTCAGAATGAATTAATAGCCACAGTTCAAAAATCCAATGTGAGCTGAAAGAAAGGGACTCACCTTGCGTTGACACTTCCAACTGGGAACCTTGCCTACCTGAATTAGATTTGGCATAGGAAATTAGCTAACACTAGACAAGTCCACAAACAATGAGCTCTGGTCCTTCCTAAACAAAAGTCAACAGAAGTCTCCCATATTTTACACCCTCAGGATAGCATCTACATGGAGGCATCTGGCAGTGTGTGACCAGTAAGTCTCTCTTAAAATACCTAGTGGAAAGTCAGAAACAAGGCAATTGGTGGTTAAGGTGAGCTTTACATGATGCTAGTCTGGGGGAAATGACCCATGGGCACTGAGAAATCAAGCTCAAGATGCCAGTGGACACTGAAGCACTATTGGAACTAGGCTTCTTTCAAGTTTATTCCTTTTAGACAAAGATCATCCAGACAGCAAGCAGATGCATGTGAGGCTTACTAACAGCATCCTTTCTGAACCTCTATGCACAACCTGTCAGCTACAAACTGGACATACATGCACCGCCTATTTCTAAGAGCATCCATATTGGGTTTAAGGCTGTCAACCGCACAACTACAAAGACTCTCCTTGAAGTCTGTCTGCCAGCTTCCAGCAAAAGGAAACGGAACGAACTACCACAGCACTAAAAGGTTCCACTGAGGAACCTTGTCCCACTCCAAAATTACAATTTCTGCACAGCCCAAATACTCTGGTTTTCCTTGAAACATAAAATTGATTTTATTGATTTCTATCCAAAAAGTTAAAAATACAGAAGGTTCAAGGAACTTTTGTCTCTTGGCAGATGATCAGACTGCAACATGAGAAGACAATCCTTCACTGAAATGTTTTAATTTTATTTTTGTATCACAATCATCATCATTAGGACAAAGGCTGAGGAGCACTGACTCCACTATGGTAAGGATGCCATCCAATTCCAGAATTACATTTCCAGGTTTCACGAGTCCAGAAAGACAACCACGACAGCGTCACGACTTCACCGGGGGCCTCTCACTTACTGCACGATGCAGTGGCCGTTGGCATCTCTGAAGCGTAATCGCATCTTCGGTCGGTATTTCTCAAGATAAAGCAGCTGTTTGGAGTTGAAAGCTCCCCTCCTTTTCCTGGAATGGAACCACACACCCATGGGATTAAATCGTCCTCACTCTCACAAAGCACACATCTAAAACGAACTAGCCATTCCAGCTCCTCACCCCACTGCTCCATACCCGAGATGGCAGGACTCGAGCCAAGCAAACACAGACGAGGCATGAAGATCAATGTACTATCTTTGGACTGCAGCCTTTTAACTTACAGATCAGCAGTTGAGTCTAACCGAGTTCTTGCACTACAGTTAGCCTTCCACATTTGCAGCTTTGAAATCTGCACAGATTTGATTATCTGTGGATTTGATTAACATGTCCTCTCTAGGTCCTCCAGCACAACTCTGTCAGAAGTTGTACCCATTGCTCCATGACCGAAGAGATCGGACATGACCATACACCTGTGCTGGAGGACCAAGAGATTATTAGAGAAAACACTTCTCTGGGCATTTGTAAGTTCTCCAGCACGATTCTATGGACAACCTCTGGAAGATGTTGTCCACAGGATTGCTCTAGAGGACCTAGAGTTTCCTAGAGAGGTGAAGCAGCATTTCTTCCTGGGGCTTGGCAGTTGTTGGGGCAACAGTAAATCTATGGGAGGAGCATCATGCTCTGAATTAGGCCCTCAGCCCATGTATACTGTTCTGCACTCCTTCAGAGGGAACATGAGGTTTTAAACATGAACTTGAAGTAAATACTGTGCAAGCAAGAGTGTCTCTGGATGAATCCATCAGGCTATGCAGCATGTGGAGAGAAGTTCTGAGCAAAATGCGTTGTGTCTGATAAGAGCAGCCTGCTCCCTTAGTGAACAGTGGAAGGGTGTTAGCTCCACCAGGAGGAGGCCGCTGCACAGCCAGCAATCCTGGATTTCTTTGGAAAGGCTGCCTCCTATCAACCAAGCCAGGAACAGCAAAGCAGAGCCTATGATCAGCAAGGGAAAGCAACTGTGCCAGCCAGCATATGTTATATTTATTTTAGGCGCCAAAGAAACTGGTCAGTTTCACAAGGCTGTTCTGGATCTCTTGTTTGATCTCACTTGTTCTTACAATGGAATTCTATGCTAGTTGTACCAATCACAAGGTTGGCTCTTTTTTATATAAAGCAGGAACAGTCTGGCCCTCGAGCTTAAACAGTTGCCTCTATCGCAAGTTCAGTAATGCCACGAGGAATCAACAGCTTATGCCCAGTCTTGTGATAAGCAAACAATTACTCAATGCAAAGAGGGAAATGAGAGCATCGGAGAGGGAAACATCCCCTCCTTAACTTACTGTCTTATAAACTGCACGGCGTCTTCATACTTCATTCCACATTCAATGAGTGCGAGGGCAACCAGAACAGGGGCTCTGAGAAGATAAAATCAATACAGATTTAGAGTAGCTCCAGTAAATAGCTCAAGAATAGATACAATTCAGGGAGACATAGGTCCAGACTGCTTCTGTCTTCCAGCTACAGAACAGCCTTTGCCTGCTTTGCTTAGTTGTTGCCAGCTCTGCACGCAGTACTAAATCAAAGACCTTGTGGTTGCCCAGTATGAGGGCACAGCAACCCAGTACATTTTCTGGAAAAGTATACTGTAAAAAATTGAAGCAGAATGGCCCTGGCCATTTGCAGGTTTTTAAAGTTATTTTAAAGAGAGTTTTAACATCTTCTCACAATTAGTCAGGGGCACCTTTCCAGTCAAACAGTTTTTGATTAACTGGATTATCAGCTCAGCATTGCAGCTCTGGCTGTAAGCAGCATGAAAAAGATCAGGGCAAGAGCTGCTGGCATCCAGTGTCAGCCAGTCCATTCCCTTACAATACTGAGCACGGTCAGGAGAGCAAGGGACACGGCCAGTAAAACAGGAACACCAGCAACCATCATGAGCAGCACTAAAAAGCCAACTGGGAGAGAAGCTACAGCCACTGGGATGTCAGATTTTCAAGAGAAACAGTACATACCCAGCCCTAAGCTCATGGCACTAATGTAGATGAGAAATCCCACTTCATACACATGCATTCCTTTGCCACTTTACCATTACTGGGAGCAGGAAAGTTCCTTAAAAGGGTAACTAAACCAAGCGAAGTAGTTTTCAACAGGTGCCCTGGGATGAGTTGTGGCCTTCTGAAGACCATCAAAAAGCCTATTCATCGCACTTCTAGTCTCTTTAAATTAACAGTAGCATAACAAGATTTGTATCTGATACAAACCAGATCTAAAAAAGGGCAAAAAAGAAAATTCTCACCCACAGCCCCTATTGGGGGACACTTGATAGCAAAAATTTAGAGGGTTTTGTGATGGAGGTGTGGTGGTGATCCCCCAATGCAGCCCTCTAGCCTCCCACAGGTGCCCACCTCTGTCCTAGAAAAAAAAGAGGGTCAGAAGCTCACCTTCCCAGCCCTGCCACACAGTGTACAGCAACGCAGCAGCCGGGTTCTTCACGGAATTTGGTTTTCAAGAGGTTGAGCCAGTCATCCACGATCTCACTCGGTGGTGGTGCTCCATCATCAAAGGGCCAGTCCTGTGAAAGAAGGGGAGAGGATGTGTTACTTCTGCTCAGTGCTCCAAATGGAAGGGTGGCACACTGCTCCTTTAACCAACCCACTTTGCAGTCAGACAGAACTGAACCTGACCTCAACATCCCATGTTGCCCTTTGCTTCAGCTTTGGGCACTGCTTCCACTAAATAATTCAGTGTTGTTATCTTAATTATAGCAGTTGGGGAGATGGAGCAGGGAGATGACCTCAGCTTTCTTGTATGATAGTAATAAGCCTGATGCAAAAGATGCTGTTGGGGAAGGAGGACTGTTGGAAGACTGATTTTGTTTCTGTCCTGTGCCTTCAAGTAGTTACTGAGTTATAGCAACCTTAAGGATTTTCTTGAAAAGATCTGTTCAGAGGAGGCTTGCCATGGCTCTCCTCTAAGGCTGTGTGTCTTGCCCAAAGTCACCCATTGGGTTTCCATAGCAAGGTGGGGGTTCAGACTCTTGTCTGCCCATATCCTAGTCCAAACACTCAAACCACAATACCACACTGGTTCTCTCCCTAGAAGACTCTAACAAATAAAAACAATAAATATGATTATAGACCATTCACTAAGTTCTTGGGATGGCATACAATAAAACTGACAGCACAGTGCTATAAATAACCCTAACATCTAAATGCAGCATAAAGCCCAGCAGAGAACAGAACATATGGCATAATCAGATATTTCACCAGTTTGAAAACTTCTTATAAACATTAAGTTCTACAAATCATTGAAAGAATGTAAGAGCATAACATTCAAAGGCCTGGGGAAAGATATAGTTTTTAATGTGCCACCAAACATACTGAAATGTATGTGCTCAATGAGCCACTTTGGGAAGGTCAAATCCACCACCAGGGTGCCACCACTGAAAACTTCCTTTTCTCTCATAGCCAGCTCATTTGGCACAGCATCCAAAGGACGCCTCAAAAGAAAATCTGGGGGTTCATGCTCTTCCTCTTTATGTGTTGCTTTGATGCATGTTTACTGCAATTTTATTTATTTCCAGTACAGTACTACAGCTTCAATATAGCAATATGGCACTTTAATGAGTACAATATGGCGCTTTAATGAGTACAAGAAACCAGGTTCTAGACCTAAGGAGCTTACTTCTAAAATCTGATACAGGAAAAACAGAAGGTGAAAACGAAGGCCAGCGTTAGCACAGAAACAACATGCAGCTGTTTTGCTTGTGCTCAGGCTGAATCACAGTAATGCGTGGGAACTAGGAAATAAAAAGGGGAGGCAGCCTTGCCCAAGTGTCCTGGGAGACAATTCTAAGCAAATGGAGCAGAAAAGGAAGAAAGGGAATTGTTTGCAGGAATAGGGGAGCTTGAAGAATAGTGGATAAAGGCAGGAAGGTGTCACAATGCAAAAGTGGAGAGACTGAGGCAGCGGGATTTGAAGGTAAGGACAAACATTGTGGGAGAAGACGGGAAGCCAAGATGAGGCAAAAGAAGGCAAAAGGAGAGAGTCCAGGTGACAAAAAGGGGGCACAGATCCCAGTTTCTGAAGAGAAGAGAGATTCCAGCAGGAAAAATAGCACACTTCCAGATCCACCTTGAGCCACATGTACCAGAGATCTTTGCAATGAAGCCAATGGCGTGTGAGCAGGTGAGTTAAGCTAATTAGCCGAAAGCATGAAACTGTTAACTCGATTTTGCAGAAACCACACCTTCTCACTTAATGACTGCCTAAGCCAGGAGGGGAAGGAAATGAGCAGATGTCTTTAAAGGCAGCATTACAACCTTTAATAATTAGTTCGGTTTTATTGCTGTAGTCATTACAAATTAGTTGGCATTTTACTGGAGCAAAATCTAGCAGAGTAGGCATATTCCAAATGAGAGAAACGCAAATGGTACAGAGGACCAAGGCACAGCTCATCCAGGAGATTCTAAATGCAATCCATTAATAAGTGAAGCACCCAGTTCAGCAAAATAGCATGATCTATTCGTATAGCGATTTTAAGTTGTCTCTTCTCTACATCCAGTGTGACACAGAGAGAGGAGGATACTTGATGGGTGGGCAAAAGACGGTTCAAGTTGGAGGGACCAAGTCCCTAGGCAAGGAAATGGAAGGATGGAAAGACAGAAGGACAAAGGATGTGGTTTGTTGGGTACCTTGGAGCCAAAATCTTCAACACACCTCTAATGGAGCTGGCTTCTACACCGTCTGATCAAAAGGACGCCATGTTATCAGGGTGAAAACAGACTGATGGTAGTTCCTGGAACAGACCTCGAGTACCACAATTAAAAAGAAAAGAAAAAATCCAGCCCTCAAGACTGTAGCCTGGGATTTTTCACAGGTTAACAGCTCTGTAAGGCTGCCGTTGCTGCAGCTTATCAGACCAGATGCCAGCGCAAGGGGGACTCCCAGCCTTCAGATGACGGTTAGTGCAAGAGGTTACTGTTCAACAGCAGAGCCACCAAAATTGAGTTCCCACTGACTTCAGTTCGTTTCGGTTTGACCTCATCCAGCACAGCACCAAGTGCTCCTTTTAACAAGCTGAACGAAACCGCAGAAGTTTCACAGCTTGTAAGACTGACCTTTCAGGTCAAAACACCCTTAAGAGGACAAAAAGATAGAGGCTGCACTTATTGCTACCGACAATGCTGGGTATGGGTTGTTAAAAAATTGATTTATGCTTTTTTGCATTCATAACAATGGCTGGGCCAACAAGAGTCATCTAGAACAAGAAGGTCCCACAGATCCAAGGCCACTTCTGTCAACCAAATTCTTTGGCTTCACGGTCACTCTGAACCCCTGGCCAAGACAGGTTACGTAGATTTGCACCAAACCTGAACCTACAGCTTAGAAAAGGTATGTGTTGTTTCCCTTCTGTGCATAACTACTTTTCCGCAGGCACCCTATAGTGAACCCAAGCATTTTTAGAAATGAATTCAGCCCTCGTCTTAGCTGCAGATTATCCTAAGCCACGCCTGCTCTTCAACAGAAGCCTATTTTTGAAAGACACATGAACCTGTGAAAATTTCAGCAGCTGGCATGGACCTGTGCCAAGGCCACCCTTCCCACCCCCTTGCCTTTTCCTTCATTTAATCCCTTTACTTCAAGCGCTTGTTTACCAACACCACCAGCTCAAACAGGCTAGGTCTAATGCTGATGCCCGCTTTTACCATCTGTCAGAGAAGGATGAGCGATGGTTGTACACATCCTTCCAAATATCCCTACATATAAAAGGATTTTGAGTTGTCAAAATCACATCCATATCGGACCTTACCTTTTGGCTCACAGGCTACACATCACCTCCCCAAGGGGGGTTTTCTTAGCCCCTAGGATATGTCCTAGATCCTGCTCCTCTAGCAATATTAATAAACGATAATGAAATCTGCTGGGAACAAATGGGAGAAATCGTCATGTCCCAGTCCAAGAGGCTTCCAAATAGCAACAGACACTTTGGTGCAAAAGAACCCTTCTCCAGCCTACAGAGCCCATAACCTGAAAAACTGAAACTGGAAATTGATATCCAGATTCAGTTTTTAATTTGTTTTATGCCCATCAGTTTCACAGCATGCCACGGTATGCCAACTGGAGTTTTGGACCATCAGTGATTCAGATTCTATCCAGAACTGAGAAATATGCAAGGTTTCGTTTGGTTCAAGCAGAGTCGCTTTTTGTGACTGTGCTGCTGTGAGCTTTCTATGATGATTTCATTCAGATGTCAGTCCATTTGCCATTTGAAACTGTTCCCAGAATACTAATCACTACTGGAACTGGAACAACCTCATCATTTTATTATTACTACTACCATCCCCATCGAAGTTGCTTCCCTGGCCCTATAAAGCTCAAAGCTATTATGTTCATCCTACCACTTTATCCTCACAACCACTGCACAAGACAGACTACGTCGAAAGATTGTAACAAGCAAAAGGATGGATGCCCAGATGGTTAGGATTTGACACTGGGTTCTTCCCAGTCTACAAGCAAGGTCTTATCAGATTTGTCCCACACCTCACAACTTTTAATGTTGGTAGGATTTTCTTGGGAAGGAATATTCAGAGGTGGTTCTTACAGTTCCTTCCCCTGAAATGTAGCCTGCGGCACCTGATATTCATTAGCAATAACCCATCCAAGTATTAACCATGGCTGACCCTGCTTAGCTTCCAAGATCTGATGGAATCTGGTGCCTGTAGGGTATTTAGGCCCCTCAGGTACAGAAATGCAATCTGTTTTGCTTACACTGCCAAGCCTTTATAGCAAGAGGTTAATGTCAGACATCAGCAACGTAATTTTGCCAGCCTGATGGTCACTCAGTTCCATTTCGGAATGGTCACAAGATAGGCACAGTCCTTCAAAAGAAAAGCTCAGCAGCCAAGTAGGGTGAGGGCAGGGGGAGAAGCAGAACAGAAAGCCTCTCAAGAGCAAAAATAGTGCTGCTGATGAGAGAGAACCAGGAAAGGGAAAGGGGATGCCAGTATTATTACTCATTATTTCCCCTCTCCTTTTTAATCTATCAGTGTACTTTCTAGATTTCCAGTAAATTAGAACCCAGAAGATAGCTAATTCATTTGGAGGAACTGACAGAGTGACTCCATTTTGTAAATCAGGGTGGGGCAACTGTCAGGGATATGCATTGGCTCTCCTTCCCTCAAGCCCTTGGAATACATATACATATACATATACATATACATATACATACACACACTCTATCTATCTATCTATCTATCTATCTATCTATCTATCTATCTATCTAGTGTGTGTGTGTGTATTCCAAGGGCTTGAAGAAAGAAGAGACAATGTGTGTGTAGTGTGTGTGTGTGTGTGTGTGTGTGTGTGTGTGTACACTCACACTCACATAAACCCAGAGTGAGTGTGTGCATAAGTTTACCTGGCCCTCTTCAAGCCATTTTAGGCCCAGAAGATGCCTTTTCTCCTCTCCAACAGGAAAGTCAACTTAGAGAAGAAACTCCAGGAGGATGGAATTATTTGGATTGGTTAATTTCTGCAGTAAACTTTATCATACTAGTTAAGCGTATCAAGCTTGAACTGAAGAATTAGTGACCAAATACAAAAAGAGAGCAGATGCAAGAGAGGAACAAGGATGGATCTGCACACACAAGGTGCTGCTGTTCTTGCTGTCAGGGCAACAAATAGCCCAGTGCCAGGAGAAGATCAAGTGCCACGATGCTGTGGCAACAAACACTTGACAGTCAAGAGGCTGTGTACACCACACCTATGACCTGACTGCATGTGGGTTCACTCCTCAAAAAAGGAGTGTTGTGAGAAAGGGAATAGGTGTTGGTAGCAGCTGCTTGTCATGATCCTGGTCATCTCCAGAGTGTAGTGGCCACAGATAACTAGGGTCTCCAGTGGAACTAAACCCAGTTTTCCCTTGTTGAGCAAACACAACAAGGCATCAACATGCTGTCTAAAGGCATGTACCCATCAGCAGCTGTTTTGGCAACGTGCTTTTAGCCCAGTAATGATCTCATTGAAAGCATGTATAGTGAGAACTAGTTGTTCATGGAAATATTATCCAAGGAGAACTCAAGACATCCCTTCCTAGGATTACCCAAAGTGAACTTCCTTCTCTAAAAAGAACCTGTCAGAAAAGGGGGAACAAGGACTTGCGTGACATGTGCTTTCTCTGTCAGTCAGCTCCTGCCTCTATGCTACTCACTATGCCTAGCACTGGACTGCTTTTTATTACTAGAGAGGGCAGAGATTAGTGTAGAAATCAACATATTTCTGCCCCATCACGTTGTTCCAGGGTGCTTGCACCAAGCGGATTCTTTTAAGTACACACCCAATCTCCATTTTATTATTATTAGACTATCAAATAAAGGTTATAGCCAAAAGAAAAATAAATAATAATCAGAGAAGAGTGGAACATCATTAAATAATGTCAAAATATCCAGACTATAACAAAGGAACACAAAACTTGCAAATGCACTTTCTGTGTCCACATTTCTCATGAGAAACAATTCGTCTCGGTTATTCTCAGGGGCAATTCTGAGCTGGGCTGCTTTCAGTGCAAATCTAGAGCCATTAACCAGGACTGAGTTAACCGAACAAGAGAGCAATATATAGCTTTATTATGTACACACTCACACTTGCGGAAAGCACAGAAAGTTGTCAGTGCAAGGCTTCCACGCAAATTGTATCAAAAATAAAAGAGTTAACACTTTTGTGGAACAGTGGGAAATGTACACTATTCCAAGGCTGCTGTCACTGTACTGAGACTGAACGCTTCATTCTTTAGTTGATATTGATTTTGTACATTACATTTGATAGATACAACATGAAAGAGTGAGAGTCTAATCACTTAGGTATTTTCCTTTCCTTTAAAAAATGCATTTGATTGATTTTCCTTTTAGTTGGGGCTTAAAATTCTTATTTTACGGAATAAATGCAGGGACAGTAGAAAATGAGAATGATGAATTCTCCTAGTTGAGATGCAGAAGACATGAAGAAGCGGCTTGCAGGAGAATTCACAATATTTAATCATTTCTCACAAGTTATTCTTAAAGAATAACTTCAAAATTAGGTAGAAATGAAAGGTAGATATACTTCTGAGAGAGGCGTGAAGTGAATGATGAATGTAGAAAGATCAAAATGAGTATTTGATTCTGCACAAAGCTATTCAAAAGCCTCAAGCCTCTGTCTGACGTAGCAGAGAAAATTAGTGCTAGAAGTAAGGAGCATTCAGAAGCGAAGAATAAAGGGAACAGAAAAGATAGTTAGAATTAAGGGTAATTTGGTTAAAGGTTCAAAAAACATTTTGCATCACTGTCACACACAGAACCCGATTCCACAATTCCGCTCATGTTTAACAAAGCACACGCTTATGAAAGTTGAATTGCTGAATTGGGAAGATAGATAGAAAGCAGAGAGGTTAAAGGAAATGTAACTGGATTATTGTATTTTGAAGGTTAGGAAGCAGCTTCAAGCTCCTCTATGGACCCTGAGGATTTTCAGGAGTGAGGACAAGTGAAAAAGTGTATCAGAGCCATGCATCTCTGTCAGTACGGCTGTGAGATTGAAGTAGGAACTACCATTTCAATCTTTGTTGGGAGTTGAAGAGTGGAAGATCAAGTCAGAAATGATATTAAACAACCCCTTGAAACTAATAGCACAGACAATTTCAACCAGAAGACTAGCTGCATGCAACATTTGTTTCTCTAAAAAAGACCAAAGGCCTGAAAACCAGAAATAAGTGGAAGAAATTAATGAAACGGAAAGGCTATGTAAATTTACTTCAAACGCTAATATAAAGGAGCAGACAGAAAGTTTCTGAAGCCCTTTAAATCATTCTGGCATCCCCAAAGCATAAAGATCTTTCAAGTATACACAGCAAAAAAAAAAAATTCAAAAGATAAGGCTGACAATTTTCTCGCTCATAAACTTGGAATGATTACAAGAGGACAGACTACTATCATTGATCTGTTCTGATCAACTGAAAAGGATGGCACAAAATGGTGAAATATTAATGAGTTCTGGAGAGGTTTAAGAAATTTACAGTTCTTCTGATCATCTTTGATGGCAAGGACACTGAAGACTGTCTTAACAGAATGTAGATCTCTGTTCTCTCTAATGAAGACAAACCTTTATTGAAGGCTCTTTTTCAATTCCAGAAAAAAGTGAATTTAAATGGATGATTCCAATACTGGATTTAACATGTTTGTTCCCCAGTGCTTTGGTGTTCCATTGAAAAGTCTGAAGACCTTTATCAGTTATGTATCTGCCCAATAACAGAAGCTCTCGGGGTGACTTACGAAACAGATGTGGTATTTAAAATAAACAGAACAATTTATTTTATCTCAAACACAATTTTACTAGTATGAAATATATGGTATGGATAGTTAAAAATCAATCCTTGAATATCTGAGTTTAACACATGCTAAGAAGCAAATACTTCATTGGCATGAATTCATAGTGTAAGAAAAGACATTGTTAAGCAGCTAGGACTTTTCTTGACATCGAATATTTATATTTACGTTATTCTATGAGCCATTAAGAGGTTGGTTAACAACTTCCACTTTGCGTATATTATCACTGGTGGAAAAAATTATTATTGAGAGAAAGATGGGATATAAATGATTATAATAATAATCATCATCTGAGTGACACCTACCTTTACCGTTCCCCACTTGTCACAGCCAACAACCTCACCCTTCCCTTCATCCTCATCTTGCTATTTAGGATGAGTATCCTCCGAGTAAATCACTGGCAGAGCTCATATGGTTACTTCAACTCTCACACTCAATGCCATCTCTAGAGAAACGCACCATCTTTGGAGCTTGTCTTCCAAATAGCTTAGGCAAGTGCCCATATGCTAAGCACAGAAGACTATACAACCAAGGCCCAAAACACACTGCAGAAATAATCCAGTTTGAGATCGCTTTAACTGCCCTGCCTGAATGGTAAGGAATACTGGGAACTATAGCTTTGGGAGACATTTAGCCTTCTCTGTCAGAGAGCTCTGGTGCCACAATAAACTACAATCCCCAGCATTGCCTAGCACTGAGCCAGGGCAGTTTGAGCAGTCTCAAACTGGATTATTTCTGCAGTGTGGTTTGGACATTAGTCTTCATGGCCACCCTCCCACAGATGAAGCTCTTGCCAAAGATACGGCATGGTCATTAGATATTTCAAAAACACACTCAGAAGTGGAAAGGTGGAAAATACTCACTAGAACTTGGATTCCTTCTTTTTCAACAGGTGCTTTATCATAGGTAGCATCGCAGACTCGCACCAAGGTTGTTACTCCATACTTCTTCAGCTCCTTTGAGAACAAACAGGAAACATGTCAAATTGACTTCCCTGAGGAAGACTGAAACAAAAAAACAAAACAAAAAAATAAAAAGGCGTACAAGGCTTTATTGATTCGCCGAAGGTAGGCAGCAGCTTAAGGCAGCCTCTCTCAAGGGACACCACCTTTCTTGCAGCAGAAGCAAATGAGAGCGTGACTGTTTAGTATCAACTTCAACTGTCTGAGAGCAGCAGGGCATAAAAGAATGAAGGGGTGGGCTCTGAAAAGGAGGGCTTGCTAGTGAAAGGGGGCACAATGAAGTGGTGGGTACATTTCTTTGAGCCACAGGAGGCGAGCCTTTATTCACTGGCAAGTAGGCAAGGGACACGTTTCATGTTTGTCACTTACTGTAGCCAAATACTGACAGCTGCCTGTGAACGAGTAACCTGCCAGCACTGAACTGTTTCAGGACAGAGGAAAAGTGAGCAGAACAGTTGAATTCACATATATATCACTCCCCTATTGGGGTGTAAAATATAGACTTTTGGCACAGTTACCAAGACCTGTTCCAGCACAAGCCCATACTGAAACCAACAAGGATAAAGGACAAAACACGCATGAAAAAGGAACCATGGTCATTCTACAACTCTCTTATTCTGAAAGCCCTACACCTGAGTATAAGGGGAATGTAATATAGTTAACTGTTAAGCCTCCTGAGCATAAATAAGGAATACAGAGGCAATATGGAAGAGCAAAGTTAACATCACCACCTCCTTAGTCTCCTTTAAACGGAAACATGTGGTTGTCTGGTTTACACAGCCTTCAGACAGCTTGCGTCTGAAGGAGAGTCTTGTCTTCTAGCAATGCCCTGTATGTACAAATGATTATCCGGATAAGCAAACACACCACTTTAGGTGCAAAACATGGAAAATAAGTAGTCTTTTTTTCCTGCCAAAAGGATTGCATCATCATGAGCTGATGCATCAAGAGATCTCTGTTTACTTTGTAAACACACATATTCTACCAACAAATTTATACTGAGGGCTACCATCCATATCATTATGACATGACCCAGGTTCAGAGGCCACTCCAGA
The DNA here is from genome assembly GCF_019175285.1 of Sceloporus undulatus. Lineage (NCBI taxonomy): Eukaryota > Metazoa > Chordata > Lepidosauria > Squamata > Phrynosomatidae > Sceloporus > Sceloporus undulatus. The sequence goes on from NC_056530.1 coordinate 13,699,119, forward strand.
CAAAGCAGCAAGCAAGGCTGCTAGCAAGGCAATCTCTCGGTGAGCAATACAGGCACGCTGTCGAACAGTAAAATTTGGCACAGCAGTAGCCATCGTATGACGTACAAAAAGGAGCGGGCAGAAATTAGGTCACTTTTGCAAATGCAGGATGGCATCTGCTCATCCGACACAGGTCAGGGAGGAAAATGACCTTCATTACATTGTCATCCACGTTGCTGTACCACACAAGCTCTCTGCTGCAGAAGTTTAGGTCACTGGGATCAATAATGGCCTGCTGGCAGCCAACCAACCCAGGAAATGAGACAGCGCTGTTCATTTCTGAACTGAAAAGAGTGTGAGCAATTTTATCATTGGTAGGGATAAGTAATCAAGGTGGATCTTTTGGTGTCTGGCAGAAAAACTTCAATTCCCATCCTAAATATGGAAACTGAACTGCCCTTTTAGAAGGAAAGGAAACATGAGGGGTAGGTAGGTGTAAATCTGTCTTTTATTTTATCCAGCAGGGATTATAATCTCAATCACTGCAAACGACATTTGTCCATCATTCTTGAACTTTTCGTGACGAGTCGCCAATAAGCTTCTGAAGAATGGAATACTGTGTCCAGTTCTGGGCACCACAATTAAAAAAGGACATAGAGAAACTGAGCGTGTCCAAAGGAGGGCGACCAAAATACTGAAGGGTCTGGAAACCATGCCCTATGAGGAATGCCTTAGGGAGCTGGGGATGTTTAGCCTGGAGAAGAGAAGGTTGAGAGGTGATATGATGGCCCTGTTTAGATATTTGAAGGGATGTCATGATGAGGAGGGAGCAAGCGTGTTTTCTGCTGCTCCAGAGACTAGAACGCGGAACAATGGATGCAGACTAAAAGAAAAGAGATTACACCTCAACCTTAGGAGGAATTTCCTGAGAGTAAGGGCTGTTCGACAGTGGAACAAACTCCCTTGGAGTGTAGTGGAGTCTCCTTCCTTAGAGGTCTTCAAACAGAGGCCGGATGGACATCTGTCAATGGGGATGCTTTGATTGTGATTTCCTGCATGGCAGGGGGTTGGACTGGATGGCCCTTGCGGTCTCTTCCAACTCTATGATTCTAATGTCCCCACCATCCTCACTTCAAAACTCCCCAAAGCACAGTATTAAACACCACAGACCAGGCAGATCAGGGTCGTCCCTCCCAGCCTCTGTGTTGTCTGAGTACGTTTCTTACCTCTGTAAATTTGGTGAGGGTTGCATTGGTTGGATTGTGGGTGATCAGGAAGCGCATACTCTCATAGGTAATCTCCACTGGAGCAGGACGGTTCATTGTGGCAAAGGGGGGAAGAGATGTGTTGGGAGAGAAAAAAATTCAAATCTTGCAACGTTTCACAGCAGAAAACATTAAAAAAAAAGACCACTAAAGTGTCCAGGGATTGATCAGAGCTTTTCTTGTTGGTTTGTTCTTCGGGATGATTCTTCACTTCAAGAAAAGCTGGTTTCCTTGGGCATCCGCTGGAATTCAACTTTAGCCTCGATCACTGCAGGTGGCGCTCCTTCAGATTCTGCAGTCTTCTACTACATGCAAAAAATAGGCAGCCTTTACTACATTTAGGCACTGGTGAGGCACAAAGAAAATGTAAGGACAGGTCTTCTCTCCACTTGGGTTCAGCCAGGCTTCGCTTCTCTAGTGTCACTAAGAGGAAGAGGTTTCCAATGTGCAGAAGATAACCCCATATATTTGAGGCTTTTTGTGTCTTGGTGTCTGGAAGTCTTCAAGGCAAAGTTTAGTTATGGCACGTAAGACCCCGGCCCCCAGCTTACTTCTTGACCAGGGTGCTGTGCTGGGCCCGGCAGAAATCTGCCCTGACTCTCAGAATCGCCATAAATGTGTGGCGTAGATTCAAACGGAAAACCTAAGAGGAAAGGGAAAAAACACATCCATGCTTAGAAAGAATTACGCAAAGAAAATTTGACTTCTAACAAAAGTCATATAACGCTCAGAGTGTCACAAAGCAAATCTGTATCTCCAACTGTTTTTGATATACCGAGAATAGTTATCTGCAGCACAACAACATTCCTGTGCTATGAACTCTCTCATTTGGATTAATCGAGGCCAGCTTTCGACCCAATTCGTAAGGCCTTGTCTGTGGCTGAGATCTTTCCAGATTCTAGATCACACTACCCCAACCCCAGACAGACATAAGAGCAATTCTTGTCTCCAAGAACCCCCACCATAATTTTGTGCGAACCAGGCCTTGTAGCTGTGAGCACGCACCTTAGCACGCTGGAATCCAGAAGCAAATACTACTGATAGAAACCTGTTAGCTTTCATAAGCTGCGTATGGAAAATTCGGTTTCAACACATACAGCCGAGAGTTTCGTGAAGTGCTCCGTTTGCCTCGGCCACATGCACACAAGTCATGCCAGAAGGAAGCTGAAAGCCAAGAACGGTCCAACTCACATTTTCACAAGGCACAGTGTTCCATGACGCACAGCGTAAAACAAATACCAGGAAATGCTAACCTGCCTCACTTCAGTGTTGATCTTTACCAAGGTTATGACGTACGCCAGCTAAGACAATGCATTAAGGAAGGGATTGCACTCCAGTAACCTGGCTACATAGTCCAGTTAAAGCCTCCTCGTAATCTTAAGTTTTTAGTGCAGAGAAGTTTCGTCCACAAGGAACAGGCTGAAGGCTGTCCTGGAACAGGCCACCCAATGTCCCTGCCAACATTTGACAGATACGATTTTTTGCACTTCTTCTAAATGCTGGCCTTTCTGCAGTAAACTGAAAGCAACTTAATCTTATTTTCATCTAATGTAGGAACAGAATTGTACGGATCTTGCTATCCCTTTCAACCTCAGACAATCACTGATCGGATTTTAAAGCTGGAAGGGAATAATCGAATCACAGAGTTGGAAGAGACCCCAAGGACCATCCAGTCCAACCCCCCCCCTTCTGCCATGCAGGAACTCACAATCAAATCATCCCTGACAGATGGCCATCCAGCCTCTGTTTAAAACCTCCAAAGAAGGAGACCACCAATCTCTGAGGCCTTCAGCCTATTCCTTTGTCAAACAGCTCTTACTCTCAGGATGTTCCTCCTCCTAACAGCTTCTGGACCACAGACCTGTATTGTAGCATGGAGCCTGTATTCTGGAGCTCAAGAACTCCCCATTTATCCTTGCCGCATTCAGAATCCACATGCAACAGGAAACACCCCTATCAGAGTCTACAGAGTCAACATTACAGCACCCCAAAGTAGTAAAAAAGTACCCCAAACCCCCATACAAGTTGGCCATTCGCAGCTAGAGTCAGTCGGGGGGGTCTCAAATCAAACAAAGAGAAACAGGCAGGTGACCAACCCCACGAGATTTGTTTGCAAAGCTGCTCCTGCTTATCTCCCTTCCTACATGTCAGCACTGTAAGGTGCTGCAGAGTTGTCCAAAGGCCACAGCGAACTTTATATGAGGCGAGGCGCAGCACGTTGCTAGGCAAGCCTGAAATCAAAACGCACAGAACACAAACAGCCACTTATCAATTAGTACTACGATTCAAACACGCAAGAGGGAAGGGAATTCATATTCCCACTTTTGTTTCCTGAGGGCAAGGGCCGCCTTGCGTTTCTGGACTGGATGTCAGCTGCTCCAGGAACTGGCTTTTAAAGGCTGAAAGGGGGAAGGAATAAAAATTACCCAAAATAAATAATAGCGGCTGATGGTTGCATAAAGGTACTGAAATCTTCATGTAGAAAGCCTTGCTGTTACTCTCCTCTGTCATTGCTGCCAGGAGAAGGCTTCCCATGGGAAGCAACCAGTCAAAGCATAGACTATTGGGCTCTTTTGCTCACCAACTTGCCCACCTGTGCTCCATTACAAAGGACAACAGAGCTTATATATACTGAATACTGAGTGAGACTCTCAACAAAAAGGCCAGAATACATGGTACTATGGTATGCCAACAACAAAATCATAAGCTGCAACAACTTTTTATTTCTACACAAGGCTTTGCCAACTCCCATGGTTTTATTTATTTGATTTACACCCCACTTTCCCCGCAAATATGGGACCCAAAGCAGTTTTTAGCTGTTCAAACCGCAACAGGCAAGTACCATATGCCAGGTAAGGCAAACGCTAAGCTGGAGTTTCCCTAAAGGCTAGCCCTCTTAATCTTTTCCAAGAAAGCCAAAGAATCTTGTTACCCCTCAGTGACTAATACTTTTGTCATGGCATTAGCTTTCAGAGATTGGCAGAGATGTTGTCAACAGTGACTTCAGAGTAAAATATATTCTTCACTATTTACAATCCTACTCCATATATGTGTGTGTGTGTGTGTGTGTGTGTATACACACACACAAATACACACACACACACTATCAGACACAAGAAGTCAGAGGATAGCACTTCTTTCATCTGATGAAAGGATATGCCATAACAAATGTGCTCACCTTTTAAGATGCTGAAAGTTGCTGCTCCTTTTGCTACAAGTCAGGAACGTTTTAGGAATTGGAAGTATGTGATCTTCTGGTGTCACTGTATTAACTGGTTTTGTCTGTTCTTGTTTGTCTGGTTCTAGGATGGCTCTGCTTCCTTAACAGACCATCCACACAGCTAGTATGCTGACTATGGGCACAAGGATACAGACAGATCTACATCTGGCTAAAATACGGTCTCTGCTTTAATATCCCCATTTAGTATGTTTGTAATTGGTGTTAATATTTTTGTAACGATAAAAATCATTATAGGTGATTCTTATATTAGCTGAATTGGTGCTTTTATGACTTATGAACTGAATGTTTACTGTATCGTTCTCCTTGTTGATCATTTCTCGGCTTGTTTCTCATTCAGGATGATTGTTTTGGCTTTTCCTCTTAACTCTACACAAAAGCAGTTTCCAGGCTAGTTTTCCCTGATGGCTGCTATGGCAAAGGCAACAGCTAGTCAGATTTCACACCTTATTCTCTCATAGTCTTAGAGGTAAGGGCTTCTTCCAAAGACAAAGACCACAGTCACAGGACACAATCTACTCACTGAGGAATTGGCTACACTGACTGAGATTTGACCAGTACAAAGAGCATACTAACAACAGAGCTCTTTGTACTACAAAAGAGAAACTTTTCGTCCCAAAGTATCAGGTTTGTGATTAGCACTGAAGGGAGGATATCCAATAGATCTGCTCTCTAAAGACTAGGCTCAAACCGGAGGTACTGAACCTGAGGCTTCAGCCTGGTCATCTGGAGGGAATTTCCAGTCATTGGTGGTTGCCATGAATGCAATAAATAGACTGGAAGTAAACCACATACAGGATCCTCTGTGTCACTAGTGTTAAGCCTTGTTTGCTTTTCCTACGCTTTGAAAAATCTTGACTCAAACATTGGGACTGAACTAGTACACAACGTATGCACTTTTGAAGCTGCTATTACCACTTTTGTTGCACAATTCACAACGATGTAGACCTACAATATTGTCTAAGATATTGTCTCCAGCAAAATAACAACAACAACATGTCTGGGACAGGAGGTTAATAAAGTACAGGTTCAGACTTACTTACAGTAGTACTACTAATTAAGTAGTACTACTGTAGCCAGATACTATAGACCGCTTCTAGGCCTTTCACTGTTTCCATGAAACAAAGCTCCTCAAGGCAAGACAACACTTTAAGTTGCCTGAGCTAAGAACAGGGATGCATGCCATCACTTAAGCCTAGGATCAGTCTGAATCTGGATGAAACCTTATGTGTGAGTGAGGGATGCTGTATGAATCTGTTTCAACTGTGAGTTCTCACATGCAGAAATCACCCACCTTCATGTCTTCACACATCGATGTCTGAAAATAGCTATCTTTCTGCAGTTTCACAGCAAGATATTTATACTTTAAGAATCTATACCAGTGACATCAGAGTAATGCCTAATGTAGAAGGGGAAATCAAACAATTAGTTTTATTAGGGTAATAATAATTCAAAGGTTATGAATTAGTGCCTTGCAAAGTATTTTCTGGCTCAAGTTACCATTGTAAAGGGTATTAACTTAATACGGGTTTTGGAGTCTTATAGCCAACATAGCTATTTTTTGCTTTTTAGAAGGAAAACATGTTTATTTCAGGGCAGGGTATGGCTGAGTAAACGCCATCAAAAACAACTAGCATGCCTTACACTACAAGAAAAGGGACAGAAGAACAGCTTGACCTGACCGAATAAGCAGAGAAGCCAAAGCTCTGTTGAGAAACCATCTCCCTCCCTTTCTCTCCCAGCCAGAGGAGCCAGTTACTAAAGGCCTCTGGATATTTTGAGATAGAGTTGAAGGGAAAAAAACAGGTCTGGTAGCATTCCCTTTCTGTAAGTGAATTTGCCTTTGAGGTTCTCTTCCGTTATCTTAGTTTTTAAAAAACTATATCTTCTCCTTTTCATACAGCTCCGCGTAGCTTTCCGTTGTAAAAATGGAAAGAAGAACGCAGCAATTTTTTTTTCCAGAACTGTCGATTTATATTAAACTATTTAAGCTCCTAGGGATCTGAGAAGCCAACCTTTTAAACAATTAGATACTGAAGAAAACCAAAAGGCACTTGCATAAAGGGAACGCTACCAGACCCGTCTCCAAAAATTCCTCTTTCAACTAAGTGGAAATCTATTCCTCCCTGGATCTATACTGAAAGGCAGTTATGAGGATTTCAATTCCTCGCCATCGCTCAGGTTTTAAGAGCACCAATGCTTCTTTTTTTGGGGGAAGGAGTTATTAATTACCACCCTCACTTTCTTGGTTATCAAGTCAACTTTAAAAGTAAAAGGACTTACAAGGCTATTCATCCAGAAATACATGTGTGCAGGTATCACCCCACCACTATAAGAACCCAAGTGACATCAACAATGATCCCCGCATAGGCTGAAATTCTGAAGCACTGCCTTTCTGAAGGCTGAAGAAACCCCACAAGAATGCCGATAAGTAAAAAGCACATCACAAGTTTAAGTTCTAGATTTATTAGGGGTTTTCAACACAAAGATCAAGTTCCAACTACCACCATCTACCACCTAAATGGACATATTAACCAACAGTTTATGGATATACATGCTCACAAGTTGCCCATCAAGTTATGGTGAGCCCTGAATTTCACAGGTTTTCTTAGGCTTAGCGTTGAACCAGAACCTCTACAATGGCATCTAGCTTTCCCACAAACTCTCTTCAAAGCAGATAACTCACCTGTCGTATCATCTATAGTTATTCACTCACCCTCCAGTTCAATTTCCTACTAAGAGGGAAGCCCTACCAAAAGGACCTCCTTGGAACTTGCATCTCTGACTTGCCTTGGGGGCTCTGAGGCTGTAGGACAGGCCGCAACAGCTGCAGTTTCCAAGGATTGCAGGAGACAAATGCTTTGGAAAAGGTTAGCTGGATCACCTTTCAACATAACAGAGCAAAGCAGTAGGGGAGGAGGAAGGAAAACCTGCTAATTTGTCAGCCAGTCATCAAAGATTACCCTCTGCTGCATGCAAGTAACACCTTGTAGTTTGGCTCCTTTTACTCTTAGCTGAATTCCACACTTCTTCTAAGGCTGAGAGAGTGAGACTTACCTAAGGTCACTCACTGGGTATTCCATGGCTAAGCAGGGATTTGAACACTGGTCTCCAGAGTCATAGTCCAACACTCAAACCAATACACCATGCTGGCTCTCTATACTATACTCACTATGGCCTGTTACAGACTGCCAAAATAAAGCTGCATTGGGTCTCTTTGGAGGTATGCTGTTTAAATGATGCATGCATCCTAAGAATCTGGAAGCTGCACCAAAGTTGCACTCCAGTGCTTAGGAATGGAGTGTGGCTTTGGTGCGACCTCCAGACTCTTAGGACCCATGCATCATTTAAACAGCATACCTCCAAAGAGACCCAATGCAGCTTTATTTTGGCAGTCTGTAACAGGCCTATATAAACCCAGGCCTGCCTTTTGGGGGCTGTTCCTGCATTTACTTTGTAGTGACTAGTTGCAAAATAGTTTCAATCTACTTTAGGTTCATTTACCAAATCGACTGGTTAGGAACAAAGTCAGTAGGACCCTGGAAGGCAAAGGGACAGGCCCAGTTTGAGCACCATCCTATCGAAGAGGCCTTTTCTGCATCTCCATCTTAACTGTTGTTTCATCTCTTAATCATACACTCAATAAATACGAGAAGTGGTAAAAATATAAAAAGTACAGGACTTAACGGGTATTTTTGTACCAAATTAAACATAATGGAAACGTTTTGTGGGTGCACCAAGCAGCTGACAGAGGAAGTAGATGACCATGGAACCGGATGCAAATAAAAGAGATGTAAATGAACGCAAAAGGAAATGAACTTAAAAATCACTGAAAGGGAAGTTGTGGGATTCCTATTTTAACGCTTCAGATTATGCGAGTGTGTGCTTCCGGTGGGTGCCAGCAATTCCCAGTTTGGGTATGTGGGTGGAAACAGGGCTGTTTTTGTCAACATAAAACCCAGTCTCCACCCGAAGCCAGATGTCAGCCTGTAAGCAACCCAATGACCCACCGCCCACCATCTTCCATGACCTATGTCAACACTTCTGTTTGCCCAAATGAGTAATTATTTGATGTCCCTCTAGATCACGCAGTCAGCAGAATGCATTTTCAGAAGGCATGCTCACTCCAAGGAACTGCGAGATAAAGGTCAAACTCACCCTCAGATTATAAAAGATTATACAGAATATACTTATGGGCCAACTAAGTAAAGATTGTATAGAACATGTGTGTGTATGTGCGTGCCTTCAAGTTGCCTGTCAAGTTGTGGCAAAGCCATGAAGGCAAAAGGCTGAGCTAAATAAACTTGGCTCTGACTGTATAACCCTATAAGTCGATCAGCCCATATTTGTACTGCTAGCACAACCTTTACCCGGTTGGCCTGTATGTATACTCTATACACATCCTGGGTTATATTATAACACCCTAGGCTATTTTCGCTTCTTACTCCCAAGGAAACATGCACAAGACTTCAGCCTCTATCAAAATATAAAGTTAGGGAGGTTTTTTTGTGGTGTTGTGCTCCAATTTTTTATTCCCTCGCTGTTCCCTCTTTACCAGAAAAGCAGTCTTTCATAAGCGGGTCATGAGTTCAGAGATGCTTTGAAACAAATTTATTGCTGAACCTTGAATTCTAACAAACCCGACTCAATCTATACTGAAGTTTTACTTACTTCTTTAATCCACGCTCCTACAAAGCATTAGTGAAATGCCTAAAATTCAAATATATTTCCCAAACCACACCGCAGCACCTAAAATGGATTCTGCCCCTTGCTTTCATGGAAAAACCAGGATGCTTACCTGCACTTTAAAAGGAAAAATGAGAAGAAGGAGTGCTACCATGTTGTTCCTCTTCCCTCTTGAGGCCCCACAACAACTCACCAGCAAAGCATTCCACCACGGGGCAAAGTACAGCGGCAGGAACAGCAGAGATACTACACGCAGCTTAGCTTACTATGAAATAAGGTTCTGTTCGGTTTACGAGTATCTAACTAGAAGTTACCAAGTGTTAATGGCAAGTGTTGCATTTAGCCAAGTCTACAATCCTAAACCACAAGCTCTTTAAAAATAATAAATGCCACAGACTACTGAGAATCTCAGTCACCGAGAATCTCAGAAGATTGCACACAAAAACCCGGTAATCTGCCAAGGCTGTCTCACCTTTCTGACACAATGGAGGGGGAAACATGACCTTCGCTGCCAGCTTGAGTGCCAAAACCAAAGCTACACCATGAAGTATCTTAGTCAAAGAATCACAGAGTTGGAAGAGACCACAAAGGCCACCCAGTCCAACCCTATTCTGCCATGCAAGAACTCACAATCAAAGCACCCCCAACAAATAGCCACCCAGACTCTATTTTAAAACATCCAAAGAAGGAGTCTAGACTGACTAGTCAATTTTAAAGGAAATATTAGTAGACAGCATCAGCATCGTATTGCGAGAATCATGAACCTCAGGGCCAGGACTGTAACCTAATGCAAATGTGGTCAAACAGCCTCGGTTTCGGCCACTGCAAAAAGTAAATCAAGCACAGAGCCAAGCAAATGATTTTGACTGTTCCTCACGTCTCCTGAATGAAGTGCTGGCTACAGTTATAAGAAGCCCATCTTAAACACTACGGCGAAGCTAACCCAATCCCTCTCCCCCACAAAGAAAGCCACTTGCGGGTTTTACCTGGCATCTACCCCCACCTCTTCCAGCCCCACAGAAGCAATCCGGTCCCATCCAGGGCTGACCAAAGATAACATTTCTGCGCTTTGACTCACAGAGGGAGGTGCTTCATCTTCCTTACTACTGCAGTTCTGAGTCACAACCTGCTCGGCTCATTCAACAACCAGAGGGTGGGCGTGTTTTTCATTTTCAATTCACACGGGAGCCTGAGTGCCAGCCTGTTCCTGGGTCCTAAAAATGAGGCACAGACAGCTGCCCAGCATGAGGAAAGCGGCTTTGTGACTAAGCAACCCAGTGAAACAAAGGAGCTACCAAGGGAGTTCAAGTGGCAGTGACCTCTGCTCTCGTGTCACAAACCCTGGCACTTAGTTCATTGCCAGCACTGAGCCACCCCTACCCCACACATCACTTCATCATATTTGCTTGGTCCTTTATCACCTGGCCCTTCTCCTACTGTACTTCCACACTTGCCTTTACTACTCTAGGTGTTGGCTATTCAGAGGTTTCTGCCTCCATTTCTTTCCCACAAGGTCTCTTCCTGCTCTCTCAGTCACCCGTGGCACACCTAACACACATGGCCTCAAACTGCGTTCCCAGTGTCTTTTGCCCCAGGTCTAACCTTCTGCTGTAGCACACTCCCAACTCTCCTTGGTACTCCAGAGCTGTCACTCACCTGTAAAGACTTCCCTCAACTCCGCTGTCTCCTGTACAGATCTGCCATAAACCGCCTTCTGCTTTTCTACTCCAAATTAATTCCTCCAGCTACAGGTATCCCATTTACATCTTTTCTGCCCCTGGTTTTATGCTCCTTTGCATCCTTCCAAGGGATCTATAGGTTTCCCTATAGGAAATCCTTTGGTACAAAGCCACTTACTTGGACTACTGCTGCTGCTGTCTTTCAGCAATCAAATGCCAAGAAAATCTGAAGAACTACCCATGCCCCCTTATGCTGTGACTCCCAAGCCTTGTTGCACTGCCCCATCCTTGTGCTTCCTCTTCCCTTCTGATGTAGCTGCCACCCCAAGGGCCTACACTAGTCTTTGCTAAGGCTACCAATCCTCAGTTGTCTACCAGAATGGTCAGTTTTGCTGGGGGGGAAACAGAAGAGATTATTCCCAAAGAACTTAGAGACAAAAAGCAAAGCATTCTACAAATACACATTCGGTAGGGATTGGGGCACAGGACCCCCGTGAATGTGGAAAAACCGCAAACAACAAAAACACTGTGTTTTTACCTGAGAGAAGACCTCTCTAGGAATCTCTAGGTCCTCCGGGACCTAGAGGTCCTCCATCTACCAGACTTTGGCCACAGAACTGCACTGGAGGAGCTACAAAAGCCAATCTCTATGTCCGTCAATGCAACATTAAAATTGACCATAGAGTTGCATTGGAGGACCTAGATATTCCTAGAGAGAACATATTAATCAAATCCGCAAATGTCAAAGCCGCAAACGTGGAGAGATGAGTATAATACACACATTTTGAACATTTCCTTTATCAAGTATTTTCCTTCTCCGAGATTTCCATCCCTGACACTGCAACCATTTCCAAAGCAATTGCTGTGTTAACTTTGTGGCAGCAGAAGCAACAAAGAGTTCGGTGGATCCCTAAAAGTTATCAAATTTAATGCCTAAGTTTTCACGAAATGCCATTCCCTTCATCGGATGTATGAAGCCTTATGACATGCATAGATTACAGCTGGGGCTGGTAAGCCGTGAACAGTGAAGTTCAAGACATATTTAATGCAAAAAGAACTGAAAGGAACAATTGTGTTATTGATGGCGGCTATTCACAAATGGTGTTGCTGATAATGCACAGCATCTGGGGACTAGTAAGCCAACACACATAAGATGATAATAAACTGCTATCTCTACCCAGACTGTCAGTAACAGTTGGAATTTATATTTTCAAAATGGGTTATCAACTTTTCCTTTTCTCCTTTTTAGTAGCCAGCAAAAGGAGTCTAACACCAACTTCCCACCACTCTCCATCTCCAAACAATAATCAAATACAGCCACAATTTGCCTGATAGAGAACTGGAAAGCTTGCACAATATTTTGTGACCTTTTCTCATATATATATATATCTATCACTGGATTGTGACTTGGCCTCTTCCTCTTGAGGAAAAAGCTTTTCTCCCCCCAAGTGATATCAGATTTCTGGCTATTTATTCTCTTGCGCAGAGACTGTCATATCTGACCCATGCAGAACACACTGCGCATCAGAAAGAGCGATTTTCAGAAACCAATGGGGAAGCATGTGTCCTCCCATAACACTGACCTTAAAGTAGCCTCTGCAGAGCAAAGAAACCTCAAAAAGAGACTGGAGTGAGCTGATACGCCAATCTGTTTCCAGAGATCCAAATTGAGACGCTAATAAATGTGTTAATTGGTTTGTTTCCATCAGTTCTCTCTACATTTAATGCTATATAACTGCCCACACATACTCACCCCACTCAGGTACAGATACCTGAAATTCTAGAGCAGTGGTTCTCAACCTGTGGGTCGCGACCCCTTTGGGGGTCGAACGATCCTTTCACATGGGTTGCCTAAGACCATCAGAAAACACGTATTTCCGATGGTCTTAGGAACCGAGACATATGGTTGGGGGTCACCATAACATGAGGAACTGTATAAAAGGGTTGCGGCATTGGGAAGGTGGAGAACCACTGTTCTAGATCATCATTTACCCTAATGACAAAGCAGACTGTAACCTACAAAAGCTTGTATTGTAACATATTTGTTATGTTCTGCAACGGAACAATACACAGATTAACATGGACATCACTCCTCCCAACCCTGGGTCACACCGTGTGTGTGTGTGTGTGTGTGTGTATATATATATATCCCACTCTTCCATGCCAGCATCCTAATGGTGAAACATTAGGAATAAACCCTTCCAGAACATGGCCACAGAGCCTGAAAAACCCACCCAAAAACTATATTTGTCAGTCATTAACAACAGGCATGACTTTTTCGTAGCTCACTCTCAGAGCAGTTTTGCTTTTGGCCTTGTGGCTCCCTGGAGGACTAATGCCACTTCCAACTCCATCTGAGTCTATGATCCTTCAGGGATCCTCTTCTCCTGCAACGCTGTCCAGTTCCACTATCTTGCCTTCCCAAGCTGAGCAACACCCCCCTTAACTTCCCAATACAAGCTGCGTGAACTTATTATCACCCGCTCACCAAAGCCGCCCCACCTCCAAACTAGGTCAAACTAGCATCAAGAAGTGGTTTTGTTGTGGGGTTTTCGGGCTACATGGCCATGTTCTAGAAGAGCTTCCTGACGTTTCGCCAGCATCTGTGGCTTTGGCATCTTCAGGGAACCACCACCACGAAAGCGACAACTGTGCCAACTTTCGCCCTGAATGTCCCACTCCTAGTTACAAAGCGTACCCTGACTCACTCCTGAGTCACATAAGAAAAACAGGCCTGAAAATGCCATCCCTACCTTCATCATCCCCAGGAGAAACCTCCTCTTTCATCTGGCCTCCACAGTTTCTCTAAAGCAGTGCTCTCTCCAAACTGTGCTCTTGAAGGGATTTTAGGACTCCAGCTCCCAGAATCCCAGGCTATTGGCCAACATGGCTGAGGCTTCTGGGAGATGTAGTCCAAAATGTTCTTCCATCAGCAAAGCTTCCCCCAGTTTCACAATTTCGCAAGCAGCCAGGAAGTCTCATAACCGCAAGAGGAAGGCAGTAAGTAACTCTGTAGCCAAGATTAGCAGAACGAAGCCTAGAGAAGCTCATGCTGCCAACTCCTTTCTTTCACTCATCTCAAAGGTGCTACAAGAGCTCTCTACATATTACTGTACTGTACTATTACTATTATTGCATCTAAATGCATCTGAGGAAGTAGAGTTAATTCTAGGAAAGCTCATGCTGCCCGTTTCTTTCTTTCAGTGAGTTTCAAAAGTGCTGCGAGATCTCTCTACATATTATTATTACTATTGTTATTATTACTGCATTTAAATGGATCTAAAGAAGTAGACCAAAGTCTATGAAAGCTCAGGTTCTAATAATAATCCTCTATTGGCCAAGCATTCCCCCATTATTCCCTATGGACAAATATCCTCCCATGGTTCCCTATAGGCAACTATTCTTCAATTATTCCCCATGGGCAAATGTTTCCCCATGTTTCCTTATGGGCAAGTGTTCTCCAATGATTCCCTATAGGCAAATGTTTTCTAATAATAATCCTCTATGGCCAAGCATTTCCCCCCATTATTCTCTAGGGACAAATATTCCCCATTGATTCCTTATGGGCAAGCATTCTTCAATTATTCCCTATGGGCAAGTATTCCCCCAATGATTCTCTATGGGCAAGTATTCCCCCAATGATTCTCTATGGGCAAATATTCTCCAATGCTTCCCTATGGGCAAACGTTCCCAATGCTTCCCTATGGGCAAATGTTCCCAATGCTTCCCTATGGGCAAATGTTCCCAATGCTTCCCTATGGGCAAA
>NC_056530.1:13713741-13715051 GCF_019175285.1 Sceloporus undulatus
CGTTCCCCAATGCTTCCCTATGGGCAAACGTTCCCCAATGCTTCCCTATGGGCAAATACTTTCTAATAACAACCTTCTATGCGCAAGTATTCCCCCCATTGCTCTCTATGGGGAAGAAAGGACGGTATCCCTATGGAGCAACTCCTGCCATTGGTTTTAATCAGCTTCTCCTTGGCGCAAATTAAGGCCAAAAAAGGTAGGAAAACCCCCCAAAGCTGTGTGAAAACTATGAATTACAATAACAAATATAATTATGAATAATAATAATAATAATAATAATAATAAATATACTTAATGCTCTTAATCCCTTTAATTTGGGGGGAGGGTAAATTGGTGCCAGGAAAGGGAGACCCCGCCCCATAATAATAACCCTTAATGCTAATCAATAACGAAGGTGAAGATCAAGGTCTGACGCACCGGGAGCATTGACTGGCGAGGGTCGGAGCGGGCGCCTCCGTCTCGGCGGCCAAGCCGAGGAGGGCCCCTGCGCCCGAGGGGTCGAGGCCTGGAAGCCGGGCCAGAGCCGCGGAAGAAGAGAAGGAAGAGAAGCCGGGAAGGAGGCGTCGAAGGCCGGCAGCCTCGCGACCCAAAAACCGGACTCGACCGGCGGCTGATCAGACTGACTGACTGACGGAAGGGAGGAAGGAAGGAAGGACGGACGCGTGTGCGCACGCGCGGTAAGCTCTCCCCTCAAAGGCGACGAGACAGGCAGGGCGCCGCCAGCCAATCACAAGCCCCGACAGGGGTGGGGACGGGCCCGCCCCTTCGCGCATGCGCATACGCTACTAGTTAAAAATGGTACATTCCAGCCGCCTTTATCTCTCCGGAGTTGACAGAAACACTCAAGCGCTTCCTCCTCTTTCTTTCCCTCGTCCTCCATTCGGGCTACACACGCGTTACCCCAACCCTGCTTTTTGAGAAATGGTAGCGTCTTCTCTTCTCTTCCCCCCCTCCTGTGAAAATGGTCTCGCCCACCCGCCCGGCTTTGGGACGCAAGCGGGTCCCTTCACGCGCATGCGCACTCATACACAACACCCCCACACACAAATAGAATGGTACGTCCCGCTCTAAGGCGGACGAGACGCGCGCACACACCCCTCTGGTTCTGTAATGGTACGCTCCAGGTGCCTTTTTCTCTTTATCTAGGGTTCAGGCTGCTGCAGTTTTTTAGTTTGTTGTTATTCTATTAAGTGGAGAATAGAGGAAATGTTGTTGTTGTTGTTATTATAGTGCAAAAATTTAATTTAATTTCCCCCAAAACCTGAAACTTTTGGAAGATGACCATCTCACCCCTTGAATTACTGCCCCAA
>NC_056530.1:13725051-13746532 GCF_019175285.1 Sceloporus undulatus
TATATCCCACCCTTTATCCTAAAGCTGGGACTCAATGGTGGCTGGAGGAAGATTCTGGAAATTGTAGTACTAGAAACCCTGCATTTTTTCCAAATGTCTCACACTAGGAAGGAGGAAGATGATGGGAGTTGCTCAAAAAGTCGCACTCCCTCCCCAATCTCGCCACTCTAGGAGAGGGATTTTGAGGGTTGTAGGCCCTATACAGACAGGCCAAAATAAAGCTGCTTCAGGTCACTTTGGAGGTATGGTGTTTCAATGATGCATGCGTCCTAAAAGTCCGGAAGTGGCACCAAAGCTGTGCACCAGTCCTTAGGACTGGATCGTGGCTTTGGTGCAGCTTCTGGGCTCTTAATATGCATGCATTATTTAAACAGAATACCTCCAAAGTGACTCGAAGCAGCTTTATTTTGGCCTGTCTGTATAGGGCCGTAGTCTCAAAAAAAAAAAAAGCCATATTATCCAAGGTTGGGAGTGACAGTTCTAGGAGCCAATGTCCAAAGAAGTCATGCTATCCAAGCTGCCCCATCCAGGGATTCCGAAAGGAGCAATCAAGAAAGTCGGTTTGTTTGACTTCTCTGGCTGTGGGCCTTGCTGTAACTCCTTGAAATCATGAGAAAACAGCATCTTCCCCTAAAATATTTTGCAGCAGGCTGAAACTGGTGATAATTACAAGGAATCCCCCCCCTCCTTCCATGCCATTCCCTTATTATGTGGCTGATTTGGAGATAACCAGGGGATTTCCTGCCTATTGTTCCAATTTGGGGAGGGGGGGGGTGGCTGGTACTCTGCTACTTCTTGGTGGAAGACAGGAGGGGAAGGGGATAGTCATGTGCCGGGATCTATTCCCCCTTGTGGGATTCCAGTCATAGTTCTCTTGGAAGCATATACACTAGTCCAGTGATGGTGAACCTACGGCACGCATGCCAGAGGTGGCACTCAGAACCCTCTCTGTGGGCACATGCACAGAGTTTCTTACTAGAGAGCCAGAGGGACATGGCACCTTGCAATAAATAAGTGGAGTTTGGGCACTCGGTCTCTAAAAGGTTCACCATCACTGCACTAGTCCCACCACATTTGCAGCTTTGGCTTTTGCGGATTTGACTATTCACAGATTTTATTAATATGTTCTCCCTAGGATCATCTAAGTCAATGGTTCTCAACCTTCCTAATGCCGTGACCCTTTAACATAGTTCCTCATGTTGTGGTGACCCCCAGCCATACAATTATTTTCATCTCCACATGCAAATATGTGTTTTCCAATTGTCTTAGGGGACCCCTGTGAAAGGGTCGTTCGACCCCTGAAGGGGTCCCGACCCACAGGTTGGGTGGGAACCACTGATCTAAGTCCTCCAGCGCAGCACCTCTTTGGTCAACTTTAACCAAAAGTCGCACTGAAGAACCTAGAGATTCCTAGAGAGAACACATTCACTAGGCATTTGTAGCTCCTCCAGTGCAACTCTATGGTCAATATCTGTTGGGCATT
Source organism: Sceloporus undulatus (assembly GCF_019175285.1). Taxonomy (NCBI): domain Eukaryota; kingdom Metazoa; phylum Chordata; class Lepidosauria; order Squamata; family Phrynosomatidae; genus Sceloporus; species Sceloporus undulatus. Next base: position 13,726,535 of record NC_056530.1, read on the forward strand.
GACCACAGAGTTGCACTGAAGGACCTAGAGAAGTGTTCTTTCTTAGTGTTTGTATTATTTGTGTTTTTTCTACATTCACGAGGGTCTTGTGCCCCTAACCCTGGCAAGTGTAGAGGGATGAGCAGCTATAGGAGCTTTGTAATTCCCAAAGCTATTGCTTTGCGTTCGCACGTTTGAAAAGAAAATGCCGCCATGCGTTGGCTCCTTCTATGGCACTCCCATGTCAGCCTGCCACTTATTAAAGTAGCCATGGTGCTAGCTTATCTGTTCTGAAGAACCGTGTTGGTTTCCTTCTTTTCCCTTATAAGGTGAGAGCAGGTACAGAAATATCTGTGTTAATCGGTGGTCGGAGGTGGAACTGAAGAGTTAGATCCAGGCGGCTTTTTTCTCTCTCTGAGTATTTCCTTTCTTCCTTTCTGTTTTATTCCAAGAGTAGAGGTTTCAAAGCCAGACTCAGCCCGTCTGTCTCTCCTCTTTCCCTCCCGCGGAGACAGAGGGCTTTGTAATCTACCTCTTGTTCATTGCGGTGTGTATCTGCCTTGGCCTTTCTTTCATGCTTCCCCTGGAACTAAACAGAGTGGAAATGGCAGCCTTTGTCTCACTAGCACCCTCCTTCCCCATCTCAGTCTTGACAGTGTCTAATCGCCACAGTGCAGCTGCTGGGCTTTCAGCCTCTTCCTATATCAAGTGAACCCAACTGCCTGGAAATAACTAGGCAGGGTTTAGAACAAAGGGGAAACGCTGGATTTTAAACCGGCGCCAGAGAAGAGGATGGCTCATCGCATTTATCAAGCCATGCAGTTCAGGCAAATTCTCATACTCCTTTAGAGGTCACTTCTCAGGCCACTTTGAAGGATGGCTGTCCCTTTCCTTTGTTTTGTTCTTCTGCAGTTGAGGAGCTTTGTTTTACACAAGTGCTTAGACCCTATTAGTGTGGAATTTTAGCACGAAAGGTGCCAGAGATTTCTGATTTAGTAAAATCCAACAGTAAACTCCGTCTGCAGAAAACCTTTAAACCCCACAACCACCAAAACAAAATCCCTAAACTGTGGGCATGTAGAAAACCCTTTTAGGCCTTGCCGTGATTTCACGAAGGATTTATGGGGACACAACTGGTCTATTTCTCTCAAGATGTATTGTTTTCTTGGTCCTGTGTTACCATTTACTAAAATTCCTGGAACCATTTTAGTGCCATAATACAGTTTAAAAAACAATTAAAAGCCTTCTATCAAACAACTGGCTGAATCAATGCTATCGGTGTGTTAATTCCAACTGAAAGAGGCCCTTTGAATCAATGGGGTTTGCAAAAGGTTTGTTCCCTCGGTTCAGTGGGTCTATTCTGGTTGGGACGAGAATATATAAAAATCAACCTTGCCACTGTCATATTTCTTTTTGGCCATTTCTACCACTTGTGAATATCAGATCACTGTGCTGTAGCAACAGCAGATGCCACAGCTGGAAGAATGAACCTGTTAAGGCCTAAGACATGAGTTCTATGCCCATGCTCCCTCTTCCTTGCTTACATGTTTCTTGCCAGTACTGTGTATAGCCCTTCCTGTCTCTGGGACTTTTGTAGTTTTACCCCATCTTAGATACGAAAAAATGTTTATACCAGGAAAGCTGGAGATTAATTTGTAAGCTGTTCATCTGGGGAATAATCACACTTTAGGTGGTTTAAGTTTTTAAAATGGAGCGGATGCACTCTCCACAATGACCTCTGGCCAAATTACTCCCAAGAACAGAGGTCTGTGGTCCTCCAGATGCTGCTGGACTCAGGCTTCCCATAGAGACCAGTCATCCTGGCCAGAGATGGAGAATGATGGAGTCAGTCCTTTATCAGCATCTGGAGGGCAGCAGGTTCCCCAGCTCTGACCTAGAAGTGTAACCCAATTGCCTTAAGATCATTCATGGGTTCCTCTTAGAATTTTCCCAGCCTAACATATAGCTTTTAATTCTTCAATTAGCACTGCCCTCTGGCACTCTTTTTTCTCCTCCTCCAGTGGCTGGATGAATGCCTGCCTTTTCAGAGTCCTGTTGCCAGAGTCATACAGGGAAAGTACAGTCTAGCTAATTCACACACAAAGAATGGTGCTCTGTCCCCACTTAGCAAAATGCCGGGTGTGCGAGTGGGCGTTGAAATGCAATACTGAACATTTTGTAATTTCTGCTAAACAATTTGCTGGCTGGGTATTTTCCTCTTTTAACCATTCAGGGTAAAACCCATTTGCTCATGAGACCGCTTCACCTCCAACACTTTTTTATCGTTTTTGTGCCTAAGCTGAAGACAAAACAAGACTTTGTATTTACTTGCTGGAAACTGATAGGAGTGCTGGCTTTTGCTTCGTATTTGGAGCCAAGGCTTTCTCAGCCAGTGCTTAAAGCAAGGCTGGGAATTAGGCGGCCATCCTGATGCTGTAGGACTGCAATTCGTTCTCATTGGAGGTGGCATGGTTATTTTAGCTCTAAAATATTGGAAAGTTTTCTAGCGATCCTAAAAATCTCAGAAGTTCCTACACAGAGACCTCTTCCGTTGCACAGAAGCTGTATGAAGTGTAAGGATCACACCTCTGCCTATTTTGATCTCCTCTTACTGGGAAGCAGCATTTGGTCTCTGCCTTCTAATGCTGATGAAACTACATGCAAAGGAATAGTTGGCAAGGTAATGGTCCTCAACAGTATGAGAGTCTTTCCTCTGCAGAAGTGGATGGAAATGTGTCATGTTTGAGTTGCCTGTCATCTGCAGTTTCCACTGCCACCACCACCTCCGTGAGTCATGTAGACCCTGACGCCTGAGCAGATTTTTATGCCTTCCTGGTAAGGGTCAGCAAAGCCACTGCAAGGCAGTTTCTCCACCCAGCTGCTCTTTGCTCTGCTTCTGCAGCAAGAGAAGCCTGTTGCTTGAAAGCATGCATGAAAGCTTACCTTTCAGCATGCATAGAACAATGCAAAGTGTGTTAGTGACTGTCCTTATCTATCCACACTCCCTGGAACCTTATCTCTTGAGTTCCTCTGAATGCTTTCTGGATGAGTTTATTGAAAAGGAGCGGGAAGGACTTGCTTCTTTCTGTGAGGAGTTTGTTCATGGCTGCCTATGGGTTGTACAGTCAGCCCTCCATATCCACAGATTCGACCATCCACGGCTTGAAAATATTCCCAATATATATATATATATACATTCCAAAAAGCAAACCTTGACTTTTTTCATTTTATATAAGGGACACCATTTTACTGTGGCATTTTATTTAATGGGACTTGAGCATCTACAGACTTCGGTATCCATGGGAAGCCCAAGAACCAAACCCAGCGGATACCAAGGGCCCACTGTATTTACCCTCAACCAACTATGTAGCACCAACCAGAGGTCTAGAGGCTGTTAACAAGATCAGTTAACCTCCCCTATGGCAAAAAGCCTAATTCATCATGGTTCATTCTGGAGATTCTAAGGTCATAATACTATTGGCACGATATGGATACCTCTTAAAATAGAATTTACTTTACTAAATATGTCTATCGTGTAGGTATAGCTCTTCTTGCAAGAGGCAATCGTTGTCTCTCTCCCCTCCCACCCCAAATGTATGCCTCTTAACAGAAGAAATTGGATTCTGTGCTTGAGTAATTTCTCTTGACAGGCTGTGCTTTAAAAACCTTAATAAGGTGTGCCAAAAGCAAAGAAAACTCAGGAAAATTTCAGCATGCTTCACTGAGTGCTATGAAAATTCATTTACTATTCAAGAGCCTGACTTGGGTAGAAGGTCTGTCCAAGGTCACTTTAAAAAGGCATATTTTAATTATGTTCAAAAATCCTTCATTTGGAAGTGCTGCTTCCAACTCAGACATTTTTATGGCTACCAGTATTTTTACTTCCTGGCTCTCCTTTGTTTGTTCTGTAGTTACTGAGTAAAAACCTCTGTGAGTTGGATGCTCTTGATCATCCGTCCTCGAGAACATCACGCGAGTTGGAAAACTTCTACCAAAAATATATATTACAACCAGCTAGCAGTTCTCAAGTTTCACCTGGACCTGCTTACTACAGAAAGCTTTGGCACTTGGAAAACAGCCCAGTGTTTTCAGTTGCAGATTGTGAACTTGCCTGTAAAATTCTTGAGATCACTGTTAGTGCCAAGGCACACATCTTCAAATACTTGAACCAGATCATCCTACTCCAAAAATAGCCCCGCTCGCCCCCCCCCCCCAAAAAAAACCAAGCAGGAAAGATCTAGTTGCTCAAGGGGTCTTGCACCAGGAATGTCCTTCTAGCATTGCAAAGACAGGAGGGGTTCAGCACTGGGTTCCTAGTGCTCCAGAGTCTCTCTATAAGTGTTTTGAGAAAGGCTTGAGCTTCGGGTCATATTTATGGCAAAGCATATATACAGTAAGTGTGCCTATCTTGATTTGCAGATTGCAAAACTCCATAAATCTCGCATTCTAGAAACTAAAACAGTCCAAGATACAAAAAACCTGAACTGGTTCCAAAATGGCTGCTGCCTAGACAAAATGAAGTAGGAAGAGTATATATATATGATGCCACTAAATGTTTGGTGGTGACAAGTAGGAAATACAATGAACAGATGCTAAATACACGAAGTGGTTGTGTAAATAGTTTGCTAAACATGGTTATAAAAAGTATTCATATAAGGCAGTAGGTGTATAATGTGCTAACAAGTGCATTATGGCTATCTATAAATCAGTTGGAACAGTCATATACACACTACTCAGTGCAGAGCAGAAAACACATGATAGCAAAAGCTCATCTGTTTTAAGAAGAACCCCGACCAATATCTGGTAACCATTTGCTACGTTTGAATAAGCATCTTCACCAAGTATATAGCTTCCAGGTCTTAATAATTCTTTTAGCTACAGACCATAACCTTGTCAGAAGCCTTGTGCCACTTATGTCCTTTATTTCTTCATTTAAAGGCTTTTCCAGAAATGTCTGTAGTCCTGAAATTCTTTAGTGGGCTTTGAGGTTCAGGCATAATGGAAATGGGAGGGCAAGACTAGATGGCCTGCCTTTTGGCCCCATCCATTGCCGCTCCTGGTTACGCATATTACAAAAAGGTTTAAAGTCTTGTCCACCACTGAAATAGGTTTTGTCTTCTTTAGAAATTGACAAGATTCAGAAGGGTGAGTCAAAGAAGGATGAGGAGGAGACCTACCTGGACTTGTTTTCCCATAAAAATATGAAGCTGAAGGAACGAGTTCTGATCCCAGTCAAGCAGTATCCCAAGGTAAGGACCAGCACTTATCTAGCAACCTCTGTAAAATGGAGGCCTATGTTGCCTTGGCCGTATGTAAGAGATACGCAGCCTGCTATCCCTTAGATGTGTTCAAATACAGCTCTCATGATCCCTGATATAGGTAGGTTTATACCAAATCTGAATCACTGATTTAAGATTACCACCAGTCATTTTTTCCATATATTTCTTAACATGTGAAACTTAGAACAGTGGTACATATCTAATCATAAAAACATTCTAACTTACTATTCAGTCCAGCATCTTACAGCATTAAAGAAGGCAATTTTTAGATTGTCAGGGACAAGGCAAGGCAGTGAAGGGCTTGGAAAATGAGGATGAAAATGAGTGTGCAGAATCTAGAAATGAACACTATAGGCCATATCTTTTGTCTGGCAGTAATTTCAGTGAGATTCATTTCATTGAGTGAAGGCAGGGCAAGGGGACAGAAACCAAATTTAGGGTGATCAAAAGTCTGTCTGCCTCTGTGAAAGGGGGGGGAGAGGGATATGCCTAACATTTTTCCCTCACTAACCTCGGGCAAATCACACTCTAAGCCTCTAAAGGCAAACCCTCTCTGAACAAATCTTGCCACAAATACCCCATAATACGTTCGACTTAGGGTCACCATAAGTTAGAAACGATTTGAATGCACACAGCAACCAGAAGAATAATTAACCTTGATCATTGGAAGTAACGGGGGAAATGTCTGTCTGTCCTCTCTTAGTTTAACTTTGTTGGAAAGATACTGGGACCACAAGGCAACACCATCAAGCGACTGCAAGAAGAAACCGGAGCAAAGATTTCTGTTCTGGGGAAGGGATCAATGAGAGACAAGGCGAAGGTAGGAGCCCTGGGCTTGAAGTAGGGTGACGACCCTGTTGCAGAACTCCTGCAAATGTTTCTCTGCTTGTAGGATAAGAGTTGAGCCTTTTATTGTAGCTTCTCCCCTTTTGTTTGAGAGCATATGGCCTTTTAAGTAGTTAAGAATGTTGCTTTGCTTATTTTTGAATGTAAGGTATATTCTAAAATGAGAGAATTATCTCACGCCCTTCCAACTTATAGCATTGCTGCTTATGCAGTCAAGTTCTGAACTGATACAGCTGACCACTAGTTGGCAAGAGTCACATGTGAATATTGGTATAGTTTGTCTTAGGTTTTAAAATACATGGCAGTCCATGATGGTGTCCATTTTCAGGAGGAAGAGCTGCGCAAAGGAGGTGATCCAAAATATGCTCACTTAAATATGGACCTGCATGTTTTCATTGAAGTCTTTGGACCACCCTGTGAGGCTTATGCTCTTATGGCCCATGCCATGGAAGAAGTCAAGAAGTTCCTTGTTCCGGTACGTAACTGCCTTTCATCATATCTTCACCGTAATCAGAGAGAGGTAGCGGATGACATTTAAAACATTCAGTTTAGTCTTAAACTGCTGGTGAGAAGATCTAAATGGATTGTAATGGGCCTTGGCAAGTTTGTGTGCATTGCTTAGGAGTTCTCAGACATTGGTCACCATTAAGCTCTTGGGTTTACTCCTTCAGAGGTTGGTTTCACAATTATTTAGCCACTTTAACTGTAGGACAGAAAATGTTTTACAGTTTTATGGCTAGTGCTGAAGGGATACTGTTGAGCTCCAAAACACCATTTCAGCTAGCCTGACTATACTGTTGTCTGTCTGGGAAAAAATGGCTCCTAAGCAACAGAGGATAAGGAAGGTCTTGTAATATTTTAAAAGTATTGGATTGAAAGTAAATCTTTCCTGGCCTCTCCATCTTGGATAAATTTGTGCTGCCTCACCTGAAAGGCTATTCCTATCTTGTGAAATTCTGATAGCAACTTCACAGCCTTTATTTGAAAACTAATAAAACCTGACAACCCAGATTAAAGCAGAAAGTTACCCCCCCCCAAAAAAAAAAAAAAGGAGTTGGTTGGTAAATTATGTCAGATACATATCAGGAAAAGAGGACAGTTCAAGATGTTAATAACAAGTATATAAGAATTGTTATTAAAATAGCTTGAAAGAAAACTAAACTTGTCAAGCCTTGCTTCCAGAAAATTTGGTAGGCATTGTTTCTTTCACAATAGAAACATTGGATAAGATTGAACCTAAATTTTTCACTAACTTTGCAGATCTATGTTGGATGGGATGGGATTGGCCAAAAACATCTGACCTTTGGATACTGTGATAGATAATATTTCCTGGATTGTCAGGTTCCTAAATGGTCTGTCCTGTTTCAGAACAATGCTCTGAAGGGAGCAGGGGATGTTTTGCAACAGCAACCATACCCTGCGCAACTCCTGCATGCTCCCAAATAGAGCAGCTAGCGGTGCCTTTCATTAATGACACAGTACGTTGTTTGAGATAAGAGCTTTTTGAATGGCCCAGATCAGTGGTGGAGAACCTATGGCACATATGCCAGAGGTGGCACTCAGAGCCTTCTCTGTGGGCATGCATGCTGTCGCCCCAGCACAGAGTTTGCCAGAGTTCATTCCTAGAAAGCCAGCGGGACGTGGCACTTTGCAATAAATAAGTGGGGTTTGGGTTGCAGTTTGGGCACTCAGTCTCCAAAACTGGCCCAGACACTTAATTTTCTCTGTTCCTTAGGACATGATGGATGACATCTGCCAGGAACAGTTTTTGGAGCTGTCCTATCTCAATGGTGTGCCAGAACCAACCCGTGGCCGAGGGATTCCTGTCAGGGGAAGGGGAGCCGTTCCCCCACCTCCACCTGTTCCTAGGTAATAAATGGAAGTGTCTCTAAGGACAGGCTCTTCCCAGTGGCAGTCATATCTTTAAGCATTAAGTGTGGGACGTTTGGCACTTCAAGAATGTGGGGAAGCAAAACAAACTTAAATTGATATTTCATTTTTTTAATTTTGTTTATTTTTTAGTGTGTGGAGTGGGGCAGCATTGATGAACAGGTATGGGGCGATAGCAAAAATGCTCACTTATATTTCTTGGGTGGTGGATTTTGAGTCTGGGACTCTTGAAATTGCAAATGGTGTCTCATTCAGCATTCAACCGGACACCAGATTTATGGGGGGAGAGGTTCTGGCCACTTTATTGCCCCTTTCATTAACATGATCTTTAACTATACCCATTCATGTCACTGCCAAGATGTTCTGCACTAAGCACCTGTAATTTGTCATTCTGAACTTTGGCTTTCCTTTAAGAAAGATCTAGTCCTCATGGCTTCAGAGAGAAGTTTGTCTGCATGCTTCCTCTTCTCAAAGTCTCACTAATATGATGGGTTACAGTGGCGGGGTGTCCGTCTGAATGTCTCACACTGCTTCTTTTTGCTTTTCTATGGCTACTTTCCTTCAGCTCCTTTGAGCCTAAATTCTGCTGTTCTGTAAAGCTTCTGATTTCTTTTCTTAGCTCTGTTCATCCCTCCTGGATTCATGGAATCGCTTTCTGTACATCCCCTCTGGTGTCTTTCAGTCCTGAATATTTTTTTAAAGTCTTAATTGTTCAAAAAACAAAGTCTATTGTGTAGGGTTTATTTCTGCACAGCCTGAGCCATATGTTTTGTTGATGGCACTACTTTGTCACACCCTCCATCCACCCAGTACTTTGTGATAAAACTAAAAAAACTTCCAAAGGCACAAACCAATTTTGAGAAGTCTTGGGTTCTGCTTTGTACTGACTTATCCTGTTTGGCTTACCTTCTGACTGGTCCTTGCTGTTTGCTCATCCCAGCTTTTCCTATCTGGGACTTTCTGGCTGTGCTTCAGCCGAGGTTAATTTTATCATTAATTTTAGAAGCTAGGCCTCTTCAACTTTAGCATCTCTCTCCAGGTATCTGTTTTCTCATCCTCTGTGGAAGATGTTCAGACTACATGTGCCTGTATTTCCTCACCTTCCTTTCTAGGGGACGTGGCGTGGGGCCACCTCCTCCTCCTCCGCGTGGAGCCCTTGTCCGAGGAGCCCCAGTGAGAGGTGCCATCGCAAGAGGAGCAGCTGTGGCCCGTGGCGTTCCCCCTCTGCCAGCGGTGAGAGGTGCTCCTGCCCCAAGAGCTCGTGCTGCGGGCATTCAGAGAATACCTCTTCCTCCCCCTCCTGCACCAGAGACCTATGAAGATTATGTAAGAAACCTTTCAAGGGTCATATTGGTTGTCAGAGATCTAGTGCATGGAAACCCTTCTCATTCAGAAGGCATGGGGATAGCACACTTTTTTTTTCATTACAGCATGCAGTGGGAGAGGGAGTTAATGAGCACAGAAATGTCCTCCACAGTTACTTGGACCCATGTCTAAACAGGGCCACAGTATAAGTCTCGCTCTTTAAAAGATACACTTCTTGGCCATCTCTTGGACAGTCACCAAAGCAGCTGGGGAGGATCATATTGTTTTCTTGTACAGTGCTCCCTCGGGTTACGAAATTAATTCGTTCCGCCGCTCCGTTCGTAACCCGATGCATTTCGCAAGCCGAAAAGGGCTTTCCGTTAGCGCTGGCAAGCCGCGCGTTTGAATTTCGCGCCGAAAAAAATTTCGTAACCCAAAAAAACCTTCGTATCCCGGAACAGTTTTTTCCAATGGAACTTTTTCGTATCCCGGAAATTTCGTAACGCGATCAATTCGTATCCCGGGGTACCACTGTATATGGTTTTCCTCCCTTTCATGACTTGTACTTGGCCTGCCCTTTACCCTTGTCTCCTGTTGGCAGTTGTCCATTTAAATTCACTGACTCTGTCTTTATCTCTCTGTCTGTTTCAGGGTTATGATGATGCTTATGCAGAACAAAGTTATGAAGGCTATGAAGGCTACTACAGCCAGGGTCAACAGTGAGTGTTCTTATTGGTTTCTGGTGCCATTAGCATGCTTCTTTCCCAATTATCAAATATCTTGAACAAAAGAAATGCAGAGCATCTTCTGTTTGAATGGACTGTGTACTTCTGAACCAAGGGAGTATATCACAAGGAGCAGCAGTACCCAGCATTCTGTGGTTCAAGGGAAGTAGAAACCGCCTATTAACAAAGGACTCTGTTCTGCAGAAAAGGAACAGTGGGTTCCAACCATCACAGAGCCTTTATCTTCCTCTCTGTGACTGTTAGCAGCCCTGCCTTTTCCTGGGCTGCATGCAGTGATAGTTGAATCTGAACAGCCCCCCTTTCCTTGGCGCATGAACAGTATTGCAAGGAAGTGCAGTGTCCTCAACTGGGGGAGGGATTGCTAGCCATTGCAAGAGGCAGGTGCACATGACCACCTTCCATTAGGCAAGAGGTCAAAGTGGCCTATCCGAAATAATAATTGTATGATTTTCAGGAACGATGGCCACTGCCATCTCAAGGAATAATCCTGCCCCATCTTGTTCTTGCAGGGAAACAGAATATTATGACTACGGACATGGTGAGGCTCAAGAATCTTATGAGGCATATGGTACGTCTGCACACTCTGTTGCAGTGACAGAGGTGGGACTAGAGTTGACTTGAAAATAACTGGGTCTTTTGCATATATTTCCACTTATGTCTGACTTGAATACAATCACAGAAGTTGCAGTGAGCTAAGCATTTCTCCCCTGATTACTAAACTGGTTAAATTGAGAAGTGATTATTTTTGGGGTAATATTTTAGAATAGTCCAGGTTCCTTAGTGGGGCTTCCTACCATGTACATATTCATGCTCTGCTAAATGATTCATACTGGTTACCATTTAGCTAGGAAGCCATCTTCCGGGTATTACTTCTCACTCATAAAGCCTTATACAGACTCAGATTCTCTCAGAGATTGCCTGATCTCATATAGACCACACCAATTCTTATATGGTTGGGGGGGGGGCAGGGGCTCTGTTTATTGTAATGATTTGGGTCCCGCCATGTCAGAGGGTCTCTCAGAATTAGGTAAGCTCTAAAAGTTGGGAAGACCTGTTTACCAATGGACTTTCCTGTTAATTTTTCTAATTTGTTAATATTGAACAATTGTTGTTATTGATTTATCTTTTTCTCCTATTCACCAGTGTTTTGTTGTTTTAAAATGAAAAGCAGTTTCATAAATATTTGGAAATAAATGGTATATAAACGTGATAGCTATGGAAAAGTGCAATTGATAGGGGCTTTAGGTTTCTGTGCTAGAATTTTCAGTGTGTTCCTATCTTTGTAAAGTTTACTGAGCTACCAAGGGATTATCAGCAAATAAAAATAGGATTGAACCAATGGCTCCACCTTAAGCCAGTCAAATCCTTGCCTTCTCGGTTCCCTCTAGACCCCAAGGTATTGAGCCACTGGCTCTGACAATGTCACCGCACTCAACTCTGACATGGTGCCCTTTTTTCCTGCCTTCTTCCTTTAGGCAATGCCAAGTACATCTTCTGAGTCTCTTTAGATTGCCAACATTCCTTAAGAAGTACCACATTGATACTTCTTAATTAGTTCCATCATAGCAGCTTTCTTTGGTGTCACCTTTCCTGCAGACAAAATAAGAAAAACAAATTCTGCAGGCCACAGCAAGGAAGCAGTGCAATGTCCTACAGAGCCCAATTAGTTTTGTCTCTGGGGATTCTGCAAATTCATTTCACACATTAGCTTCCTCTGCAGAACCAGCCATGTTCTTTGGAGGCTTTAGACTTGAATCCTCTTTGTGATTTAAACTAGCAGAGGCAGGCATGAAAGCAGACAGATGGTAAACCCCAGAAAGAAGTGTGCTCTCTGTTAAAAGCAGAGCTCCTTTTTAAAAAACCAGCTTTCCAAAGGCCTATTACAGACTGCCAAAATAAAGCTGCTTCGGGTCTCTTTGGAGGTATGCTATTTAAATGATGCATAGGTCCTAAGAGTCCGGAAGTCGCGCCAAAGCCACACTCCATTCCTAAGCACTGGAGTGCAGCTTTTGGTGCAGCTTCCGGATTCTTAGGATGCATGCATCATTTAAATAGCATACCTCCAAAGAGACCAAAAGCAGCTTTATTTTGGCAGTCTGTAACAGGCCAAAGTCAACTGTCTGTTTGGGATTCTGCCTCCAGAAGCAAACCCATCCCATCTTGGATTCCTGGCAGTTGGTACAGCCAACAAAATGGCTGCCCCCCCCCCCCCCCCAATGCAGGAGAGTAGCAGTCTGAAATCGTGGCCTTGCAGTCTATTGCTAACACAATAATTCGTAGAAAGCAGACTCTTTGTCCTTCTCTCTCTTTGCCCAGTGTGCCAATGTGCTCTGTTCTTTCTTCAGGTCAAGATGACTGGAATGGGACCCGGCCCTCCCTCAAGGCCCCTCCAGCGAGGCCAGTGAAAGGAGCTTATAGAGAGCACCCATACGGACGCTACTAAAGCATTCATGAGGGGGAAATATCACTTTTGAGCAAACAGTTGTTTCTGATTCTTGTATCTCCCAGGATTCCTGTTGCTTTACCCACAACAGACAAGTAATTGTCTCCCTGATTTTTCTCTGGCTCCCTTTTTCTCCCACCTCCATCCTTCCCCACCACTTGACCCTGCATTCTTGCTTCTGTATGTAGTATTTTAAAAAAAAAACATATATATATAAGTTAGATTTAGAAAATGGGATTCGATTTTTAAGTGTGTAGAATGCTTTTTTTCTTTCTCTCTGTTTAGATATATAAACACAACTGTACCTTTAAAAAGAAAAAGTCGAGATAAAATGTTAGTTTCCAAAGTGACATGCTTGCTTAACAGTTCTGAAATTAAAACTTTGTTAATCTTTTTAAGTATTTTTTTATTTTGTTGGTTTGGTTTTTTTAGGCCACCCATAAAAGTTGTAGTCGCAGAATCCCAAAATAGGCTACATTTCAAAATTCAGGATTGTTTTGTTTTTTTTAAGAATTAAAATTGTAACGATAGTGACTGCCGCGACTTAAAAAGTAAGCTCAAATGTCAAAAACCTTGCCCTTAAAAAGCAGATTGCTTGATTAATCTTTTAAGTTTAAACATTAGTAGAAAAGATCCTGCTTAACAAATTAAATATGTTTTCTTCAATTAATCTAATTTAGCCCCTCTCAAAAAAAAAAAAAACAACCTGTAGGCTTATAACATTGGCTCTTTCCATGTGGGTTTTGAAATCTAGCTCCAGTGTTGAGATGCTAAGTGGTGGAGAGTATTTCCAGCAAACGTTGTTCTTTAGCTTAATTCTGCATGAAAAAACCTTTTAAGAGAAATGGACATCTAGCTGCTCTGTAATTTTTTTATATTGCTCTAATTGCCCAGTGTTTTGATATTAGGAAGTATTAAATGATTAGCTGTGCATTGTGTCTCTCTCTCTTTCTCTTCTTTTTATTTTACCCCCCTTAAAGGAAGATTCTGAACACTTGGGTGTTTGCAATACATAACACAGTTCAGGCTTGAAACTGACAAAGCTGTCAAGCTTTCAAGCCGTTCCAGTGACATGTTTTGTGTCTCTCCGCACTAGCATTATGTTAAAAAGGGACATTGCAGCTGAAAAACCAAGGAGAAAGAGCTTACTTTGTACATAAAGATTTGTACGCTGTCCTCCCATTTTTGTTCTTGGAAGATTAAATGCTACTACATGTGTAAGCCTGCCTAAATAGGTAGCTAAAAATTTGTCAAGATGTCTGCAGCAGTTTGTCAATAAAGTTTAGTCCTTTTTTAAATCAAAGTAAATGTGATGAATTGTCATTTTTTTAAAAGAAAAAAAACTTACATCCAACCGTAAAGTAGATTTTACTCTCTTAGGACTTTAAACTAACGCTAAAGTACATGGTTTGTATTTTTTTTAAAAGAAAAGACACTAAAAATCCAATCCTTAAGTGTTCCAAAGTTTTAAAAAAATAAGTCAAATGAGTTTTAATTGTAATACAAAATTTTATTTTTCACCCCCTGGAAGTTGAGCCTCTTGGGCCAGAAACTGGCCTTCAACTGGCAGCTTTCAAATCTCCTGTTGCATTGAAGACTTGAGACATCTGCTGGCTTTGAGAGCTTTAGTCTGTGGGCAGCAGCTGCTACTCTTCCCCCGCCCGCCATTGGACCGAGGCTATTGATTTCCAAAGGGGGCACGGCCCTGTCCTTTCACAAGCCCTATTCGTTTTGGCGGCGCTTGCGCAAGGAATGTCGTTCCCCGCTATTGTACCCTCTGCGGAAAAGCTGATAACGGGTTGATCCAGACAGGTCTTGCTTTGTCATAGTAGCCTAGTCTCCTGAGAAATTTCACATTGCCTTTTTTTTCTAACTAATAGGACACGAATCTTCCTTCTGTGGCCACAGATTTCCTTCTCCCAAGACAACCAGCCTGGGTTCCAAAGCAGTTACACAGAGCACAAGCGGAAGCTTAGTAGAGGGCAGAAAAGAGATTCTGCAGCCGAAGGAAGGCACATAAATGCAGCTTTGCAACCAGCCATTCTGCCCCTGTTCGCTCCCCGCCAACTCCCAGCGTTAGCAATTGATACGCCTTGATGGAGAAAGAGGGATTGAGAGAGAGAGAGCGAGAACCAACTTTCTTGTCTGGAGGAAAGTCTAAATCCTCCCCAGGCAGCAAGGCTGAATGGCTGTTTACAAGTTTGACATAATAGCAGCACAGATGGCTGCGCAGGGTTGGGGCATCTTGTTTGTCTTCTCCCTTCTTGGCAAAGGAAAAAGAGGAAAACAAAAATGGGGTATTCACTGGGAAAGTAACTGCTTGGGGGTGAAAAAAAAAGAGTCCACTGTTACTGTCAAAAATCGCTCAAAGCAGTGCATGATTCAGGGAAGCTACTTATAAAAGCCAGACAAAAAGCAAACACACAAAAAAAGAGAGTTGTATTTGTAGATTGTTATTTTTAAAAAATGTAAATAACTGAATTTTCCGCAACGGTTTGGAGTCAGCTTTCAGGGCTTAATGTCTTGCTTGATGAAAAGATCGCCCAAACCCCCCTTTTAAAGGAAAATTATCGCAGGAGAATTCAGGATGTCTTAAAGCTAACATGCACCGAAAAACTCAAAAGGTAACCTAAATGTCTGATTTTAATAGCACATTTCTTTTTACATAAACTGTGACGGCAACTTGCATAAACTATTTTTTTATTATTATTTATTACTGAAGAGGTTCTTCAAATGTTAATTTTAAATGTAAAATTTTGGTTTAAAAAAAAAAGAGATGGTTTTAAAAATAGATACTTAAAATATATCCACTTGCTTCTGCATAAATTAGTGATAATGTTTTAATACTTGTGCCCTTTTGTCAATGCAACTGTAACCTTGGGGCAAAACAGCAACAACAAAAGAGAATCAAACCTTAAATATCAAAACTGGATGTAGCAAAGTAACAAAATCTCAGTTATTCAAGTAAAACCTCAGCCCTTATTGACCCAATATTGCTGTTCACTGTATTAAAAATATTTAGCACTTAGGTGTTTAGTTGCATGTTTTCTTTTCCTGGAATGTTTAAATTGCATGCGAGAGTTGTGTCAAAAGATTTGTTTCAATTTGTGTGTTACTCCGAGGAGACTTACTCTTCCTCTCTGTTTGCAGGAGGCGCTCTGCTAGTTGGGGCGGAAGTCTCTTTTCCTGAAGAACTAACAGGTAAGCTAGTTGACTTTCCATCTGATTTGGAGCCAAAGACCCTTAGTAACATCTTTAGACTAGGTTTGCAGGCATAGTCACTTGGCCCTTGATTTAGGGCAGTGGTGGCAAACCTATGGCACTAGTGCCAGAGGTGGCACTCAGAGCCCTCTCTGTGGGCACAGATGCCATCACCCCAGCACAGAGTTCGCCAGAGTTTGTTACTAGAAAGCCAGAGGGACATGGCACTTTGTGATAAATAAGTGGGTTTTGGGTTGCGGTTTGGCCACTCAGTCTCTAAAACGTTCATCACTGATTTAGGGCTATTTTTGACAAAAGGAGGGTGTTAGTGATGAGACAGAAGGTGTGTGAGCAAGGCCTGAAGCAAAATCAGTTATTTCAGAAAGCAAGTAGCACAAACTTAGCATTTCTATTTTGCATAATATCAATCTTTAAACACCAGACACACTTTCTGGAATATTAATTTTGTCCCCTATAAATCTAATGTGATAGTTTTGCTGCTGTCGCTTAAATACAGCAGCAGATCCTCTCTGATCTTGGGTGCTGAGCAGGGTCAGGCCTGGTTAGTACTTCGATGGGAGACCGCCAAGGAAGCCCAGGTGTTGTGGGCCACATTTCCAAGGAAAACAATTGCTGGCAAAGTCAGCCCTGAGGATTCCTTGCCTAAGAATACCCTACGAAATTCATGGGGTTGCCATTATTATTATCATTATTATTATTATTATTATTATGCTTTATTTATATAGCGCTGTAGATTTGCACAGTGCTGTACATACAAACAATAAAATAGATAAGAACCTGTCCATGGGCAGACAGATGAGTTGAAGGCACATGCATGCATGCACATACAAAGCAATGAATTAACTAGTGCTGGTTTGGGGACAGGATTCGGCGCAACCATCCTTGGCTCTGAAAATGGCCTACCAAATGAATAACATGTGCTGTACGAATGGAGCACATGGTTCCTTTGTTAGCATATTGGCCAGTGAGTAATGAAGGAGCTCCCTCTAGCGGCTTTAGATTAATAATTTGTCCAGTATAATTAAAAACCAAGAGTCTTTAGCACTAACAAATGGTTGTTGATCTTATGTACTTTTGCATTTGTTAATCTTCAGGGTGTGATAAGACTCTTTTATTTTTGCTGAACTGACAAAAGTTGTTACACTTGCAGACCCACAGTCTTTCTCTCCTGGTGTGTTTGTTCTTTGCGAACTACCATATTCTTTTACTTTTGGGGCACAATATGAAATTACTCCAGGTTAACTGAAGCTGAGCAGTTCTCCTTTTGAGGCTACAGTCCCAACAAATGTATATTCATGTATAGGAGAGAGAGCCTAGTTTGAGGAGTTCTTTGCAGTACTGAAGAGACAAGCTGCTTTTCGAAATTTAAACTGAAAAGTAGTTGATGCTTCAGCAAGACAAGCTGAATAATCCTGTTGCTTCTGGGCATTGCCTTTTAGCAGTGCAGATTTTAAGTTTCATTGAGATCTCATGGGGCTACCTGAAAGCATGATCCACAAAACCATTGGTTGAGAGCCCTTGACATAAAGGTTGTGGCACATGCTTGATGACAGTGTTACATTCACCTAGCCTTCTCCCATTTTTCTCCCAACAGGTGGAATGCTCAAATCCAAGAAGATGGCTCAGAGGAGGGGACTTTTCTCTAGGGTATATTCTTAACCAAGAAGCACTCTGGACAATTTCTAAATCACTTGTCGACTATATTTGTACTAGCGCTTCAGAGGGTAAACTCAGTTTGGTTCATTTAAAACACAGCCTTTTGACTAGTCCTGAAAACTGGAAGTGCTGGCAGATAAACCTCTAGAAGACAGGATGTAATTATTGAGTAGTATCCCACAGTGTGCTTGCACTGGCAGAAGCTGGAGGAGAGCACTCTTCACTCCTACCTGCTGCACCCTTTTAGCGCACCTAAAAACCTGCTTTTGAGGGCTGGGGAAACCCTTTGGAGCAGGTTTTCAGAATTGCCAAGGATGATGCCAAAAAGATTGCATGTGAAACCTGCACCTTTGCTGCCATGGGTTCATGTAACGCCACACCTGGACAATTGTGGTAGACACCGACCTAGTAACACATTTACTGTGAGCCCTTCCTTCTCACAGCTGGTTTTCTGGAGGGCGTTTGTTTGCATGGCTGTCACAACAGTCTGTCCGTTGCTGGAACAGCAAATGTGTGAGACTCTGTTACATTTCAGTTTTTTAGTACATTTTAATAAAGGTACTCCCATTATTTTTTTAGTAAAATATGATCTCCTGCTAATTATTTAAGTCAGTTTTGACCATGTTTCTGTATTTCACTTGGATTTTCATTTTCAAACTGCAGTTCAGCTTTGGTGTGGATCTAAAAAGACAAAAACATCCAAATCTTACACAATCTAAGAAAAAACAGACATGGGGGGCAAAAATTGTGCCAGTTTTTTGGGGGAGGAAATTGGGAGACTTTGGGGAAACGATGAGCTGACTTGTTTTCTGCTGCTCCAGAGACTAGGACCCAGAGCAATGGATGCAAGCTCCAGGAAAAGAGATTGCACCTCAACATTAGGAAGAACTTCCTGACAGTAAGGGCTGTTCGACAGTGAAGCACACTCCTTCCTTGGAGTATAGTAGAGTCTCCTTCCTTGGAGGTCTTTAAACAGAGGCTGGATGGCCATCTGTCAATGGGGATGCTTTGACTGAGCGTTGCTGCATGGCAGAATGGGGTTGGACTGGATGGCCCTTGAGGTCTCTTCCAACTCTATGATTCAGGGACCACAAAAATAGTATCCAGGGTCCACAGATAGCAGTATTTTGGTGGCCATTTGCCTCCAATATTCAGTGATACAGTGTGGGGAGATGGTCTTTGGGCATGTATGCAGCTTGTGGACCGCATGTTGCCCACCAAACCTTAAGGACTAGAAGCACAGTATTTTAATCGGTGAAGGGAAGCTGGAACTCATACAGCTTCAGCCTCTCAAAGACAGAAACTGTTCACTTTTCTCTTTGCTTTTTGCACAGCCTTATGACTCCTGTGTTATAATAGTAACCATGCCTTATACAGCCGGTTCTAGTTGTGGCTTGATGCTTTTTTGTGCCTGCGTTTCTGTCCTGAAGCTGCATTATGCAGTCCTTTGCATTCCAGTTCGTAGCCACGAAAGTGTTCTCCACTTCAGTGATGTTGACAAGGATAAATGACAAGATCTTTGGTTGCTGGAAAAACAGCAGCCGTTGCGCAATGTGTGTGGTTACCGCCGGAGCCATAGCTGTTGGACAGACTTTTCTTGCCTTTCTGAGCCAAATCAAAGTCTAAACAATTTGGCAACAATTGTCTAAAAAGAGTTAAGGCGTCTTCCACAGCAGGCACAAAAATGTGAAGGGTGAAGGGTTTTTATTGTGAAATACAGTACTGTGCTTCTCTAAGGGAACACATTTTCTGTGCGTATGTTGGCTCTTCCCAAATCTATTGAGTTAAGTGGGGCCACCAGAATGGAATGCATGAAAGTTTAACTCCTGGCCCAAAGAATTAAGCTACAGATGCTGGCAATTTTGAGCTTATTAATGGTCCTTTTTTATAGCACCCGCTAATATATTACAGTTAGCCCTCCACAGCTTTGACTTTTGTGGCTCTAATAGCAGTTTTAATTAATATATTCTCTCTAGATCCTCAGCGCAACTCTGCCGTAAGTTGACCAAAATGTGCTGGAGAACCGAGAAAACACTTCTCTAGGCATTGGTAGGTCCTCCAGCACAATTCTGTGATGAACGTCTGGCAGACGTTGACCACAGCGTTGCACTGGAGAACCTGCAGATTCCCAGGGGTCCACGTTCACAGGGGTCCTTTACCCCTAACCGCAGTGAATGTGGAGGGACCGCTGTATCCGAGTGGCTGGGCAGAGCTGAAAACCACAGAATACAAATACAGACAAGTTTGAAAGCAAGCTGAAACCACAATGAGAATACATTCTAAAGCAATAAAACCTGTGACCAAAAGCAAAGCAAGGGCCCAGGCCAGCCTCTCTGTAGTGGGCATGTTATGACCAGCAGGACACTTGCACTTAATAGCCATTTTGTCTTACTTTGTTTGGTTGGAGCACCTGAGCATGGGATTCTGGTGACTTTAGGGCCAGGATGGGAATCTCATAATGGTCCGAAGTATTGTTGGTCTACAGCTCTTGGCATCCCTTTGGCGCAGATCAGCCTTCTCCGGATGCTGCCGAAGAGAAAGCCATAACTACACGGGTGCATAGTTTGGTGCTTTCAACTTAAAACTGTCATTGGTTTGCAATAAGATAGACAGACAGTGTATCTATCTATAT
>NC_056530.1:13746542-13840990 GCF_019175285.1 Sceloporus undulatus
ATATGTATGTATGTGTAGGTATACACACAAATTACTAGAAGGGGTGCCATTTCCCTATGCTGTTGTATGTAATGGGACTTGAGTATTCGTGGATTTTGGTATTTGGGGGGGGGGGTCCTGGAACGAAACCCCAACAGATACAAAGGACTAATAATAATACCCATTGGATTTAATGGGACTTGAGCATCCATGTGGGTGGGGGCCTGGAACCAAACCCCAACAGATATGAAGGGCCCAAAATAGTAGTAGTAGTAGTAGTAATACCCCACTATATAATGGGGAGTTGAGCAGCCATGGATTTTGGTACTTGGGGGTAGAGTCCTGGAACCAAACCCCAGAAGATACCAAGTACTACTACTACTAATAATAATACCCATTGTATTTAATGGTACTTGAGCATCCATGGGGGGGGGGAGTCCTGCAACCAAACCCCAACAGATAACCAAGGGCCCACTGTACTAGTAGTAGTAGTAATAACACCCCACTATATATTGGGGATTTTGTCATCCATAGATACTGGTTGGGGGGGGGGGGGTTTCCTGGAACCAAACCCTTGAACTGTGGTCCCCAAACTGTATACTCTTTTAAGGGCTTTTGGACTTCAGCTCCCAGAATCCCAGACTATTGGCCAACATGGCTTAGGCTTATTGGGAGCTGAAGTCCAAAAGTCTCTTAAAGGGCAGTTTGGGGACCACTGCCCTAGAAGATACCAAGGGGCCACTATAATGATGATGCCCCATCGAATTTTAATGGGGACGAGCACCCACAGATTTTGGTCCCCATGGGGGAGGTGGGATACTAAGACCCCCCACCCACAATCCCCCAAAGTCCCCCAATGAAAGAGAGACAAAGCCCCCTCCATCCATCCTTTCCCGCCACGTGCAGCAGCAGCAGCTGTCGCCTTTGTTTAGTGGCGCGCATGCGCAGTTCTCCATGGCGGCGCTGCCTTCGCGGCGGAGGCCTTTTGTCCTGGCGGGGCCGCCGTCACCGCTGCCTACATCCATCCATCCATCCATCTTGTCTCCCTTGGAGGCGGCGGAGGCGGCTCTCTTCTGGACCCGAAGTGGAGGAAGCCGGGCGGAGATGGGTGAGGAAGGAAGGAAGGGACTCTTGCACAGGGAAGGGACCCTTGGGCTTCGTAAGGGGGCGGCTGTGTTTTGTATGTCTATGCGTCCACACTGGAGAGATAACCCGGTTTGGTACCGCTTTAACTTGTTGTATGACTCACTGCTATGGAATTCTGGGAGTTGGAGTTTGTTGTGGGGCCTGGGCCCCACAACAAACTCCAACTCCCAGAATTCCATAGCAGTGAGCCAGAGTTAAAGCGGTGCCAAACCGGGTTATCTCTCCAGTGTGGATGCAGCCCATTGTCAAGCTCCTTCCGAGGAGGGTTGCCATTGCCATCCTCTGAGGCTGAGAGAGTGTGACTTGGGTTGACATGGCGCACACACACAAAGTATATACACACACACAGGCATTTATGAGCATGCACACACACATATACACTTATACATATATGTATGGACACATACACACAGATACAAATAGATATATATATATATACACATACATATACATGCGGATATATACATGCATGCACACACACATATATGTACACACATGCACACACATATATACAGAGACATTTATATGCATGCACGCATATGCATATACGTATACTCATATATACACATATATGTGTGTGTATATATAGACGTTTATATACATGCAAACATACACACATGCATATGCACACATATATATGTACATAGACATATATATATATATACACACACACACGCACGCATAAATACACACAGAGACAGTGATATGTATGTACACATACATACATGTGTTTATATATATATATATATATATATAGTCCACATTTATGTATTTGTATGCATTTAGATGCGATGATAATGATATGTAGAGAGCTCTTCTAGCACCTTTGAGAGTCACTGGAAGAAAGAGGTTGGCAGCATGAGCTTTCCTAGATGATGATGATGATGATGATGATGATGATGATGACATGTAGAGAGGTTTTGTAGCACCTTTGAGGCTTGCTGGAAGAAAGAGGTTGGCAGCATGAGCTTTCAGAGACTTCAGTCTATGTGCAAATGCATCTGCAGAAGTAGACTTTAACCTACATGCTGCCAATTTCTTTCTTTGGATGAGTCTCAAAGGCACTACAAGATCTCTCTACATACTGAACTGATACATGTAAATATCAATACTAGTGTGGTGCTTTGCAGCCAGCTAAAGAGTAGCCGCAACTACTACCCAGCCATAACAAAGCTTTTGTTTCCAGTCCTTAGAGCCAAAGGAACCATTTGAGGAAAGAAGCCAGAGACCTCTTTGACCCTCGGTGGTTATGGCAGGGGGAAGACGGGGGCCTAACCGGACGTCCTACTGCCGCAACCCTCTCTGCGAAAGCGGAGCTGCTGGGGGCACCGGTCATTCCACTAGTTCTTCCGTCACCAGCGTCCGCTCACGCACCAGGTAAAGGCCAAGCCCAATGACATTTCCCTCTGAGTCTGTCATTTCTGGGACTTTTCTTACTTCAGGGAACAGCAGAAGTAGTATCGCTATTGTAAAGTCGAAGATTGTCATGGCCAGCATCCAAGAGAGTGGGTTGTGTGTATGTATGTGTGTGTGTATGTATGTACATACATACATACATACATACATATTGTGTGACCCTGGGTCAGGAGGAGTGAGGTCCATGTCAATCTGTGTATTGTTCCGTTGTTGAATGGCAAGGTCTTGGGGTGGGAGGATATGCAAAGAGGAGATTCATTGTCTGCTGGGAAACCCCAATCCTGGGTATTTTTCATTTGCATTACTGTTTTTCCTGTGCTGACTCTTTCTCTACCCACTGCCCCATAGGAGCGGTTCAGGGACAGGCCTTTCCAGCCCTCCTCTGGCGACCCAGACGGTGGTTCCCCTCCAACACTGCAAGATCCCGGAGCTGCCCACCGAGAGAAGCGTCTTGTTTGAACTTCAGCTCTTCTTCTGCCATCTGATTGCCCTCTTCGTCCACTACATCAACATCTACAAAACCGTGTGGTGGTATCCACCGTCCCACCCTCCCTCTCATACCTCATTGGTGGGTATCATTGTCTGTCATTTCACAGTTTAGGAAAAGGTCAAATTGTAATCATGAAGCCAGTTTCGTAAAACCAGATACAGTGGTCCTTTCTCTTATGTGAGGGATCCATTCCGGACCCACGCTCCCCCCACATAAGGGAAATTATCTGTTTGCTCAAGCTCCATTAAAAGTAATGGGGCTCATGTGCGCGGCGGTGCACACCATGGGCACACGCGCCATTACTCTTTCCGGTGCACGACGCCGGTTGTGCCAGCGTGGCTTTCCACATATGCTGAAAGCCACGTATGTCGCGCCTGCATATGATGTGAGTGAACTGTATGTTCAAAATAATCCCATATATATATATATATATATATTGGCATTTCACAATTAACTTTATTTTTAGTAAGACAAAAAGCTGGTTTCTAGATAGGACCAACTACCAGGACCACTAGAGGAAGTAACTAAGTATAATTTAACAAGGATGATGATGTATAAGTTATGTAGAGATATATGTTGAATAGAGACTGGTAAGGTAGAGATATATGGCAAAATATAACATACATAAGGTTGGAGATGGAAGAAAGACAGAATATGAAACACTGAAAATAATCTTATTTCTTGTTACAATACAGAAAAATAACCCCCGATATTTTACAGGGAACCCCTTAAAACCTTACTAAAAAGGAAGATCTTGTACTACTTCCATGAATAGTTTACTATGAAGGCTGTGTAAGATTATACAAAGTTATGGGACATTTGCTAAGGACGCAAACTCTATTTTAATCAAAGCAATGCCATGCCATTTTCTATACTGTACAGGAATTGGTGTTTTCTGCTGAAGAAACTCATTTTCTTCACAGAAAACTTTTTTCTATGCAAAAACCCACATGTTTTTTTCTCTGCAGAATAATTCCTCTGGAGAAGGGAGGGGAAAGATAAGAGATTTTTGTGAATTGTGGGATTGCACTGCCTTCCAGGTTAAGGGATTGTTAAAGGTTTCTTGCCAGAGGGACATTCTGAAACATCGGATGGCAAACTAGGCCAAACATTCAAAGTTCCATAGACACAAACAATTGTCCAACTGTAATAGTAAAGCATTTGCTTGCTTGATTTTTATGGTCATTTTCTGGGACTCCCTCTTTCTCTAGGAGAGTAGACATCATGCTAAAAGCAAAGGTGCACAAGTGTTGGATTGGGAAAACTCCCCATTGATCCATAAGAAGCTGGAGTGTTTTGGCTCTCTTGTGGAATTCGTTTTTATGCATTTCTTAGTGACCAGACCTTCTCTTGGCAAGATTTCGGCTTGTGAGCTAACTAGAGCCTCTCCTTTCTTTTCTTCCTGCAGAATTTTCATCTCATTGACTTCAATGTCCTAGCGGTGACTACCATTGTTCTGGCACGGAGGTTGATTGGTGCTGTCATGAAGGAGGTGAAGGAGGTAGAGGCGGGGAGCCCTATCAGTCCAGAGGGGTGGGGGGTGTCATATGTGATTTGAGCTTCTTTACATTCCTTTTTTCTTATGGAAAGAACAATCCTCTTCTATCTCCTGACCCTTTTAGTGGGTGTTCCCTGAGAGATCTTGCCAGAGGATAGTGTCCATTGCCCACATCGCACAAGCAAGCAAGAACGGGGAAGGAGGTTCTGAAATATGGGACCCGCTGCAATAGATACTATCCTCTAAAATGGAAGTGGGCAGAATGCAGCCCTCTAGATGTTGCTGGGCTTTACCTCCCTTCAGGCATCGCTCTTGGCTGTGTTGATTAGGGCTGATGGGGCTTGGGGCCGAACAACATCTGGAGGGGCCTCAGGTTGCCCTCTCTTCCTGCAAAATACAATTGGTGGGGTTAGAAGGAGTTGGGTGCTGGTGTACAGCTTCACTTGATGGTTTAGTTTCAGTGGTATGCTGTAAGCCACCTTGGATGGAGGAGAGCCCTGGTATTCATTAAATAAATGCATAAATAAGGGTAAGCTGTGAGCAGAAGGAGACGCTTCCTAAGATGGTGTTCAGGTTAAGTGACATTGTTGTTATGTGCCTTCAAGTCATTTCTGACTTATGGCAACCCTAAGGGAAAACATATCACAGAGTTTTCTGGCAAGATTTGTTCAGAGGGTTGCAATTTTAAATATGTTTATTCACAGCTAAGTCGCTTTGATATCAGTGGATGTATCCACTAATTAAGATTGCATTCTTAATCCTTTGAAAGCCAAACAAGCAATTCAGGGGCACTGCTGATTTTCCTGCCAAAGAGAGAGTGGAGTTTGACCTTGTTGCTTCTCTTTCTCTTCTCAGGCTTCTCATACCAGCAAAGTCTCCCTGCCACGCTGCATTTTCCTGGTGGTCACTTGTTTCCCTGTCCTTACTGGGGCTGTTTGGAGTCTCGCCAGGTCAATAATCCACCTCTTCACGACATATTCTCTCCTCAACCTCTTGTTCTTGTGCTATCCGTGAGTAATCTTCTCATATCTATATAGATAGATATAAATATATTTTCCAGTTCTGCTATGAGACAACTTTGAAACCCTACAACAAAACAATCCCCTTAGTTGACCACAAATACACTCAGGGCACTGTATGTTTTGCACGGCAAACACTTAAATTATTACATTCAAGTTTGAGTTTTGTGCTGCCTCCATTTCCCTCCTCTGTTGTCTCCTTTGCAGTATTTCTTTCATTGTAAGCCTCTCAGGACAAGGGCCTGCCCTTTCCTTCTTTGTAAAGTACCTATAGATGAATGACAAAAAACAAGAAATTTTGGAATAGCTTTCTTCTTCCTCCTCTCCCTTAGGTTTGGCATGTACGTCCCCTTCCTGCAGCTAAATTGTGACTTCCGCAAAACCGGCCTCTTCTCCCAAGTAGCCAACATTGGCCCTCGGGACACCGGCGACGTTGGCTCAAGAGGAAAAGACTACCTGTCAGTCCTCAAGGAGAGCTGGAAGCAGCACACCCGGCAGCTCTACGGCATGGAGGCCATGCCCACCCATGCCTGCTGCCTCTCCCCGGATCTGATCCGCAATGAGGTGGAATATCTGAAGATGGGCTTCAACTGGCGCATGAAGGAAGTGCTGGTCAGCTCCATGCTCAGTGCCTATTATGTGGCATTCGTGCCAGTCTGGTTTGTAAAGGTATGTTAAGTGAGTAAAGGATAGGTTCCTTTTAAATGTATCCCCTTCACTTTTTCCCCAAAGCTGAGTCTCAAGGAAGTTTTTAAAAATAGCAAAAGAATGACAGGTAAAAAACATATTGGCTGGCATCCTATTCAGTAATTACAGTGTTGTAAGCCTGGCTTACGACATAGTAATTATTCCAGGTCACATTTACAGTAATTGCACAATTGCAGTGGCCAAAAGTCCCACCTCTCACCCCTGCCATCCTACCTTTGAAGCCTTGCAGCCCTGCCTCTAAAGCAGCCCTATCTGGCATGCGAAAGAGTGGCCCAGTGAGTCATGATGTGGAAACCCATCTTTGTGGAAACTAGAGGACCTTGGGAAAGTCATATTTTCTCATCCTCAGAGGATGGCAGTGGCAAAGGCAAACCCCCTCTGAAGAAATTTGCCAAGAAAACCCCATGATAGGGATGCCATAAGTCAGAATGGACCTGAAGGCACACAACAATAGCAGCAGCATTGAGAAGCATTGTAACTACACCTCCATAGCTAAGTCTGTGTTGATCCTTCCTCTTATGTGGGTGACATTCTCTCTTTCATCTTTCTCTTTCCCACAGAATACTCAGTATTATGACAAAAGGTGGTCATGTGAGTTGTTCCTCTTGGTCTCCATCAGCACCTCTGTCATCCTCATGCAACATCTCCTGCCGGCCCGTTACTGCGATCTCCTCCACAAGGCCGCAGCACATCTGGGCTGCTGGCAGAAGGTCGACCCGGCCCTTTGCTCCAATGTGTTGCAGCATCAGTAAGTAACCCTCTGGATTTGGTTCCATCCCTGAGCATCATCATCTTTTAGAAATTGTTTGGATACATTTGCAAGGGATAGCACAATTTTGAATGGAAAGCCTTTATTGTGCAAATGGACCCTTATTTATGATCCAGGGTGGGAGTTTCTACATTTTGGGGTTTGTTCACACAAGGGCAAAGTAATACCAAGAAGTGTGGGGCCCAGTTTTTGGCTCCATGACCCACAGCAGATTTTACCAACCCACAATAAAAAGAGAACTAGCTGGGAGTCCATGACCAATTTTGGTAAAACCTTTCACACAATAAAATTAATTATATTTAATAACAAACTAGAAGAGCCATGTTCAGAGTGGTCCCTCTCTCCTTTTCTTCTCATGTCAGATGACTTTTAATTTCTTTTTCCAGGTGGACAGAGGAATGCATGTGGCCACAGGGAGTGCTGGTGAAGCACAGCAAAAACGTTTACAAAGCCGTGGGCCATTACAATGTGGCGGTGCCTTCAGATGTCTCCCACTTCCGGTTTCATGTAAGTTTTTGCCCTTATGGTGACTGGGTATGAATTAAGGAAATTTCTGTTCTATCTTTCATCTCTCCAGAATGCTCATAGGAGACTCATGTCCACATATTCACACAGAGACCCCTGGGAGAGAATTATTTACTGGCTCAAGGCCATCCACTGAACTAATGGGGACTTGAACAAGGGTCACCCCAGTTCTGGGCCACCACCCTAATCATTACACCACATTGTCTCTAGGGAATGCCTTAAAACAGTGTTACTCAAAGTGGTGGTCCATGGATTGATACCATTCCTAGAGGCACTGACTGCTGATTTCCAGGAAATAAAGAATTGTAGCTAACAGGCACAGACATGATACCAGTCTCTGGCACTTGAGAGGGGGGAAGATGCCAGTCCCCATATCACATAACTTGAGTTGCACTGTTTTGATACAACGCCATTCAGCAGCTGGGGCCATAAATCAAAAGGGAGCAGGCAGAAAGTGCCTGGAATTTGGTCTTGTATTTATACACCTCTGCCTGGTGGCTTGAGTTTCTCCCTGTCAGAAATGGAAATCATGGTCTTCCAGGGCTTTTCTTGAGTGCTTGTGAGGGCAAATACATTCCAGCAGAGGCTTTCAGATGCCTTGCCCATCAGGGAGCCTTATACCATTTCATCAGTCCATTTGGGAGCCCTTTTATATCCATCCGCCGTGGAGTACCCTTTGGACTGCAGATGAGTTGTGGTTGGAATGAGCTTTAGAGCAATGCTTCTCAAACGAATTGATACAATGGACCAGCAATTTCTTTTTCCCATTGTGCCAAGACCTAAAACCATATTTGCGCCTGTTGGCTGCAACTGTTTCTTTCTTGGAAACTTGCTGTGGATCAGCAGCTGCTGGCTTGTGAATCAGCACCAAACCGGTGCGAATCAGTCCACAAACTGGCATTTTGAATAGCCCTGCTGTAGCTACTTTCTTTCCCATTTATTTAAAAATGTAAAAGCACCAATCTAGTCCTCTTGCATACAAAAGGTCAGGCAATGTGCAACAAACCACAAATCTCTCTCCTGAAGGGACCCTTTTCTTTTTGGCTTTTCCAGTTCTTTTTCAGCAAACCTCTGCGGATCTTGAACATCCTGATCCTGCTGGAAGGGGCTGTCATCTTCTACCAGCTCTACTCGCTGATCATGTCGGAGAAGTGGCACCAGACTATCTCGCTGGCCCTGATCCTCTTCAGCAACTACTATGCCTTTTTCAAGCTCCTGAGGGACCGACTGGTGCTGGGGAAGGCCTATTCGTACTCCGCTTCCAGAGAGACTGATCCGAAGCTCAATTGAAGGCCTCACACTTAACAAATGCAAAAAAGAGAGAGTGTGTGTGTGATGGGGGTGAGCAAAAAGGAACCAGCCCTGAGCTTCTTTGGGGACAAGGCAGCCTGAGGCATTCTTGCCCTGTTCCCTTTACAGCACCTGCAAAACACCACACTGCTGGAGAATTGTCCCCCAGGAGATCTCACAGGATCGCAGAGGTGGAGGAGGAAAGGGCTTGAGCACAGCATGGCACTTGAGGAGCATGCAGTCAGGCCGGCCCTGAGCTTTGTATATCTGTATTTTTGTTTTTGTTTTGTTTGTTTTTTACCTCTGCTTTGGTTTTTGGTTTTGGTTTCTTTGATAACTGGTATGACAAGGAAAATATCTTATTTTTGTACTCTTAGCTGTGGTCAGCCTGGTTTGTTAACTAGCTGGAGTTAGACAGAAGAGCAGGCACTAGCTGCTGTCCTGCTCCCTGAGCATTT
Organism: Sceloporus undulatus; assembly: GCF_019175285.1. NCBI lineage: Eukaryota > Metazoa > Chordata > Lepidosauria > Squamata > Phrynosomatidae > Sceloporus > Sceloporus undulatus. The sequence goes on from NC_056530.1 coordinate 13,755,841, forward strand.
CTTCCTGGTTGTCAAGGTGGGGAGGTTGGGCAGGCTGGGTTTTAATTGGGAGGCTGGGAAAATCCTGATGGACATAGGTCTGGGGGCCCAGTTTTCCTCTCCAGGGCCCTCTGGGTGCTAAAGGACTGCCAAATAGGAAGTAGCCAAAAATCCACTTCCTTATTTAATTTCTTATTTAATTTATGGGTTTGAGTCCCTGCTTGGGCATGGAAACGCACTGGGTGGCCCTTGGGCAAGTGACACTCTCTCAACTTTAGTGGAAGGCAATGGCAAACGTCCTCTGATGCTATTTTGCCAAGAATAGCGTGTCTTAAGGTTGCCTTGTTTTTGTTGTATTGTCCCTTCGAGTCATTTCTGATTTAAGGCAACACCAAAGTGAACCTACCATGGGGTTTTCTTGGCAAGATTTATTCAGAGGAGGTTTGCTATTGCCTTCCCCTAAGGCTGAGAGAATATGACTTACCCAAGGTCATCCAGTGGGTTTTATGGCCAAGCGGGGAATCAAACCCTGGTCTCCAGAGTCATAGTCTAACACTCAAACCACTATGCAAGTGATGGCGAATGTTTTAGAGATTGAGTGCCCAAACTGCAACCCAAAACCCACTTATATATCACAAAGTGCCCTGTCCCTCTGACTTTCTAGTAACAAACTCTGGAGAACTCTGTGCTGAGGTGATGGCATGTGTGCCCACAGAGAGGGCTCTGAGTGCCACTTCTGGCACTTGTGCCATAGGTTCGCCACCACTGCACTATGCCATACAAGGTTTTACTATGTTTTAAAGTGCTTTGGCTCTGGGGTTGCCTTGGGTTCATTATAGATCTGAAAGGCACAAAACAACAACAACAGTCTTGCCTTTCCTCGAACATGGGAACCAAAGTTGCTGCCAACAAATTACAGGCATCCCTCAGAAAAACCATCCTGGGTACAGGGATGCGGGATGCCCACAGCGTGAGCAGTTGGCCACCAGGTGGCGGTCATTTTGAGTCATTCCATACCTCTCCCTGCTGACTTGTTGCAAGAGCATTCCCACGCCACTCCCATGCCAGCTCTCCTTTTGTTTAGGGGAGACAGATCTTGTACGCTCTGTCCTCAAAGGCCTGTCGAAAGATATGGGATGTCACGAAATGTAAAGATTAGGAAAATGCAAGTTAAAACTGCACTTTTGAAAGAGGCAACCACACAGTATGTCATTTGAGGGCAGAGGTGTCAACCTGAGTCTTATTGTGTGGTTTCTAACTTGAGGGCCCAACAAAATAGCTTTGTGTGTGCAAAGTTTTCCTCATCCAACAAGAATGTCACAGAGATATTTGAGTTCACTAATAGTAAACAAAACATTTTAAGCTTTTTATACTAAAGTTCCAAGCTCTGCTCATTCACTGTATGAATAGAACTCAGAACTTAACCTCTTTCACCCCAGTCCTGGTAACAGAGTTCCTTGTCTCCATAGTTTTTTACACTACCCAACTGTAGCATTTTGATCTCACTTTGACTGCTGTGGCTGCATCCCATAGGATATTGGGTCTTTGCAGTTTGGGGAGGCACTAAAAGAGCCTTTAGACTGAACATTCAGCCTGAAGAAAGCAGGAGGAAAAGGGGGGCTTGTGCTACTGATTCGCAGCCCCCCTTCCCATCCCACTTGGCTCAGATACTTTGAGCTCACACACACATATATATACACACACACACCAGCTCAGAGGACTCCCTGCTGGCTATCTAGGGCACCAGGGCACCATCTGTCCGTGGCAAGATTATTGCAGATGAAATAAGAAAAGTCTTATCCAGAGATTAAATATTTAATAGATGTGCCTATTCCACAGGGAGGAACTTGCTTCCAAGGAGAGAGCAGGCGCGTTGCATGTTTGGGCGAGGGGCAGTGCTACTGTCTTGTCACTCCACTCCACCTGGATTTCTTTGGCATGTTGCTTTTGCAAGAGGGTCTCATGCTCAATGTCCAGCATATGGGTCTTACTTGGGATGCTCAGGTGAATTTCACATTCTTCTACTCTGTCATGGGCAGTGGCTCTTTCCTGATCTGAGAGGTTCTGGATGCAAACCTGTCTGGAAATCCTGCTCTCATCCCAGATAGAAGGCAGGTAAGGCAGTGTCATTGGTGAAGGTGTTGGACTCTGGGACATATACACAGGAACACTGTTAACTTGTGCCTCTGGTCCAGCTCCAGACGAATGCTGCAATCGCCAGGGCTGAGCCTGGCTGCGAATTAGTCCAGGTGCCAGGCAATGCCAACCTGCCATTCTGTTGTAGTCCTGTTTATTTCTACACTTGTAGGATAAAAAAATTGTGCAGGTTTAACAAGAGCTTACCGGTATTCAAAGATTTGAAAATGCCGAAAGGATCTTTAGGAGTAGTTTCCCCAACCAGCTGTTTTCCTCGTTTGCAACTTCACCTGGAATCCTGCATCCATCTGAACAAATTCTACCATGAAAACCCCATCATAGGGTTTTCACATTAGGATTGCCATAAGTCACAAATGACTTGAAGGCATACAACCACAGCAACCCCACAACAAATGCAAATGAAAAGCGGAGTGGGGTATATATACTGTTGGCTGAGAGGAAGAGATTTGCATGTTAACCTGTGTATTGTTCTGTTTCTGAATGGCAAGGCCTCCAGGTGTCTATTTAGTTAATATCCATAGAATCATAAGAGTTGGAAGAGACCCGCAAGGGCCATCCAGTCCAACCCCCCGCCATGCAGGAAATCTCAAAGCATACCCATTGACAGATGTCCATCCAGCCTCTGTTTAAAGACCTTTAAGGAAGGAGACTCCACTACACTCTGAGGGAGTTTGTTCCGCTGTTGAACAGCCCTTACTGTCAGGAAGTGCCTCCTAAAGTAACTAATGCTATAACCCCTGACAGCTAAAGCACATAATGGTATTCCATACAGAGGATGCAAGATGGATTCTGGGCACCACAATTTAAAAAGGATGTTGAAAAACGAGCGTGTCCAAAGGAAGGCGACTAAAATGGTGAAGGGTCTGGAAACCATGTCCTATGAGGAACGACTTAGGGAACTGGGGGTGTTTAGCCTGGAGAAGAGAAGGTTAAGAGGTGGTATGATATCCCTGTTTAAATACTTGGTGTCATATTGAGGAGGAAGCAAGCTTGTTTTCTGCTGCTCCAAAGAATAGGACATAATGGAGCAATGGAGGCAAACTACAGAAAAAGAGATTCCACCTAAATATTAGGCGGAATTTCCTGAGAGTAAGGGCTGTTCGACAGTGGAACAAACTCCCTCGGAGTGTAGTGGAGTCTCCTTCCTTAGAGGTCTTTAAACAGAGGCTGGATGACCATCTGTCAGTGTGGATGCTTTGATTGAGATTTCCTGCTTGGCAGAATCAGGGTTGGACTGGATGGCCCTTGTGGTCTCTTCCAACTCTATGATTCACCCAGCAGACAATGGATCATTAATTAAACAGACACCTGGACGCCTTGCCATTCAGCAACAGAACAATACACTGGTTAACATGCAAATCTCTTCCTCTCATCCAACAGTATATATACCCCACTCTCTTCCATGCCACCATTCTCTGAAGATGCCAGCCACAGATGCTGGCAAAATGTCAGGATTAAACGCTTCCAGAACATGGCCACATAGCCCGAAAAACCCACAAAAAACTATGGATTCCAGCCATGAAAGCTTTCGACTTCACATTAAACGGTGATACTTTTATGGGGCCAACCAAAATGTACATTGTACATGGTGCAGGCTTTTGAAGCTTCACTGGTTTCATCAAGCAAAGGCATTAAAAATGATAACGGAAGGAAGGAAGGAAGGAAGGAAGGGAAAGTAAAAAGAGGAAAAGGAAAGGAAGGAGAGAGAGAAGAAAGGAAGGTGGTGAGAGGGAAAGAAGGAAGGAAGAAGAGATTTAAAAGGAAGGAAGGGAGTGAGAGAAGGGAAGGGCAGATAGACAGACAGGCCATGTTATTCATAGCCGTGTGTTTGGTCAAGATGTTGCAGTTCTACCCAGCACTGTCATTCATTCCCCATATGGGAACTTGAAGCTACAGTGATTTTGGAGTGACTTAGTTAAATTTTAATGATTTTATTTTTAAAAAGAAAAACATCAAAAGGAACCTGTATCGTTGAAATCTTTGGTTCTGACAATGGGCTTGGACCTGGCACAGCCAGAAAGCCTGGGGAGGGAGAGGTTTTGTGAGCATTGCCAAAACTGGCTGCTCCTGAAGGCTGGCACTAGTGGGCACCAACGCACTGCTCCTGCCTCTGCATGGAGACTCCTCATGCAGGGAGGTGGCATCCTTCTGTCAAGCCCACACCGGCTTGGTTGGGTTGGGGAACGAGTGTGTTCTTAAGGTCAATGAGCAGGAGAGGAAAAGTGACTGAGGCTGGGGGAGAGAGAGAAACATTGGCAGGGAAGAACAGCTGGGGTTGCAAGGAGGAGGAGGAAGAGGGGAAAGAAATGGACGATGCTACGCCAAGATGCGGAAAAGCCACCTTCCTCCGCTAAGCTTGGAGCCTGCAAAAGTATGGCTGCAATGCAAGAGCCAGCATGCTGCAATGGTTTGAGGGGTGGACTACCACTCTGGAGACCTGGATTCGGCTGTGAAACCTGCTGGTTGACACTGGTCAAGTTACACTCTGTCTCTGAAGATAGCAGTGGCAAACCATGTTTGAAGAAACATGTCAAGAAAACTCCATGATAGGTTTGCCTTAGGGCCACCATAAGTCAGAAATGACTTGAAGGCACACAACAACAACAACGCAAGGAGAATTGGCAGGGTTCTAGTGTCTCTGGTCTCCACCCGACTTGTTCTCACAAAAATGGTTCTTAACAAAACACGTTGAATGCAATATGGATGTGTAACCATTTGTAACTATCCCATAGCTACAGTCCCTACATAATCATGATCATGGCATGCCCAAACCTTATTTCCTGAGCAGGAGATGCTCTGAGGGAAGAAGGTCCATTCTGCTGGTGGTCAGGGATGATATGTACTCCCATCCCACCAAAGAGAGATGCTGCGACAACCAGAAGGAGGATCCCATTGCGATTCCTCATTCCAGTCTCGCTCCTTGGAGGAAAAGGTATGGAAATATCATCTGCTTGTGCCGAGTCACCATCCGAACAGGCCTCCATTTCTTGGAGCAGCTGCTGTCTGGTACAATAGGTTTGGGAGGTCAGGCTGGGATATGCTACTTAGTTAATTATACTTAACGGATGTAGAATTTCCACCAACGCTTACAACTTGCTGCACAGCAGCTGGAATAAAATAAAAGATGCATCTGTAGTACTCTGAGAATATTGGTCTGCCTTAGGACCATGCCTGGGATAATGTGTCCAGGTCTGGGCAACGCAGTTTTAAAGAGAGATGTTGAAAAGGTGGAGGGTGACCAAAATGGATAAGGGTCTGGAAACCATAAAGCCTTCTGAGAAGCAACTTTAGGGAGACTGGCGTGTTTAGCTTGGAGAAGAGAAGGTTAAGAGGTGATATGATAGCCCTGTTTAAATATGTGAAGGGATGTCATAGTGAGGATGGAGCAAGCTTGTTTTCTTCTGCTCCAAAGAATAGGAGCAAGGGATTCAAACCACCAGAAAAGAGATTCCACCTCAACGTTAGGAAGAACTTTCTGATGGGAAAGAGCTCTTTGATGGTTAAAGATGCTGCCTTGAGTTGAGAAGGGAGTCTCTGCTATTATTTTAAAACAGAATGGTTTTTTGTGGGCTTTTTGCGTTACATGGCCATGTTCTAGAAGAATTTATTCTTGACGTTTCATCTGCATCTGTGGCTGCCATCTTCAGAGAGTCAGCCCTCTTTATCCACAGATTCTTTATCTACAGGTTCAAGCATCCATAGCTTGAAAATGTTCTCTCTCATATATATATATATATATATATACACACACACACACACACACACACACACACACACACAAACGCACGCACACACACACATATATATATACCAAAAAGCAAGCCTTGATTTTGCCATTTTATCTAAGGGGCATCATTTTACTATTCCATTGTGTATAATGGGACTTGAACGTCCTCAGAGTTTGGTATCCACAGGGGTCCTGGAACCAAACCGCAGCGGATGCCAAGAGCCCACTGTAGTTTGCAACATAAGGCAAGGCTAAAGAGGGAAAGTGGGAGGCAGGTGAGAGAAACCAGGACATTTTATTAATATCAAACCAGGATAGTTAGAGGGTATGCTAGACATCAATGGTTTTTAATGTCAGACCCTTTGCAGGGCTAGAAATGTGAGGGCTGAATGATAATTCCATGGGAGGCTGGGTTCTTATCTGGGGGGCAATGCCCTCCTTTGCCCTGCTATAGCTATACCCCTGGCTTCTGCATTTTAGGCCTCATGCATGCCAGCTGCAGTTGGATCTGCCTCTATGGCTTCTTGGTGCCTTTCCTTCCCAGACGGACTTGTCAGCCCACTCTGCGCTTGATCCGACATGTCAGTCTCATGATGGCGGCGAAGCCCACGGGCGCTGCGAGGCCTCGGCTGCCAGTTTCTGTCCAAGGATCTTCCTTCCCCCTCTTGCTCCGGGCTCCGCTTCTCCAGACGAGAGCTTCTGAATTTGTAATTAAAAGCTTTTATCGGAATCCCTGGTAACAGGCCAGGCTTGGCGAGGCGGCAGGGAGGGCGACGGAGGGAGGCGCGCCTGGTCTCCGCCGCGAGGGGAGTGAGTCAACCCGTTCTTCAACTCCCCAAAGCATCTGGAATGCTTCCCTCAAACGTGGTCCCCGCATGCTGGGATTTGCAGCAGAGGGCCTGGCTGTGAGAAACCCCAGAGGGGAAAGAGTTCTTTCGCAGGGAGCGGATGGCTTGGGAGCGGACAGCTTATCACCCATACCGAACAAGGGCTGGATGCTAACTGGCAAAAACAAGGCATATCACACACTTCTGTGGGTTTTGTTTAACTTCTCCGAAGTGTCACCCAGTATGGTCCGTACCCCCCGCACTCCCCAATGATGCCCCTGGTAAGCCAAGGCCAGCACACTTTGGATTGTATTGATAGTCCTTCAGGGGTACCAAGAGCATCACTAAGAAGGTTGGGTACTAGGGGCTTCAGTGGGAAGTGCAGGGGATGTGGACCATACCGTGTGACACCACAAAGGGGGTTGAACATCCAGTGGGGCATTGCTCCTGTCCATCCCAAGGCACACACCACTTGTTGTCGGAACAGATTGTGTGTTGAGCGCCTTATCAGAGATCGAGGAACAGAGATATAGGGGCTGTGCAGACAGCCCCGAAGGTATGGCTTCCAGCCACCCTTTTTGCAAAACTGAATGGATAAAGGCATTTGCTTGGTATTCCTGCTATATTTGTCAACGGCATCCGCACGCCACAGCCCTGATCTGGCCTTTGCTAGCCAGATCCTTGGTGCATGAGGCAGACCTCTAGTACTAGAATCGGTGTTCACATGGACAGCTTTGCTAACCATATCCCTAATGCATGAGGTAGCCCTCCAGTGCCAGAGTTGATGTCCACATGTGCAGCTTTGCCAGCTGGATTGCTAGCACATGAGTGACAGAGTCAGTATTCACATGCGCAGCTTTGCCGGCCAGATCCTTAGTGCATCCATATGACTGTCAGGAGGGTAGATATTGGGAAGTGGAAGGATGTATTTTAATTCTGAAGGTATTTCCAAACTTGCTCCGACAACCTGGTCTAGTCGTTCGGACCAAGCCAGGCCTTGCTCCAAAGCACAGCCGCCATGTCTGCAAGCGGCACATTGATGCCCTGTTTGGGGGGGAAGGAAGGAAAGGGGGAAAGTGCAGACAAGGAAGCTTTCTAAGCCCCTGAATAGTTGCCATGGGAACCAAAGGAAAAGGTTACCATGGTCCCCATGGGAACGGCTGTCGTCAGACACCCCCTACCACAGTTGCTGCGCATCCCACCCCTCTTCCTTCATCATGCAAATGGGATGGAGAAGGGGGCAAGCGGTTGACAGCGGAGGAGAGAGACAGGGATAGAAAGAGGGGAAATATACCTTCATAAAGCAGAGATGAAAAGGGGATGGGGCTGAGATTTTGGGGAGCTATGAACAAATTATCTGTGATCCAAGACTATGCAATGGTCCCCGTCTGCACATATCTTCATGGTTGTAGCATCTTCCATGTGTCAACGAGGCCTAAGGGCTGCCGCCTTTTCTGATGCAGAAGTTGCAGTTGGTCCTCTGTATCCACCATTTCAAGCATCAAAATATTTTAAGAATATATAAATTTTTAAAAACTCTTGATTTTGCCATTTTTAAAAAAACAAGGGATACCATTTTACTACACCACTGTATCTAATGGGACTTGAGCGTCCACAGAAGTATTGCCAAAGTTTCCGGGAGCAGCAAATTGCCGTCCAAATGCTACCTGTATATATACATGTATAAGTCGAGGGCAGGTTGTAGAGCCTGCGGGTTTTGTTGTAACGCGTGGATACGTAGAGGGTAAAATTTAGGGCCATGTCACAAAATGAAGCAAACAAAAATGATGCCAAAGTACTTGCAAGATTCTGGCAAGCAAAACTGTTTCAAAATATAGGTTCCAAAAGGCAGGAGACCTATTGAAAGCGTGAATTGCTGCTTCTGGAGGCAACACACCTTCTCTTTCTCTTTCGAGCCAGAAAATGAAATGTTTGGGGAATCCCTAAGCCTCAAGGGCTGCAAAACCAGCCTTGGAAGGTTGCGCATGGCTGTCCTAGCTGCATCCACACTGCAGAATTAATGTAGTTCAACACCGCTTTGACTGACGTGACTCAATGCTATGGGATTATGGGATTTGGAGTTTCGCAAGATGTTTAGCCTTCTCTATTAGAGCGCTCCAGTGCCACAACAAACTACAAATCCCAGGATTCCATACAGCCAGCTCAATGTCAGAATGCTTTAATACTACAGCAGCAGCTCCGGTCCAAACTGGCCACATCTTGGTCCTGGTACATGGCCTTCCTTGGCTCTGCTTTGTCATATGATGCCTGTCTCTACTGGTGCCGAACCCATATCCCTCAATTGTCCTGAATTTGCAGGGACAGCCCCAGTTAATCTTCTGCCATCCCAGTTCCTCAGCTGCTTTTAAAATGCCCCAGTTTCTTTCTCCCCTTCCCACCTTTTCCCTTTGTCCTCAGCTAACTTCAATTTGCTGCAAAGCGGGTTCAAAGTGCAAAAGTAGTTTGCATTCAATTGAGGGAAGAATGAAGAGGAAAGGCTGCAGTCTTGCGTTTCCCAGTAAACTCAGGCAAAAGCAAACCACTGCAGCATCCCTTGATAGTTTGATCATTTTTGCCATTTTGATCATAGTCTGATCTTGCTTGGCCACACAAGTCCCAGTTTTCATCTGTGAAATGTTGGAAGGTATGTTGATCCAGCAGAGAGCCAGGGTTGCGTAGTGGTTTGAGTGTTGAACTATGACGCTGGAGACCAGAGTTCGAATTCTCACTTGGCCATGTAAACCCATTGGGTAACTTTGACCAAGTCACACTCTCTCAGCCCCAGAGGAAGGCAATGGCAAGCCCCATCTCTGAAGAAACTTGCCAAGTAAACCTCACGATAGATTTGCCTTAAGTTGGAAACGACTTGGAGGCACACAACGCATCATCTCCCTGGAGAATAAATCTCATCTCGCTTAAACCAACAGGCCTTAAGCCTTTAATTTGGATCCTCGTCTCCTTCCCGGAGTGTTCTTGGGGAATCCACCCACCTTTTCGACTCCAAATAAGACTTTTCCCATCCTTTCCCTTGGCAGAGACACACTCTAACACACAAACCCACACAGAGAGAGTGTTTCTCATCCGCCTCCTTTTTTCGCTGCTCCATTCCTCTGACCCAGAAAAGCCCTTGATCCAAGCAAGTCTCTGTCACTGCCGGTTAATTTTCTTTTGTCTAAATGCGATGGGACACTCGGGAGAAAGGGATTAGGGGCGCGATGCACAGAGAGACCCACTCAGACACAAAGCTCTTGGAAATATTATATCTCCAGCAGCATCCGTTCCAGACAGAAGCCGTGCCAACGAAATCGGGGAAAGCGGAGTGGCCATCTCTCCAAAGGCCTTCTTCCCATGCAATGTTGGACCATAATGCGACAAACAGATCACAAAAAGATGCACTGTTGTGGTTTTCAAACTCTCTTAAAATGGCCAAAATGTTCAAACCCATTTTTCTTTAGAAAGAAAGGCTAAAGGCAATGGGGATTTTTTTTTTAATCTGGGGAAAGAAATGGATCTCTAGAGTGGAACCTGTGATAGATGTTTATAGTATTAAAGGTGGCATGAAGAAAAAGGTATTTCCCCATAGATGAAGTGGAGAAAAATATTGTCTAGGGGGATTTTGAGACTCCAATAAAAGGTCAAGTTTCCTCAAGTTTTGTTCTTGGGATCCCGTGGGAGATTCTGGGAGAAATAGGGTGCATCTACATTGTAGAAATAATGCAGTTCAATGCCATTTTAACTGCCATGGAGCCATCCTACCGAACCCTGGGATTTGTAGTTTTTTTGGCCACCAGCACTCTCTAGCAGAGCAGGATAAACAACTTGTAAAACTACCAATCCCAGGATTCCATAGGATGAACCTACAGCACTGAAAGAGATCTCAAAGTACATTATTTCTACTTTACAAACGATTGTGATATTTGAAATCCAGATTACCTCCCCAAATGTGCACGCTGGCCAGGTTGTCATAACCAGAAAGGAGGAGAAGGCACCGCAAGATGTACCTTCAAATGTAGGGCATGACAAAATAAAAGATCAGAACACTCATATAAATGTAAGTGCATGCTTCTTAGTCATGCTCAAAATGGAGGATGTTTTGGAATTCCTCCTAGACAGAAATGCAGGGCATGTCCTGGAAAAGGAGGGCATGTGATTGCGATCATCAGGAGGTTTATGGCAAAGAAAGTTTGCCTCCTGCCCTACACTTGATGGGATTTATGGAACTCCCTGCCACTGGAATAGGGGCTGTGGATGGCTCCCAAACCTGGGTAGCTGTAAAACCAGATTGCACAGATTAATGGCAACCAGCAGCTATTACTCATCGTTCTCATTGTTCATTCATGTTCAGAGGTGGTCTGTCTTGCAAAACACCTGGCTGAGAGCCACCCTCCGTCACTGATGGAGCTTACCTGTCTTGGGCTCACCTTGCTTTTCCCTCACCCAGCCTTGCCCAAGTGCCACTCTCCTCTTCCTTCTCCAAATTCTCGGTGCCAACTGACTCAGCAGCCACTTGCCAGGTCCTTGAGACAGGCAGGTTGTGACTCACTTCCCACCTTGCCACTGTTCGGAAGGTAAAAGGCAAAAGGTAGAGAGATGGAGGTCAAAGCGTGGGAACAATAATGTCTATGGACTTGTCTGCAGAGGCCACAAGGTCCAGATGTCTTAACAGTGAAGGAAGATGCAAAATGTAGAATCCAAAGATAAAGCCATATTAGTCTGTAGAATCAGTACGTAGAGAGATCTTGTAGCACCTTCAAGACTAATTGGAATAAAGAAGTTGGCAGCAACTTCAATGCTGCCAACTTCTTTATTTCAGTTAGTCTCAAAGGTGATACAAGATCTCTCTACATGCAAAATGTAAGACGTTAAAAAAAATTATGGTACATTCACTTCCTTCCCGTTTATTTTTTTAAATGCAATATACAGTATATTGCTTGTTTTAATGCAAAAAATATTTTCCGCAGAACACGTTTTCTGTACAGAAAATGCACACAACCCTACATGTTTTTTGTCACCGACCAATCATCTGGAGCACTTTGAGACCCTTGAATAGGGTGCAAAAAGCACAGCAATATGTGTGTGTGTGGGGGGGGGGGGGTTTCCCCCAGCATAACTATTCATCTGCACAGGCGAGCAAAGATAAAATAGTCAATTTGCATCCTTATTCCTGAGTAAGATTCAGAATACCCAAAGAAAAGGCAAGGTTTTCCTTCTGGGGATTGCTCTCATTGCACACTGCACCTGTTTGGAGAAGTCTGCAGCCATCCCCGGCCCATTTGGCTCACTCATCGTGGCAGTGAATGGCATCCGAGGGGCACAGAACCAAAACTTCAGGCCTCCTCCAAACCCTTTTGTCCAAGTTTGGGTGCAAGTCAATTCCAAAGGCCCTCCACTATAGGCGCCATCCCTGGTTACCGGATAACCCTCTTTCTTGCCCTCTTTCAACTGCTCTGGAAACCAAAATTCCCACCCACATGAAGGTGCCAAGCCTGCCTCTGGTCCTCCGCCCCATTTCCTCTTGGCTCAAAGGAAAGAAAAATCTCTTTTGCCACATGCGGCCGCTTAACCCCAGGGAGATGACCGAGAGTGACTCCGGAGAGGAGTGGTTTGGCACCGGCTGCTCTGCTGTCACTGCCAGCAATCTGGCTTCCTCTCACCAAAAGCAAGAGGCTCTTTCAGAAGGCACCAGGGCCATGGATCTCCAGAGGCAGAAGGTCTGCAAGGATTAGGGTTAGGGTTAAGGTGGATCCTCAGAGGCTCTGGAGACAAGGGTTCAATTTCCAGTTCGGCCATGAAACCCATTGGGTGGCCTTGGGCAAGTCACACTCTCTCAGCATCAAGAGAAGGCAATGGCAAACCTCCTCCGAACATCTCTGGTCAGGAAAACCCCACGATAGGGTTGCCATAAGTCAGGGATGACTTGAAGGCACACAACACAGACATAGGAGTTCATCACACAAAGGAGATCAGGAGTTTATCCTGCGAATATCCCGATAAAACTGCATAATTACACGAAACGATGTCACACAACGTCGCACAAAACCCACCATTAAAGTGGTCACAAATAAGCATTCATGCACATCTTTTTACTTTCCAGGATTTTAGCGACAACGCCTTTCTCACATCGCTTTATTTGCGCCATTGTGTGTGATAATCATTTGTGCAATTACTCACTTTATTTGTGGGTTGCTTTAAATGCACTTTAATCTCTGTTTAATGCCGAAATCAGCCCCAGTGTGATAAACTCCATTGAAAAAGGCAAAATTAAGGTCTGCTTTTTGGAGTGTGTGTGTGTGTGTCTGCCTGCTTGAATCCACGGATTAAAAACAACAAGCAAAAAGATGAGCATTTGTTTAGGAAAGTGAAGACAATATGCCGTCAATGCAAAATGTGCAAAACTGCACACCAATTCGCGTCAAATGGAAGACTGTCCCTTTGAGTTCCCAGGTCTACATTGCATGAACCATTCCTGCCTCTCTGGCCTCCATTTTCCATCCTGGAAATGATGGTGGGTGAGGAGGACTCATTGATCAGGCTGGGCACATCTTCTTGCGCATGAGAGCAGAGAGAGGAATGTCTGGACCCAGGGAGGGAAGGCAGGCTTGGAAGGGATGGAAGGGAGGAGCAAGCAAAAAATGCTCAGCACATGCCACTATTGGAAGGAAGGAAGGAGCGCCAGGGAGATTCAGCAGCCAGACCACCCCACAGCCCCCCTCCCCATAGCCTTGTTGATATTCTGGGCAGGGACGATGGGAGATGCAGAAACCATGGATATGGATGGCTGGCGCCTGCGCACAATCAACAAAAGGGGACTACATCCCTTCTCCTCTCATCATTCACAATGCCAAATCGCTCTTTTTTCCTCTTTAAGGAGCACATGCCTTTGGTATCAGGAGTGGCCGGTAGAAATCAGAGGTTGGCCACATTCTTTTGTTTTGGATGACAGCTCCCAGAATCTATATATTTGCTTACTCTTGTATTTATTTTATTTTATTTGTATGCTGCCTTTCTCCCAGAAAGGACCTAAAGGAGAGACCCAGGCCTGATTCCCACCACCTTTTAAACCGGATTGCAAATCGGTTTGAATCGGTTCAAATGACCCTGGTTCGCACTTAAACTGAATCGCTGAAGCAATTTGGAGAGGGGAGGGTCATGGCCTAGACCCATTTAACCCGCGTCTTTTTCAATAAATCGATTCCATGCAAGTGTGAACCAGATGCGGATCGGAATCGATTTAAATTTGCCCTTTGACTGGCTGGAGCAGGTCAATTTTGAATCAATTCATTCGTGAATGTGAACCGCAAGTGGGTTATTTTACAGTGAAAAAAAAGTTATCAGGACAAATGTAGTGTGAACCATGCTCCGCTGTTGAACTGATCCATTGATTCGGATTGTAAGTGGGAATGAAGCCCCAGGTTCTCCAATTTGCATGGAAGTTGCTGTCCCTGAAAGTAACATTAGAAATGACCAGTGAACATCAAATATTTTTGCTAGCGGTCTGAGCATAGGATTAGTACTCTGGAGATTGGGGTTCGATTCCCCACTCGGCCATTCTTGTGTCCAAAGTCATTTTTACAAGACTCTCTCAACCAATGGACCGAGCTGTCAGTCCAAGGCCTCCATTTGAGCCGGTTCCTGTCTCCTGCCTCCAGCCTCTTTGGTCCAAAGCTACAAATAAATCTGGCCTCACAATGCAAAGCCTGTCTTCTTGCGCAGAGCCTTGGACCTCCTTTGCTCCTGAAAGAAGGAAACCGAGACAAGGCAGCTGCTCCTTTGGAAATCCAGGGCCGCTCTTCTTGGACATGACGGCATTCTCCCTCTCTGAGGCTTTGGCCTCTTTCTGGACTCAGGAATGTGGCTTCCCAGTCCCAGGAGCATTCGGCTCAAAGGCACATCATCCCCGTATACAGCCTAGGCAAGGAATGGCACACACAAACACACACCCAAAGAGAGGAATCTCTCTGAGTGTCAAGGACAGAAACGGACACCACGCCACGTCCTGGAGGCATGGAAGGAAACACACTGGTCACCGAGAAAAAATATCTCACCAAAGTCTTATCTGAAAAGCCAGGAGACCCAAGTTGAACCTGTATTGATTTTTTTAAAATTAAATGTATTTATTTAATGGATATTCTATCTTTCTCCCAGTATGGTGGCCTATGGCATAGGTTTAAAAAAATGCGTTTAAAAATCAAGAAACGTTGTGTGTTGTTTGCCTTCAAGTCATTACTGATTTATGGCAGCCCTATTACAAGGTTTTCGTGGCAAGCTTCTTCAGAAAGGGTTTGCCACAGCCATCCTCTGAGGCTGAGAGAGTGTCACTTGCCCAAGTGGGTTTCCATGGCCAAATAGGGATTCAAACCCTGATCTTCCAGTGTCCTAGTCTAACACGTTTTATTCAAAACGAACAATATGAAAAGAAACAATGAGTGCATCTACACTGTAGGAAGAATTATTATTTATTACTTATAATAATGTATAATTTATAATGCAGCTTGACTTCAGTTTAACTGCAATGGTTCCATGCCACAGAATCCTGGGATATGCAGTTTGGCGAGGAACCAGTACTCTATGACTCTCCCATAATAGCCATGGCTGCAGTACATACACCGAGGTGTGTATTCTAGGACGGCACTAGAACTCTTCAGCAAGGGATTCTGAACTTCAGATCCCAGGATCCCATTTATTATTTTATTTACAGTATTTATATCCCACTCTTCATCCCTAAAGGCTCTCAGAGTGGCTCACAGATAGTTATTCAGACGGTTCCCTGCCCATGAGGTGCAACCATGGCAGCGATGTTTGCTGTGTCAGGATGAGAGCGGTCACTCTTCTGTGTGGCCATGCCACCAAGTGCTGGTGGGGAAGTCGATGGGACATCTCTGGCTGGGAGCCATCTGTTGGGGTCCTCTAATCCGGAGGATTAGTGGCTGAATGGCAGGTGCGCTTTGGCCGCAGGTAATCAGCCGAGAGGTGGAAGCCCTCCCAACAGCCGCCAATTATGGCTAATCCCGCATCTGTGCCTGACCCAAGGAAGCTCATGCCCTGGTGCATCCAAGGGTGGCCAGGGATGGTGGCTTCTCTGCTTGCATAAGGAAAGGAGAAAGTTGTTAGGAGATGCAAGGAGAAGATTTGGCTTCCCCTTCCAACATGGGAAGCTTAAAACCAGTGCATGGAGATGTTCTTGTTGTGGTGTTCCTCCATGTCATTTCCAGCTGACGGTGACCCTAGGGAAACCCTAACTTGGAAACCCTAAATTAGACCCTAAATTGGAAACAACATGGAGACAGTGCAGTTAGCCCCCAGCAACATTGCTAGTGATAGGGCAAATCCACTCCCAGGTTTTGGCTGTTTTCACAATACTGAGCCTGGTCTCCAAGATGTGTTCAGCATCCCAGAAAGCTCCACTGAAGTTCAGACTTTGATCCGGAGTGGATACCCTACTAAAAAGGAAGCCACAGATCGCAACGGCATGTCACCCAAGGCATGCACACCTTTTCCCAAGCTCTCCTTTTCCTGGTGTCAAGGAGGCTGCATGTGGTCCAGGAATGGTCCTGCTTCACATCCTCAATGACCTTGTCAAGGATTTGGGCACATGCTTTCTGAGTCAAACCTCACAGGCCTCTTGGGGCCACCAAAGGCCAAGTCTTCTCCTGTAACTCTAGCGCACACTTTGAAGGTTTGGAGCACGTGGAAGGAATTATCCTCGAGGCTAAGCGTTACAATGGCCCTGTTCCCAGACTTCCCTAGCCTTGAGCCATGTCAGCTAAAATGGCATCAAACTGCATTAATTCTGCAGTGTAGATGCAACCTAATTGTGGTGTGTATTGCCCACAAGTCTATGAAACTCATGCTATAAATTATTTTGCAAAGGTGCTACATGACTCCTTTGCACGGTAGGGATATAATTCTTTGCTAACATCATCCTCCAAGGAAGCAATTAGTAATTTCCCCTATATTCTTCCCTGGAAATGTTCACTGCTTGTAGAAGCTGGCTGAGATTGAGTAAAATGCACACCCGCACATGTACGAACAACACGACATGCACACTTCTGAGTCCTCTGCCAACCTCAGTGCCCAGCTGCTACCCAGATAGATTCCTCTCTCCTGTCTTTAGGGCAAGGCGAAGGGAATGTAGCCTTTCGGAGACCACGAGGCTGGACCCTTGGGGCCTGGGCTATTCCTGAAGATGAGTCCAGTGCTTTTAAAGACAGGCTTGGACCCTCCTGCAAGGAGACATTGAACAGACAGGACACTCAAGGACCGCTTGCAAAACCAGCAGGAGAATGATGTTCCCCGAAACCGCTCTCTTTGTGGTGAATTACATCCTCGCTCGGTATGTACCCCCAATGCATTTTCACGGGGGCGGAGGGCAGCACTAAATCCCAGAGCCAATTTGCCACCTGACTTTGGAAGGGACCACATATAATGGCTTCATCCTTTGCCCTTCCATGATTTTCTCCCTCTCCATCCTCTCTCTCAGGAGGCCTCGGACCCCTTCGCCTCACCGGGTCTTTGCAGAGATGCCTTGGAAGAGGCTGGCCAGCTTGCACCCAGCTTCCTACTCCACCCGCTATGGCTTGCAGGACTACTGGATCAGCCCCCAGAGGCGATATCTGGCAGGCAGCACATGGCGCACCCCAACCAGGCGGGTCTTGGTTCTTCCCGGGAGCACTGGGGTGTCCGACGTTGAATCCACTCACTGGCCAAGTTCAGGCCAATACAGGCACAACCTCATGTGAGTAACTAGTTCGAGAAGCCACACGGGATGCTTTGGGACCACCCCGCACCACTGTTTTTTCTCAGAGACCTTCTCAAAATGGCAGCAGGGATTGATGCATCATCACATGCAGTTGCCATTTTGAGAAGGTCTCAGGTGAAAAGAAAGATGTTAGGGAGCACTGGCAGGGGGATGTAATGGGTGAAAGAACCTTCTTGCACTCTATTCAGTACCTGATAAGTCCCAGGGAGCATTGCTACAGCCATAGAATTCATTCATTTATGTCCCACTTTTTCTCCAACAATGAGACTCAAGGTAGCTGAGAACTTATCAGCAACCATACAGATTAAGAGCTATACAAAAGCATCATTTTTAAGGGGCTATTCTTTAATGATCATGGAGAAGAGGGGATTTCGGCAAGGGTTCCTTGCTACACAATTGGATGACAAACAACCCCGGGATGCAATTCCCTCTACCTATAAAGGTAGAGGAGTCTTCTTCAGGTTTAAATCATGCAATCCTATATGTGTTAGCATTTATGCCTTTATGCAGAAAGAGAGATCTTGTCACACCTTTGAAACTCACTGAAAGAAAGAAGTTGACAGCACGAGCTTTTGTAGACTTAAGTCTGCTTCCTCAGATGCAAGTCTAGCAGGAAAGCTCATGCTACCAACTTCTTCCTTTCAGTGAGTCTCAAAGGTGCTACAAGATCTCTCTACATACTGATTCTCCAGACTAACACGGCTATATCTTTGAGTTCTACCTTTATGCACAAAGGTGCATTCGTGCATCTTTAAAGGACAGCATGACAAGAGATTTTTGCAAGAACTTGAAAGGACAAGAGGTTTTTGCAAGAAGGCGGCTGCAGGTGCAACCGACACCCCAAGGAAAGACCCCACCTTTCAGGTGCATACAAAGACACCCCTTGCTTTTCAGGAGCCATCCCTCCATTGCATGAAATGCATGTCAGGCCTCTCTCTCTCTCTCTTGCTAGCCATGCGCCGTCCACCCTCCACATGAAGGAGCAAATTAGCACTAAGCAGTTGCTGGGTAACAGCATCCTGCCTTCCAAGGCTCCTCAACCAATGGGTGCTCATCCTGGTGATATCATGGTCGTCATTCGGGCCACCCATTGGCCATTCCCCAGCTTGCATTTTGAGATCCTGGCTGGGTGGTTACCTGGGAGAAGTTGGGTTCTTGGCTGGGTCCATCTGCAAGGGCTGGCTGCAAGTTGGGAGGCGCAGTTGGTGATGGCTGCATCCCTCCCCTTTCTCAGGGAAGGACCAGAAGGTTGCAGAAGCATCCCTGAGCCATGCATGCATGCACACAGAAGCATGCACCAGGAGATTTCAAAGTATTTCAAAGGAAATAGGAACACTGCACCACCCGGCCTGTAGTTTATCACACTGGAGCTGATTTCAACATTAAAGAGAGATTAAAGCGCTTTTAAAGCATCTCTCAAATAAAGCGAAAATGGCGAGTAATTGCACGAATGATTATCACAAGCAATTGCACAAATAAAGTGATATCGGAAATGCATTGTCGCTGAAATCCCAACAGTTAAAAGATGTGCGTTAATGCTTCTTTGTGACCACTTTAATGGCAGATTTTGTGCACCGTTATGTGAAATCGTTACACGTAATTACGTGATTTTATCCGGGATGTTCACGAGATAAACTCCCAATCTCCTCCAAGTGATAAACTCCAATGAGTGAAATGTAGACCCAATATGCGCTGCAGAATTAATGCGGATCGATACTGCTTTCACTGCTGTGGCTCCATGCTAGAGAATTCTGGGGTTTGTGAGAGATTTAGCCTTCTCTGTCTTGGAATTTGAATCCATTGGTTTTCACTCTCTAGAGCAGCAGAAAACAAGCTTGCTCCATCTTCTCTATGACATCCCTTTAGATCTTAAAAGATGCCTATCGTGTCACTGAACCAGTGTGGTGAAGGCGGAGGACTAGGACTCTGGAGATCTGAGTTGTTGTTGTTGTTGTTATTTATTTTATAGAGATTTTCTCAGCAGAACTCGCTCTTGCCTTCCTCCAAGGCTGAGAGAGTGTGACTTGCGCAAGGTCAGCCAGTGGCTTTCCATAGCCGAACAGGGATGATGTGGTGATGGGGAGGTCTATTTTTATTATTTGGGCCCCCTTGCCAGGCTTAGCGGTTCGGCTGGACAGAAAAGGGCCTAATAATAAAGCCATGGAACAGGTGGCCAGCTGGTCTGGCGGTCAGCCGTCAAGCTTTGGGAAGAGAGCAAGAGAGCAAAAATAAATCTCAGCCTCTTCCTTGGTTGATCTTGTACTCTTCTACCCTCCCTTTAAAGCTTTCCTTCCCACCTAAACCAGCCCCTCTTTCTCCCCGGGGTCTTAGTTGAGTCTTCCTCCTTGTCTCTGCTCCTTCTTTTCCCTTTTAAAGGCATGATTTCCAACCACAAATACTTCTACCTTTCCCTGTTGCTACTGCCTGCGTGGCTTTGGGTCCCAACTGAGCTCCACTTTCTCCATCTGAATCCTCCTTTCATAGGACTTTATCACACGGAGGCAAATTGGTTAAAACCCGTGCAGAAACATGATTTTCAGATCCGCTTTTGCGAGTCGTTTTTCAGATGCGTCATCGTCAATGAGAAACAAAGCGACATCAATCCGAACTCAAAGTGAACCAAACGCACTCCTTTTTACTTTCGGGACGTTCCTGAAAGTAAAAAAGGAACGGGTTTTGTCGACTTTGCATTGGGATTAATGTTGCATCGTTTCTCATAACCTGAAAAACCCTGTATTGGTGCAATGAGCAACATTTTCTAATTACTTCCAAACCTCATTCTTTTTCCTCTCTTTCTCTGGAGAACTAAAGACGGCAAGTGGTATATTTTGCTCTATGGCTTCCCTTGCTTCCACTCCCTGAGCCACTGAACTGCCATTGCATCAGTTCACAGGGCTTGACAGCTCCTGGAAAAAAGAGATGGCGCTGGGGATTATGGGATCAGTTATCCAAACATGTCACTTTCCCTGGTTCCAGGGGATTGTGGGATACATTGTCCAAAAAGTCGCCTTTTGCTTGCCAAAGCAGTGAATGTGCCCTGGCATGATGCTCCTGGGCACCTGTCTTTCCCCACCAGCCTTGGTAGGCCTCACTCTGCTGGGCAAGAAAGCTGGCAAGAGGCTACCAAGACTCAGTGGCCCAAGGAGAGAAAGGGAGCCGGGGGTTTTCCATTTTGGCATCCCAGCAGCACAAAAGCAAAGAGGCTGCCCAGGAGAGCAGATGGCTCTTATTTACTGAATTACGGCGCCGGGTGTGGCTCAAGGAGCACAGCAGATGGGCCAGAGGGGGAGACGCACAAACAGAGAGGGAACTTCACTAAGCCAGCTCCTGGGGCTTCCTATAAATACTTTGCCACCCCTCTTTACGCTTTCTCCAGTTATGAAATGGGATTCGTTCCATTGCCGCTACCACCCATGGGGAGGAAAAATCCCACTGCCACACTGCAACGAAGAAGCACGGTGCATCCCTCCCTCTTGGTGGTTCATCAATTTTTTATTCCTGGAAAGCATGCGCTCCTTCCTCGGCTGCAATCCTATGAGTCTCTCCTGCAGGCTGGAGATCCCTTTCTGAAGCTAATGGACATTTTTATCCAATGCACAGCAGCCATATTCAGTTGAGAAGTAAAATGACGCATATGGTGTCCTTTTGCACGGCCGCACATTGTGCATCAAGGTGCAACGTACTTTCAGTTGCGCATCATTGCAGTTGTCTCACAAGGGGGCACAGCGCAACCACAGCATATCTCTGTGGGCATGAAGTTGCACTATGCCTTATTAACATAGGATCTCATTCCTTTTCTCCAGAACTGTTTCACCTGCAATTTCGGGCCTGTTGGTTTTTCTTTTTGGTAGTCCATGGTACTCTCCTCCAGCTTGTTGCTGTTGTTGTGTGCCTTCAAGTCATTTCCAATTTATGGCCACCCTAATGCAAACCTATCGTAGGGCAAGTTTCTTCAGAGGAGGTCAGAAACGACTCGGAGGTACACAACAACCACTTCTTGAAGAATTCTGGATATAAGCACACCCATGCACCCCTCCTAAATGTTTCCTTTTGCGATGGAGCGCTGAGCCAGCCTTGCCCTCTCTGTGCCCCACCAAAACAAACACAGATACCTGACTATTTCGTATTTTGTACCTGCTCCAAACCGCCGCTTGAAGGCTGGCAGGTGGAGAGAAATCGGAACCCATGGAGTTGCCTTTTCAGCACAATGTTTTCCCTGTTGTTTTTATTGCTGCGCTTAAAGAAATAATCCCTTCCCATTATTTCTTGGACAGCGTTTCTGAAGTTCAACCTAAAACCCAGAGCAAGTTCACCACTTGTTTTCGATGCCACAGGCTGCTCCCTGGTTGAAATGTTCTTTGCTATTCCATTGCTACCATATATATATATATATATATGGGGCTTTGGTATGGACAAGAGATGGCATAAAACTGGGGAAACGTCTCCCCTTTTAAAATATCATGAAATGTAACTTTTGAAAGGTAACTTGTTGGAGATGTTAGTAATCATGCCAGCTTCCTTCCCATTTGTTACACTGCTTTTGAAAATGTGGCTTTGTGGCAATGGAAAAGTACCTTGGTGCAAGTAACAACATTACTTGTTTAACGTACAATAACCTCCAAAATCCACAAAACAGCAATGCCTTTAATTGACCGTCCAAAATGCACACAATACATGATGCACCATGTATTGTGTGCATTTTGCTTGGTCAGGTAAAGGTATCACTATTTTGTGGATGTTGGGTGTTATTGTATTTTGCTATATGGCCAACATGACTACCTCTGAATATATTACTTGCAACAGTTGGCAGATGGCAACCATCCATGTCAGGAGATGTCAGGAGCTGTTGGGAATCTGCTCCGTGTTTTAGTCCAAACTTTAAACAAACTATTCAAGGTCCTGTTAAAAAAAAACACACTCAAATCGGTTCAGCATCTTGTTTCGGACCTTCAAAGTTTGGATTAAAAGCCGGAGCGGATACGGTGGCGACGACCCAGGAGCCATCAGCAGCCATGATCTGCATCAGTCAGTCTGTAGAGTCACCAACCCTGGTTCCTTTGAGACAAGGTACCTTTCATTTTATTTTTTGCAGATGGAAAAACCGCTGGCAGTACCTGAACCATCACTACCTGGGCAAGAGACCCCAGCGCAGGAGCCGCATCCTGGGCTCGAACTTCTGAACCGTGCCCCAAGGGCCATGCCCTCCAAGCCTCCGGTAGGTAGAGAAAGCTCCTCTGCCTTCAGCCAAAAACCTCTGGGAAATGGGGACAGATGGAGCCCAGGATATCCCTTGTGTCAATGGAAGGTGAGAAGAAGCCCCAAAGGAGACGGGATGCCCTTCCACCCTCTGCTTAGAAAATACAAATGGCCTTCAATTCCTTTTCTCTGTATTTCTCTATATTCCTGGGCCTAGAGACCCTAAAAGAAACTGGATCTCCTCTGATCTTGGAAGCTAAGCAGGGTCAGCCCTGGTTAGTCCTGGGATGGGAGGCTGCCAATGGCTGTAAAAGCTCTATGCCAGAGGAAGGAACTATCCAAAACCACCTATGAGGATTCCTTGTCTAAGGAAACCCTATGAAATTCATGACACACGCACACACACACACCTAAATATTTTAAAGGTACCAGATCCCATTTGATCTTGGAAGCTGAGCAGGATCGGCCCTGGTTAGTCCTTGATGGGAAACCATCTCTGGGTATTCCTTGTCTACGGAAACCTTATGAAATTCATCAGGTTGTCCTAAGTCAATAGGCAACTTGAAGCCTTATATGTACACACACGGTCTACTATACTCAGCAGTGGTCTCTTTTGTGGTCCAAAATAGATGTTTGGTTGGGTTAAACCAGGATAAACCTAGTTGCATAAATCAGTATATTGACACATGTCGAAAGCTAAGAACAGCTGGAGTATGTCGAATTTCTGTTCTCGCTGGCATTTCCGCCACAAATTGGCCTCACTTCCTAGCAAAAATAGGTGCACGTTGCATGAATTTATTTATTTTTAAACCGCAAACGGTCCCATACTTTTCTCACATGCCGTCCTCGTGCCAATGTTTCGTAAGCCCAACCTCCGTCTGATGCAGAGGGTTTCCAGAGGCTCTTTGCGCAATTTTGGGGACCCCGGCTTTGTGCGAAAAGGGAACGCCAGCATCTTGGTGACCTCACCAAAACCCAAAGCACGTAACGGAAAAATGCCAACACCACAGGAAGTGTTGCGGAGGAGTCTCCCCAATGCAGGAAGTCAGGCGACTGTAGTGTTGTCGCTATACAGTGAACACACTGTATTTGCTAATCTGCAAATGTCACACATCTGCCAGCCCAGGGCCAAACAGAGGAACAAACTCTACCAGTTGAATTGGGAGACAATTCAAGGGGGATTCCACACCAACTGGCTTTGTTTGCATAAATCCTAATTTTAGAGTCTATCCACGCTGCAGAAATAATCCAGTTTGATGCTGCTTTAATTTCCATGGCTCAGTGCTATGGAAGTCTGCAAATGGTAGTTTGTTGTGGCACTAGAACTTTGCGTATTCAAATAACCTTTTTCCTTCCTTCCTTCCTTCCTTCCTTCCTTCCTTCCTTCCTTTCTGACTTTCCCCTGATCTCTTTGCATGCTCAAATGCCTTTCCTTTCCTTTCCCTTCCTTTCCTTTCTGATCTCTTTGCATGCTCAAATGCCTTTCCTTTCCAACTCTCTCTCCTCTTCTTTTCCTTCCTTCCTTCTTCCTTCCTTCTCTCTCCTTTCCTTTCCTTTCAATCTCTCCCTCTCCTCCCTTCCTGCCTTCTCTCTCAGTCTCCTTCCTTCCTTCTTTCCTTCCTTCCTTTCTTCCTTCATGGCTCACTCTGATCCTGGTTTCTGATGCATAATATATCCATTTGGGATCAAAAACCTAGCCAGGGAAGGAGGGAGTTCCTCGCAGGTCACGGTTGTGCCATGTGCCATGCGCCAGCAGCTGTTAGGACCTGCCCACTTGCTGTCGCTGCCTATGAATGGCTGCATTATATTCCGCCATGCCTCCTTTCCCCTTCTCTCCCCCACTCTGTCCGCCCCAGTTTTGCCACACTGTTATTTTGCACTCGTGTGCCGTCTTCTGTCTTCTGTCTTCTTCTCCATTTTCTTTGGTATGTTTGATTGTTTCCCTCGGTTGGTTGCAGCTGCACCTGCTGAGCGCCAGCAGAGGGAAGGAAGGGGGGCCAGGAGCAGGTGGCCGCTGTGTGTTGACTTGCCCTGCCCAAAACCCAGATTATCAGTAGGCTAAACGGCAAAGAAAGAGCTGGGCTTGAACATGACCGTCGGGCCAGTTGCCATTTTGATAGAGAACATGCGATCTGCAAGATTGCATTCCTCAAAACGGTTGCATCTCGGGTGGCCGTTTCACCAGCCCTGAAGTTTCCAAGCCAAAACCTGAGATTTGGGCCTCATCCACACTGCAGGAACAATCCAGTTTGACCCCACTTTAACAGCTATGGGTCTATGTTATGGAATTCTGTATGGAACTGTGGCACCAGAGCGGAGCTTAAAGACAAACCCTGGGGGATGACATTAAGCGTGATGCATACTACTAACCACAGTTGCTTGTCATTCAAACACACAGACACAGAGCATATTCTCTGGTTTGGAAACTCAGAATGTCTTCGCTTAAGGGGCTGTTTCCAGAAGGAGGTAAAATTAGGGGATTCATCCATCTCACTTCTTAGAAAGACAGGATAAGGACCATGATAACAGGCGGGTAGGGAAAGAATAGATGATGAAGCCAGAGGTGCTTCAAAAGCTTGCAACATGTATAATGTTGCACACTTTAATGGGCCAGCTCGATAAAGGTAACCTTGGGTTTTGGATGATGCCGTACTTTGCTATATGGCCAACGCGGCTACCGTTGAACGTGTTCTTTTGGGTTTCTGCCATCTCTTCATACCAGAGGCTTTTGCTTTCCCCATTTCACTGCCCACCCTCTTGACACAAACACTCCATCCAAAGCACATCTGTGGTTCAAACGGATGGGCCCCTTTCCCGGCTCGCCGTCCCCATTTCCTTTTCCCCGTCCTGGCCTCCAATTCCCAGGCCTTCCTGCTGACCCTGGAATTTTTGCAAGCTGCTTTCCTGACCTCAGTCCACCCCTCTTCCTTCCCCTCCCTGTTTCCTGCCTCCGCGGATCCTGTGCCAAGGCAGAAGAAGGGCTCCCATCTAGTCTCCCAGTTCCTTTGCCCTCTCCCAGTCCTGATATTTGGGTATCCTCCAACCCACCCTCTCTGCCTGCCCTTTGCTCCCTTGCCAGGCAGGACTGGGATCAAACAAACTGGTGCTGCGTCCACACTGCAGAAATAATCCACTTTGACATCACTTTAGCTTCCATGGTCTGGTGCCACACCAAACTACAATCCCCAGAATTCTATTGCATTGAGCCCGGGCAGTTAAAGCAGTGTCAAACCAGATTATTTCCGTAGTGCGGATACAGCCCAGGTATAGCTGGGTGGACTCCATTTGCAGCATACACTGAATTTGTTCCAGCAGCAATGGGAAACTTGGCTTGCTTGACACCTGTGGCATCCATCATAGCTGCACAAAGTCTGCCAGACAAATAAAAGACGCCAAGGCTAACAGATAAAGGAAACATGTACCTGGGCAGACTTTTCAAGATAGCCCTCTCACCCTAAGATTCCTCCCTTTTGCTCTGCAAAACCCAGACTTTCAGATCAACAAAATACAATTTTTAGTGCAAAATAAGTGATACAAAATAAGCCAAACAAGTAGAATTATTCATGTTGCGTGGTGTTGTATTTATAGTTTGGGTGTTGGACTACAACTCTAGAGACTAGGGTATGATTCCCAGCTTGGTCATGAAAACCACAGGGTGCCCTTTGGCAAGCCACACTCTCTCAGCCTCAGGAGAAGGCAAAGGCAAACCTCCTCTGAACAAATCTTGCCAAGAAAACCCTGCGATAGGTTGCCCTTAGGGTCTCCATAAATCAGAAAGGACTTGAAGAAACACAACGGCAACAATAGCCAGCTCAGTGTGCATGAGTTATAGCGGTGGTATGACTCTCTTTGTGGTGACATTGGCCTCGCTTTGAGACCCGAGATTTGCTTTAAATGTGATTCCTTAAGAAGGAATGCACAGAATCCTTTCTTGTCCTGGGAACGTTTGGGTGTTTCCAGAAGCAGCTCTGCTTCTCCCCGATCCAGCCCCGGTTGTGACCCTGCAATTCCTGACGGCCGCTTCAGGGTTCTGTGGGCTTGGCTCTGGGAATGTGCCAAGTTTTGTTTTATTGTGTCAACAGTGTTTCCGGCTTTACAGGGTAAGCAGGGACCGGCGGAGGTTGAGTTCATGGCTCTGGGTGCGGTGACTCACCTTCCAAACCTGGGAGGGCCAAATGCAACCCGCGCAGGCATGCCCGCCAGAAGCACAATGCCACAAGGCAGCAGCTCACATCAGGAAGGAGACTCATGGGCCCACAATGTTTGGCGCAACCAGGGCAAGGATGAGCGCATTCTTGGGTCATCCACACTTTCCTTTCAGCCTTCAGGAACCCAGCTTCCTTCCTCGGGTTCTAGCACCCATCCGGATGCCCACCACGTCCGCTTCCCTGTGCCCTCTTCATCACCCATTTCTAACACTTTCCCCACAAAAGATGAAGGTCTATAGGAGAGGGCAAAGTGAGGCCCTTGAGGTTCAGATTTCAGGATTCCAGATGATGGAGACTTAGGAGTTATAGATTTTTGTGAGTTTTTCACGCTATGTGGCCATGTTCTAGAAGAGTTTGTTCCTGATGTTTCGCCAGCATCTGGACACAACTTTAACATGTTAGAAAATGTCCACACATTTAGCCCTTGGTGGAAGTGAGGCTAAGAAGAGACCCTTGTCGATGGCCACCGATTCAATTCCTAGCGGAGGGGAGATTCAGGCCAGGGAATTTAAATCATTTGCTGGTCAGTTTCTTAATCACAATGCAACCCTAGCTATAGTGTTTCTTAGTTTCCTTTTCCAGCCAAATTCCCAGCTAGTGGCTCAAAATTGCACTCTGCACATGCTCCGTGGTACCCCTTCTATTATGGTTTCAACCAGTTCCAGTTTGGAAGCACGCAAAATGAGATTTCTAGGCAAACCGGAGGCTCACTCTTGTTCATTTTCTATGGACGCAGACGCAACAGGGGCTGTGGTGTTGATGTGCCAGGCTCTCTGCGCCCTGATCTGTGCATGATTCTCCTGAATGAGTTTATTCTCCAATGCAATGGTTTGTGTGCCACTGGTTGTCCCTGCAAGGACTTACTTACAATCAGGAGTGGCATATCCTGTCTCCCTGACAAGTAAATATTTGATCAAATCTAAGGTGATAAGCATTCGAGAGAATTTTTTAAAGTTTGTTTACTAACACCGTGGCAAAAGTACGCAGCGTTGTGGACTGAAGCCACAGCAGAATGACACAATACATGATGGAAGAGATGTTGGTGAAGCCAGTCGGAGGCAGCCTCTGCACTGCAGAAATAATCCAATTTGACAACACTTTAACTGCCATGATGGCTCAGTGCTATGGAATCCTGGGAGTAGATCCATAATTCTAGGTCTGTAAGTGCAACGCAGGATGTTAGATATCACTCCGTTGGTTTTCCTGGTTGTTGTCATATCTAGTCAGTTCATTCTTTTGGGGGGACTCCTGATAGCAGTTACTTTGATTTGCAGAAGGGCTCTTCCAAGGTTTTTAAAGAAAAACAACTGGCCTATGGTTTAAAAGGCCATTTTATTCTACAAAATAGTCCAAGACATGAGACCCAGCATGGCTAGTGGTTTGGATGCTGGACTATGATTCTGGAGAGGTTTGAATGATTCTGGACTATGATTCTGACCCCCTTCGGCCATGGAAACCCATCGGGTGACTTTGGGCAGGTCACACTCTCTCAGCCTCAGAGGAAGGCCAAGGCTAACAAATCTTGACCAGAAAACCCCACGATAGGTTTGCCTTAGGGTTGCCATAAGCTGGAAATGACTTGAAGGTACACCACCACAAAGTGGGACAACAGAAACATTGGATACTAAAACTGAGAGTGACTGCAACAAATATTACAACCTACTAACAGTTTCTCCTTTTCTGGGGAAAGCAGTGGAACCTGGTTAGGGTGAGCCAGTAGATCAGGAAGATGGTGGAGAGCGAGGAGTGGCTATGTTCGCATGTGTCCATGCGCAACTGGTGACATCACGTCCTTCCTCCTCTTCCTCCATGCTGTCAAATCTTGGATCAGGCGTGGGTTAGAGGAAGGTGAGGCACATTTAGCGTGTTCCTGGTCTGGAATTCAGGGCTGCTTCCCTGACATTGGCAGCTGAAGTAAGACTCTTTAAAAACTAACAATAGTTTGGCTAGACATACAAATAGGGCATAGAATCATAGAATCCTGGAGTTGGAAGGGACCCCAAGAACCATGCAGTCCACCCCCTTTCATGCAGGAATAGAAGCTAAAGCATTCCCCAAAGACGCCCATCCAACCTCTGCTTGAAGCCCTGTTTAAATATTTGGAAGGGAGGTCAAGTCGAGGATGGAGCAAGTTTGTTTTCTGCTGCTCTAGAGACTAGTTTGTCCTGTTTCATGCTGTGCAGAGGTGATGCAGAGAAATCCCTTGACATGGCTTTTGGATGGCCTGTCCTCTGAACTCTGGCTGGGCAGAGATGCTGAGGAGGGCGGTTTCCATGACTTCTGGCCAATTTCCTCACCTCACTGCTCCCTGGCCTTAGGCAGGCTGGGCTGAGGTGATGTGGGGCAACAGAGACCTATTACAGACTGCCAAAAGAAAGCTGCTTTGGGTGTAATTGGAGGTATGCTGTTTAAATGCTGTATGCATCTTAAGAATCCGAAAGCTACACCAAAGCTGCACTCCAGCACCTAAGAATGGAGTGTGGCTTTGGCACACTTCTGGACTCTTAGGATGCATGTATCATTCGAAATGAGTCCGCAGCCCGTCAATGCGGAAGGTTGCCCAGGTATGATGGTATTGTGCGAAATAACGTGAATTCGAACCACCCAGTGCGCAAAACGCCCCGTTCCACACTCATCTGATAAGGGCTTAGGAGACGGAGCAATGGATGCAAGCTCCAGGGAAAGAGATTCCAGCTCAACATTAGAAGGAAGGTCGTGACAGTAAGAGCTGTTTAACAGTGGAGGACGCTGCCTTGGAAAGTGGTGGAGTCTCCTTCTTTGGAGGCTTTTAAGCAGAGGCTGGATGGCCATCTGTCAATGGGTATGCTTTGATGGAGAGTTCTTGCATGGCCCTTGGAGTCCCTTCCAACTCTATATGAGTCTATAAATTTACATAGTACAATGTGGCTGCTAGTTTCTGATGGTGACTCAGAAATCCAGCATCCATTATGAAATAGTAGAGGAACCAAAGTCATTTTCTTCCCTTTGCACAATAGGGTCATGCAGGCCAAACAACCCAAGGCTATTCCTTGAATGGTGCTGGTGCAGGTGATGGGCTATAATCTCTCTCCTCCCTCCCATTGCTGCTGCTGTTGTTGTTATTGTTGTTGGAGGGTTAGGGTTATGGCCACAGCCAATTTTCACCCTGTGCCACTTTGCCAGATTGCACAGCCACAAAAATAACCAAATAACAGCAACGGCATGCCTACTGTACTTAATGCCCATTGCGGATCATTTGTTAAAATACACTACTCCTCTCTTCAACAGCCTTTTCAGGGTCTGGTGGAGCTGCTGGTCAGATAGGAAAGGGAAGAGGCTCACTTTCTCTCCACTTGGGCAGCAGACTAAACAAACCCAGAAAAGGCAGCTTATTCCTAACCATGACCACTGCTGCTGCCACCCAACAACCTTTGCAGAAAGCAGAGGCTGGATGGCCATCTGTCGGGGATGCTTTGATTGTGAGTTCCTGCATGGCAGAAGGTTGGACTGATGGCCTTTGGGGTCTCTTCCAACTCTATGATCCTAGGTCTGGTGGAGTTGTAACCAGGTGGGAAAAGGAGGAGACCCATTTTCTTCTCTCCTGGCTAGCAGACCATCCAGACTTGGAAGGCAGCATCTTCCCACCAGCACACTAGGAATGTGTGAGGTGTCACCCGATACAGTTCACATCCCCAGCACTTTCCTAATGACGCCCCCGAATAACCAGATTTTCATTTTCCTCGGGGGTTTGTTTTACCTCTTTTTGTCCTCGTCTATTTCTGAAGGACTGCAAGGTGAGCTTATTGGAAGCAATATAAGCCCAACCACCACATTTTGGTGTATTTTTGCAGTGAGGGCAATTTTATTTTCTGCCCCCAAACAATCGGTCAATGATGCAATGAATTGATTTCTGTCTTCATGCTTTTCCTCCAAAAGTGAGACTCAAGTAGCTCAATGAATAAAATAAGATACAAGTATGTTTTTAAAAAATCACGCAGGTGAAACATACCAAAAGTTAATATTAAACTGTCTATTGAATTCAAACGTTCAAAACGTTAATTTAAAAGCATAGATAAAACAAAACAGCCCAAAAACAGGAATCCCATTATATAAAACATTCAGGCCGGCATCCTGTTCCGCAGTTACGAGATCGTAAGATGGACTTACAATCTCGTAACTGCCAGGCATTCATCTTTACGGTCGCTAATGATGAAACACGATCTCACAAACCTACTTTTGCAGCCTAGCAGCACCCGACCAAAGCATTGGAGATCAAGAGGGAGAAAATAACATCTACATCAATCTTCTGTGTTTAGAAGGTGCTGCATCAGTTTTGGCAGGACCCAGGTGGTCTCTCCAAGCAATTCCTGTGCAAAGGAATCATCGCAGCATAGACTGGTGCTGTGCCAATTGTGCAACCCTTGCAAAAGGTGTGGGACCTGTGGCAATGATAGGGTGAAAGCTGACACTTGATAGTTCTGCAGTTGAGAGCATAAGCCGCCTGAGGGTGAGAATGATGGGAATAATGGTGCAGCTAGTGCCGGAAATTACCAAAAAATAGTTTGGAGCAACAGATATTTTGGATATGTTTTTAAAAAAACAACCCTGAGAACTAGAGCAACAAATACTGCAGCCTCCAGCAATATCTGCTATGTCCAGAGGAGGCCAAAAGGATTAAATGGAAGTTATCTTACCTTGGGCATACCATGAGATGACAGTGGAAAAGACAATGGTTGGCATTGTGCTTGGAGTTCAATGTTCTTGTTGTGTGCCTTCAAGACATTTCTGACTTATGGTGACCCTAAAGCAAACCTATAACGGGCAAGATTCATTGGCAAGATTCATTCCGAGAAGATTTGCCATTGCCCCGAGGCTGAGAGCACGTGACTTGTCCAAGGTGTCACCCAGTGGGTTTTATGGCCAAGCTGGGAATTTACGTCTTTGTAAATGGCTTTTCATGTCCACAAAACAGAACTGATTAATTTCAGAGTGTCCATGCACACCTTGAGGCTGCTGTGATGCTACAGCTTAAGAGCATCCTTTGCACAAAGGTGGAGTGACTGGTGTGGCCTGATGCTCAGTGGCCACTGATGCATGCTGGGATGCCCCCTCAGGACTGGAGCACAAAAGTAGCACCTGTTGTGCATCAGAAGTGCCCAATGCACATCCACAGAGCCTGGTGCGCATTAGAGCACTCTTGCCTATGCCCGGATGTGCACCTTTGCAATTTGCTAATCGGCTTTCATTGCATTTCTGCAACACAGTTACAAATTTGTAAAGTTATGAATAGACTTTGATGTAGGATCTCAGTCAATAAAGCTGAGAAAAATGGGAGGCTTCAGAAAAAGAGGCAGGCCACATAACAGATGGGTGGAGCCAATCAAGAAACTGACCCATGGCCCCTGAGTTTGGAAGAACAGAGCTGGGGTGTGAATGAATGACTTGAAGGCCTTGCATTCACAGCTGACTTGAAAGCATGCAACACAACAAAAGTGTGGTTCTGTGTGTTGCCATAGAGGAGCATATTTCTGCAACCTGTTCAGACATGCACACATATTGTTTCTGCACATAAGTGCATTTCACAAGGCATGCATGGAGGCAGAACAGCAGCTTCTCTCTCTGCCTCCATGTGCTTGTCTGTATGCAGAAAGCATAAATGTACATGTTCCCAGATATGCACAGACAAGTGGAACAAGTGGAAGCAAAGAGCGACGGAGAAGGCCGCAACGCGTGCACATGGCAACATGTAGGCGCATCTGCGCATGAGAGGCCACGCGGGTCTGGCGCTCCCATCCCCTCCTGGAAGGGCCCCTCCTGCTGTGCACGGCCACATTTCCACAGGACAAAGGAAATGTCTCAGCCCGTTCCAAGCCGGACAGCTGCCAAGGGGCCTCGCTCAATTCCCCATTCATCAGACAGAGGATGGGACTTAAAGGGACAGCGGGCTGTTTCTCTTGCCAGCTCTCTTCCCTGGAAGAGCCATCTTTGCATTCAGCTCTCCCCCTGGCCTGCATCAATATAAGAGCAACATAGAGCTATATGGCATGCTTGGCACAGATGACGGATCGATGCTGCGCATGCACCCATAAAAAAACACTTTATTCTTCCAAGGCCAAAGGCTGCAATTTGAGAGTAAAAGAGAGCACACTAAAACAGGAGATATCCTTCTAGTTGTTGCTGTAGTTGTGTGCCTTCAAGTGGTTTCCAACTTACATCAACCCTAAGGCGAACCTAATGACCACAAAGGAGCTGCATAAATTCAACCTAGACAATGAGGAAATTGAAATAGTCAAACACTGACATTGCTTTCCTTTCCTTCATCCTTTAGATCCTTTGCTGAATGTCCCTAAGTTTTACCCTCGACTTATCCATGAGTCGTATCAAAATCCATAGTTTTGGCCCCAAAACCTGCCCTCGACTTATACATGAGGCTGACGTATAGTTAAGTATATATGGTTCCTATAAGTTCAACAAGTGGTTGAATGGGATCAATCTAGCTGAGACTAACTAAAAGGATCCCAGCCATTACTTTTTTTTAAGTGAAAGTAGAAGTGAGGAAGCCAATGTGAGAAGCTTTTGCTCTTTTGTTTTTAAATTCTATGGCTCCTAATGTAACTTTTGCCAGTTTTCAGGGTCTCATTCTTTGCATTTGGACATGGAGAGGGAGACCTGGCAAAGATCTTGGATAGGAACTGACTCTTGTGTGTTTTTTGTCATTTCAGCCTGGAGTGGATCCTGGAGGAACCCATTGCTGCGCACAGCAGAACCGCTTGCCCAGATCCACCCGCTCTTTGGCTTTCGTGTGCAACTCTCTGCGCTGTGAAACAATGCTCCTCTCTTGGAAACGCTCTTCTCCCTGGCTCTGCTTCACTCACTCCTGCTAGCAAAACGGGGTGGTGGGATGTCCCCTGCGGATCTCCTTCGCTGCTTCTTCCTTGGCTGGTGGAAAGATGGAAGGAGGAATGTGGGATTAGGCTGGGAAGCGGGGAGGAGAAAATGCATCCTGCGGCCCATGCACTCCTTTCTTTGACTCAGGTTCAAAACAAAATGATACTGGTGCATGTGTAAGGCTCTTTGGCATATAGTTGTTGGCATCAAGAGTCTCCTCATTGCTAAATTGCATGAGAAGGACATGCAACCATGGACATTCCTGATCAGAGGAAAATGTCCCCTTGCTTCCATAAGGATACTGATGCATGTATAAGGGTCTTTGGAATAGAATTGGTGGCATTAAAGGTCTTCATCTGAGGATGAATCCTCATTACTCAATTGCATGAGAAGGGTATGCAACCTTGAACCAAGCATGGACATTCCCCATCAGAGGAAAATGTCCCATCGCTTCCATAAGGATAATAACACATGTGCAAGATACCAATGGGATTCCATCCAGAATGTAATACGGGGTGTTTGGCATAAAGTTGTTTCCATCGAAAGTCTTCATCTGCAGATGAATCTTTATTGCTGAATTGTATGAGAAGGGTATGCAAACTTGAACCAAGCATGGACATTCCCCGCAAGAGGAAAATGTCCCATTGCTTCCATAAGGATATTGACACATGTGTAAGGGTCTTTAGCATAGAGTTGGTGGCATTAAAAATCTTCATCTGAAGATGAATCCTCATTGCTTGATAGTGTTGGAAAAAGAGTCTTGGGAGGCTGCAATGTTCCTCCTGCAGAGGTTGTTGTTGTTGTTGCTGCTGTTGTTGTTGTCTCAGCTTTGCCCTTTCTGATGTCAGATTTGCGTCCATTTCTCCCTCCATGGAGAGACTGGCTTGTTGTTTGTCATACAGTCGAAAGAAGGACATGGCTGGCAGATGGTGGCATACATTACGCGGGAAGCGGAGCCAATGAATGAACTGCCGATGTTGTGGGTGACATTATTAAGTCCTGTAGTAGCAACATTGCCAGCACTGAACACCAAGACAGATTGGGTTGCCATCTGGGTTGGATTCAGGATCTGGCCCCGGCGTTTGTATCCTTGTTCTATGGTTTGCTCTTGGATGCAATTGCTATTTTATTTTATTTTTAGGGGGGTGTCTATCAGCAATATGGATCTACCATCCAAATTCATACAACTACAGCTGCATCTACACTGCAGAAATAAAATCTTTTGACACCACTTTCTCCATTAATTAATTTATTTATTTCATATATTTTTAATGCCGCCTTTCTCCCAAAAAGGCACCCAAGGCGGCTCACATTAAAAACATACAGCGCTTTGATGATGATGATGATGATGATGATGATGACGACGATGATGATGTGCGAGAGAATGGGCACAAGTGTAGGATACCAAAAGCATCCCACCCCATAAGAATTCACAACATTGTGGGAAAGTTGTTTAAGAATGAAATCCTTTGGAACCAGACACTCCTGACTTGGATAGCCCCGATTCCTGAAAGGATGGCAAGTCCAAAGATTGCTTGGTTTGTTTATTTTGTGCACCAGACAGAAGGTTATTTCTGAGTTTCCCGACACATCTCTCTTCAGATCTGGTTTTGCACGCCTCCACGGAACAGGGCTTTATTGTTATATACAGGCATTGGCCTTTGCAAATTGTTAAAGTTCAGCTCCAGCTTTAATCTATATTTTTCTCGGAAGCGTCCCTTCCAGTTTTCTTGGCAGCGGGAGCAACGTTAGTCATCCACATTGTAACCTAAGAAGTCAGCTTTGCTCCAACAAAAGAGAAACATTTAACAATATTGGGGGAAATGATCCCATTGTTGTACTTAAAAAAAACACAGGGAAGATACTATTAACTTATCATTAGGGTTGCATCTGCACTGCAGAAATAATCCAGTTTGACACCGCTTTAGTTACCATGCCTCTGTCCTATGCAATTCTGTGATTTGTAGTTTGTTGTGGCACCAGAGCTCTCTGACAGAGAAGGCTAAATGTCTCCCAGTTCTTGGCCAGATTTGTTCAGAGGGGGTTTGCCATTGCCTTCCCTTGAGAGTGAGAGAGTGTGACTTGCCCAAGGTTACCCAGTGGGTTTCTGTGGCTGAACTGGGAATTGAACCCTGGCCTCCGGGGTTGTAGTCCAATCCTCCAACCACTACGCCACAATGGCAAATGCCTAGTTCTAATTCCCATAGACGTAAGTCCACTTACAAAGACGTACATCTCTAACAGCGTAAAAAATGCAACTGCATGTGCAAGGGAATTTGCACAAGTGTGGGACATCAACAGGATTCCAGCCATAAGAATTCACAACATTGTGGGAATGTTGTTTAGGAATGAAATCCCTTCGAACCAGATATTTCCGACTTTGATTGTACCAATTCCTGAAAGGATGGCAAGTCCAAGACTGCTTGGCTGGTTTATTTCTCCACTCTAACTCTCACGGCTCAATTCCTATGAAAGCCTAGGATTTGCGGCTTGCGGTCCATTCTCTGCCAGAGCCAAGGGAGTTCTAGTGCACTCCCCCATTCTGAATCCCTGCCTTTGCCGAGCATTTTGGCTGGTAGCCAGATCTGATCCTCCAAGCCCAGACAGCGACTGAGCGGTGGCCAGTGAACTGTCAAATGACGGGGAGCTGCATTAGCGTTCTCCCATTGTGCGGGCATTAGCACATGGCGCAATGGGCAGACACACACACAGTGGACGGCACCAGGGGTGTGGAAACATCTCCCCTATGCACCTTTGCATCCATCCCAGTCCCATCTGGGGCAAAGATACGCACGATATGCAGTGTGCTGCGGACTCCGGTTGGGTGTTGCAAAGCTTATTTGCAGCCACACTCCACTGCCGGAGTCCTCCTTATTGCTGACCAATGGCTTCCGCATCAGAGGTGTAGTGAACCCACACTGGCTCTTATGGCAGACTTTAAAGGCTCTGTCCAAGGTGATGAATATATTTGAGGATAATGTTTGGCACCTTGGATTACTACCCACAGTTTCCTTACCCACGGATTCAAGCATCCACAGCTTGAAAATATTTTTTTAAAACTATATAAATGTCAAAAAGCAAACTTTGGTTTGGCTGTTTCGGATATTGGACACCGTTTTACTCCATCACTGTATTTAATGGGACTTGAGCATCCACCGATTTTGATATCTATAGAGGTTCCAGGATACTACTTGAATGCCAGAGGACTCTGGTGCCACAAGAAACTACAAATCCCAGGATTCCATAGGATGGAGCTGTGGCAGTTAAAGCAGTGTCAAACTGCATTAGCTCTGAAACGTGGAAACAGCTTGAGCATGGATTCACTAAACCCTAACATGAAAATCGTAGCCTTTATGATGCTGCTGCTTCATTTACGTTCAATTCTGCTCATCCTTTCTGTAGTCCTTCTGTAGCCAAGGGTCCGTTTAGGGGAATTTTATTATTATTGTTATTAGCTCAAATATTGCAAAAGGAGGGCCTGCTACGACGGCCCTTGCAGAATCGTCTCCCGATGTGTATACGGAGTAGACCAGGGGATCCCAATAAATGGAGCTGAGACAGACTTCTAGAATTAATAACCAATTTATTTATAAGGGGAAAAACACATACGATTCACTAG
This sequence comes from Sceloporus undulatus, assembly GCF_019175285.1. Lineage (NCBI taxonomy): Eukaryota > Metazoa > Chordata > Lepidosauria > Squamata > Phrynosomatidae > Sceloporus > Sceloporus undulatus. Next base: position 13,793,180 of record NC_056530.1, read on the forward strand.
CATACCCACATACATACAAGGCTCAGGAAAAGCATAGGTTAGCATGGAATAGGATTTTAGGCATCACTGGGGTGATACGTACCAGAATGTAGACTCCCTCCAGGAATCCAAATGGAATATGATGCTGATGGCATGAGGCTCAGCCATGGAATGACTGGCCAGGAATCAGGAGCCAGGAGCCAGGTCAGGGTTCAAGGGGACAGAGCTTCCCCCTGAAGTCCAGACTGGCCCAGTGAACAGGCAAATCTGATGATATTTATAGGCAAAATCTTGCCTCTGGCAAAGGTGCTTGATGGTGAGAACAAAGGTGTTTAATTACTTGCTTTTCACCTGGATGATTGTCTTAGTGGTCTTAAGCTGCTCGGACAACAGACCCAAGGAGGGGGCAAGAGCCTCAGGGAAGGCAAATATTTGCTCTTCCTGGTCCTATGATAATCCCTTATGCGACTCTCTAGATATGATGATGTGGGTGCCCCTCAGGGGTGTGTGTGCATGTCCTCATGCCTTGCTGGCAATGGTGGACAGGCTGTTAGAGTTCATCTAGGGGTCATTAAGGGTTATCATTTATACCAAAATTTATATGGAGCAGCATGGGTAACACTTCCACAATATAGAATTATAGCACTATGATTCCAGTTGAACTCCATGGCTGCGTCTTGAGATCTGTAGTTGGGAAATGATAAGGCTGTAGTGTAATTGTGCAATGTGTGTGTCTGATGTGTGTGTTTTTTGGGACACAACATCTCGCAATCCATCGAAAAGAGATCTCTAGCGTTGTGACGCTACATCAAGGAGACAGAAAGTAACTTAACGCTGATGGAGATCCGTGTTTGCGCAGCCATGAATTGCCGATGGTGGAACGGCATGAGCAACCAAATGCGAAACCCTCAGTTTGCAATGCACCATGCACACCTGTGTGTTTAGTTCCTAATTATGCATTATGTGCAGCAGGACTCCATGAGTTTAAAGGGAAGAGGAAAGGAATGCAGATGGAAGTGCCATTCACCTGTTCTTCCGGGCTTTAAGTAATAGCACTGTACTTTAAGGATTTCCACAAATTATGGTGGAAGTCCTGGGGTGACACATTGGAAAATGCCTTGGTGATGTTGGATAATATGGGGTTGCAATGCCCACTAGGCCTTAGTGACCTGTTTGGAGGCACTGGTGACCAACTTCATTCTTCCTTAATTAAAATAATTGGAACAATGTACTCCCCGGCACCTATCATTACGCATATTATACCCACCTATGGGTGCCCTGCTTGTTTTTATCTTCCCATTGACAAGGAAGGTGAGAGAGTAATGTAAAGTTTTTCCAAATTAAAAGGGGGTAAGACTTTGGTTGCAATGACTCCTAGGGCTTTGTTTACTGCAAGGAAGCCATCTTATTAAAGAGTTGCCAACGGTCGGTAAGAGTTGCCAACTGTCCAGGAAGAAAACACGATGGTGCTTCCGCTTGTTGAAGATGCTGGAGAGACACAAATCAGCAAATGGACCTTAAAACCTAATTCCTATAGATTAGGAGTGCTTCCACATTCCAAAATTATAGTGCTATGATTCCACTTTAACTGTGTCCTACGGAGTCCTGGGATTTGTAGCTTTGCAAGGTCTTTCGCCATTTCTGCAAAAAAGAAATGCTGGCGCATCACAAAACTAAAGCACCTCCAAAGCTACAAATCCCAGGATTCCATAGGATGGAGCCATGGCCGTTAAAGTGGCGTCAAACTGCATGAATGTTGCTGTGTAACAGCAGCCTTAGATTAAATATACTGAACTATGTAGTTGATGCAGAATTGCTGCCCAAGTTTCTAGATCTCAAGGCCCAGTCTCAGGTTGTCACAACCCAACTAAGAAAAATCCTGACGTTCCCTAGAATGCAAAAAAGGAAATTATCTTTCGTTTCGTGGTTGTTTCTTTTCTTCCTCCTTCTTGGTTTTGGTGGAGAGGAAGGCATGCCTTTAGGGGGAAAGGCAGTAATAGTGGAAAAACAGGCCAGGCTGGTAGGAAAAGACATTTTAGCCCAGTCATTGCTGGATACCTTTATTTTTCCTCTCCTGTTTGCTTCCGTCTTCGTTTTCCGACCAAGACACCATAATAAAGTGGCCGGCGGATCCCAACTTCTGTCCTACACCCACTTTTGAACGAAGAAATAAATCTGAAATGCACAGTCTTGCCTGGTAGAAAAACAGAGTGTGGTTTATTGTGAGTTTCATGCTCTGGATTCAAATCTCACCCGTCAGCCTCTCACTTCCAAAGCAGTGGCTATAGGCAAAACAGGCATCCCTCCTTCCAAATCCCAAACTTGCCCATAATCCATAATCTGGGCTTCATAATCCCAACCTACTTTACAGGGCGGTTGTAAGGAATCCTGAAATAATATCCGTGAATCATTTCGAAGGCTCGCAATGCTTCTTGTTGTTGTGCGCCTTCAAGTTGTTTCCGACTTAAGACGACAAACCTTGTCTAAAAGCAAATTCTAAACTCCGTAAACTTCAAATCCCAGGTTTCCATAGGCTGGAACTATGGTAGCTAATGTAAAATAAGGGATCTACAATTAGACTTTTAAAACATGCTGGAAAGCCCTGTGTGTGTGTGTGTATGTGTGTGTGTGTTGTTTGCCTTCAAGTTGTTGTAAGAGTTTATCACACTGGGGCTAATTTCAGCATTAAAGAGACGTTAAAGTGCATTTAAAGCATCCCGCAAATAAAGCAAGACTGGCGAGAATTTGCGCGAATGATTATCACACACAATTGCACACATAAAGCAATATTGGAAATGCATTGCTGCTGAAATCCCGAAAGTAAAAAGATGTGCATCAACGCTTCTTTGTGACCACTTTAATGGTGGGTTTTGTGCGACGTTGTGTGAAATCGTTTCACGTAATTCGCTGTGAAAACCCCGAGGGCGACCTTGGGCAAGTCACACTCTCTCAGCCTCAGAGGATGGCAATGGCAAACCCCCCTGAAGACACTTGCCCAGAAAATCCAATGATAGCTTCACCTTAGGGTTTCCAGACTTGAAAGCAAACAGCACACAAAGGATAATGAAGTAACAGAGTTGAAAGGTTGGAGAAAAGAACAGGGAGAAAGAGGGAAACATAAAAACGCGAACAAATACATTTATTTAGGATACCCTTTTGTTCCTTTTTGTTGTCCAAGAAACCTTCACAGCGTACGTGGGTTTTTTGTTCTGGGGTTTATTTTTTGAGCAACAAAATGTGTATTCTGCACATGATGCAATTCATGCAAATGCTATGCAAAACTTGGCCTTAGGGGGATGCTGCCAGTTTCCACATCAGTGCTTAAGAAGCACATTTTATCCTTGTCTTAAAAAAGCAGATTTGTTGGTCCACGGTTGTCGAATTGTATGCATGCGATCAATGCACAGGAGAACAAGGTGGGTTGTATACCCACAACCCTATTGCACAACCTTTTAATGCATGGGGTGTCTTCTTAACCCCCTTCTTTTTATAGTGTTTTTTGGAAGGAATATACTACTTTTCCTTTCCTTTCCAAGAACTGCATTGCTCTGAATTGCATCTTCTGAAGATGCCAGCCACAGATGCTGGCGAAACGTCAGGAACAAACCCTTCTAGAACATGGCCACATAGCCCAAAAAACCCACAACAAAACTATGGATGCCAGCCATAGAAGCCTTTGACTCCACGTCTCCCATCCTTATTCCCGTCAACCGGCCGCCCTCTCCATCATGTGGCAGTGAATCCCGCAAGTTCATTCCGCCTTGTGTACAGACAGGCCTTTCTTCGGCCAACAATAAACAAAAAGGCTGGCTCTGTCCTGCCCCTGCCCCATCCTCTGTAATGTTTCACGAACAGGACAATCTGCTGGCTCACAAGGAAATAGAGATAACATTGTTATATCTGGAGGAACAACAGTGAAATGACCCTGTAAAACTAGAGCCGGAACAGCTCAAAGCACTGGGACTATGTAACCCTTGCAAGACCGGCTTGCATAAAGAGAGCACCGTCGTATAGAGGAACCTTTGCATTATAAAACTTACAGGTTTGCATCTCTCCAGCAAGAGACATTTGGCAGGGACCATCTTTTCCATCCCACTTTTTCAGGTGGTTTTAAAATGTCCCAGTTTCTCCTCGTCCTCCTCTTGCTTTCCCACTTTGCCATCCGCTTACTTCATGTCCTGCAAACTGAGTTCAAAGTGCAAAAGTAGTTTGCGTCATATTGATTCGGTGGAAAGGAGAGGAAGGGGCACAACTTTGCCATTCCCAGTAGCTTTTAGGCACAAGCAAACTGCTGCAGCCTATCCCATATTGTGTGTCCTTCCACATCACATGGGGTTTGCCATTGCTGTCCTCTGAAGCTGAGAAAGTGAGACTTGCCCAAGGTTGATGTGGGTTTATGTGGCCGAGACAGGATTCAAACCCCGGTCCCCAGTCTTAGTCCTGCACTCAAACCACTATGCCATGCTGGCAATAATGAAAGGTTGTTTTTTAACTTCCAATTGGTGAGACCACTTGGTTCATCCCAGCTAGAGTAGATCCAAGTGATCGTTGAAGGGTGAGCTAACACAACCGGTTCAGTGGGTCTACTCTAGTCAAGACTTAGGTCTGAGACACATTCCTTGAGGACGGGGATGGGTCCGTTGCTAGTGGCTTGGCAAGTGAACTGGAGCAAGCTTCAGTATCCCAGAGCAGTCTACCCTTGCAGTCAATGCATGAGAAAGAGCAAGAGAGATGGCCATGGGGAAGACTGTTGCTATTATCGGTCACCATCCAGTGTCCATCCATGCAACACAGCTGCTCCTGATGGATTCTCTCTCGCCCTTCCTCCCATTGCACCATGGTGCCACACAGGGCACTCTTCCGTGCAAGGCAGCCACAAATGAATGACAAGCTGTGTCCAGTGTATTAAAAAGCAATGGAGAGGAATGAGGTCATCTGCCGAGCTTGGCAAGAGGAGGGCTGCTGTCTGGGAAAGACAGTGCATCGCCCCACTGCTCTGCACCACTTTGGAAGCAACAGAATTAGTAAGGATGGCGTTACAGTCGAACCATGGCTCATCCATGGTCCAAAGAGATGGCTAAAATGTGGCCCTGAAGCCTGTTTTTGTGGCCTTCCAATCCTGAGAGCCAGTGTGGTGCCGTAGTTTGAGTGTCGGGCTACAATCCTGGACACTGGGTATGATTCTTTGCTCAGCCATGGAAACCCACTGGAGGGTGAGCTTGGGAGAGTCACACTCTCTCAACCTCACATGGCTTTAGGGTCATCGTAAATCAGAAATTATTTGAAGGCACACCACAACAACAAGGAGTATGTGTCTTGTCCAAGATCACCCAGTGGCTTTTCATGGCCGAGCTGGGATTTGAATCCTGCTCTCCAGAATCACAATAATAATAACAAATTTAATAATAGTAACTACACACACAAAAAAGCACCTCTCCTATCCAAGGATGTTTGCAATCGTGTTTATTACAGAGTGCGTGTGTGTGTGTGTTGTTTGCCTTCAAGTCATTTCCAACTTATGACGACACTCGGGTAAACCTATCTTGCCAAGAAACCTACCAAGAAAACTTGCAAAGAGGAGTGTGAAGCCGAAGGCTTTCGTGGCCAGCATCCATAGTTGCAAAGACAGGGTTTGCTATCCTCTGAGGCTTTGCTATCCTCTGAGGCTGAAAGAGAGCGACTTGCTCATAGTCACTCAGTAGGTTCCATAGCTAAGCTGGGATTCAAATCCTGATCTTCATAGCCCAATGTTCAAACCACTACTGGCTCACTTAAAAAAAATATGCCCCAAATATGCTTTGGGCCACTTCTACGTTTTTATTTTGGTGTTTTTGGTAGTCTTTGTGGTCCCTAGCTGGTCCCAAGGTGCGTAAATTTGGTCCCTAAACCTCTAATACTTGCCCATCCCTTGCAAATATGCTTTTGAATCCAAATTGTGGAGGCTGTGAATTCAAGGAAGAGGGAAGGACTAGAATCGGAATGTCTCTGTGGATCTTCTCTCCCCACTCCTTGCAAAACAAGCAAAAGATGGAGGAGGCCAGACAGTTGGCTTCAGGCGTTTCTTTGGAGTATTCTGGGCTGGAGAGAAGAAAAATATCTTCTTTTTATCTCCTCCCTGGCTTTCCTCAACCCGTGAGAGATAGAAGGCTGGGATTGTTGAGGAAAAGAGAGACTCCTCAGTGGAAGTCAGAAGGAGGTCGTGCATGCAAGCCAAGATGTGCGTATCTGACAGAATGGGGCCACTGGTGTGTCAGAAGGAGGCCACGGATCTGGGTTTGTGTCTGTAGATGCAAGCAAGGGCTTGGGAAGAACGAGGGGGAGGCAAGAGAGAAAGACAGACTGGATGCGTTTAGATTTTACATTTGGGGGGAAAGAGGCTCTTCGAGCAAATGGCGGCCATCTCAGTGGAGCAGTGACTCTGCCCAAAGGCTTTAAAGGAGACGCTCGACCTTCATTGGTCTGCCACTTTGGACACCTCCTTTAAAGTCTGCAATAAAATCAAGACCCAGTTCACCATCCGATTGTCAAGATAGGCTGGAATTTTCTTCGTGGTACTTGAAGTACACTGATACTTTTCTGAACATTGTGCAAGGCACCTTCTTGTGCAACAGTTTCCAACAGGTTACTGGCATCACTTTCTCCATTCTTCAAGTCCGAATATCACTGGTATTTGATCTGCAGGTCTGGAAGGGTGGAGAAATCCAACTGGGCAAGGGCAGAGTGACCGGACAGCCTCCTTTTCCGACATTTCAACCTTGTGTCCAGGAGGGATTTCAAAATGTCCTTCATTTTGAGCAGGACTAAACATGCATTTACGGTTAGTATTACTCAGCGTGTCTTTGGTCAGGACCTCCGTTTTTCTGCAGCGTCCTATATTTTTCAGTGTCTTGTCTTCCTTTACGGTGAGGACATCTGGTCATCCTGGGCAAGGGTGGTGGAGAAGTACCTGTGCTGGCATTTCCTGGAACCCCCTGAATCCAATAAGTGACCATTTGGATTTTGGGAATGGAGAAGATGATGCCGATAACTTGCACAACATCCAAAAAGTACTTGTTTTGGTGTAACCCGCAATTGCACCAGTCATGAAGAAGATGTCAGCTTTAAGATGCACAGGATCGTTGCAACCACAAGCGTCTCCCGTTGTTGTAGGATCCTGGCCACAGAAACCCTAGCAAAGGAAGGGAAGTTGGCAACTTGGCCAAAGGCAACCAAACACTGAGAATCATGTGCCCAAGGTGGTCCTACTGCTTGGGCCAATAGGGCCATGGTCCACTTCACATTCCAAAGCAACCCAATGGCCAAAGTTAGGGGACAAGGTGCATTTAGACATTGCAACTGGGTAGTAAACCCAAAGTAGTGGCCTCCCCCTCGGGTGATTTGGGCCTCCAACTCACTACTCCTGGTGGGCCTGAGTTGCCACAAGACAGCCAGCATGACATAGTGCTTCAAGTGTTGGACTAGGACTCTGGAGTCCAGCGTTCAAACGCAGCTGGGCCATTCAAACCCATTGGGTGACCTTAGGCAAGTCACACTCTCTCAGCCTCAGAGGACGGCAATGACAAACCTCCTCCGAGAGGAAACTTGCCAAGAAAACCCCACAACAGGTTCTCCTTAGGGTTTCAATAAGTCAGAAACAAAGTGCACAACGCCAACGCCGCATTATCCAAAGGATACCGAATCCTAGCTTCTTGCGGTAGAATCTGAATAATGGAGGGTCCACAATTCCAAAGTCAGTTATCGTCTGCTAAGACTGGGTAGACCTTGGGCAATAAGTCACACTCTCTCAGCCTCAGAGGAAAGCCAAGGTCAACCTCCTTTGGACAAATCTTGCCAAGAAAACCTCAGGATAGGATTGCCTTAAGTCAGAAATGTCTGGAAAGCACTCAGTGCACACACACAGAGGGAGAGCATGGCTGTTTTTTGCAAGAGGAGGCAAGCATGAGAGAGAATGTGGCCCAGTGTGAGTGTGGGGGTGTGACAAAGGCTGTGTGTTTGTGTGTGTGAAAGAGAAAGAGAGAGAATGAGAGAAAGAGAGAGAGGGAAGGAGGGCCCTCATAGGCTGGAGCCTGCATTTCATGCATTTTTTCCCAAAGAACAAGGTTAGTGGGTCACTCCAGTGCTAGAGGGTTTGCTCCAGCTCAGTTGCTTTGCTGCCAAAGCCACCGGGGCTAACAGCTCCTTCACCACCAGCGGATGACGGAGGGAAGAGCCACAGAAAGAGAACTGGCATCACCCACAGAGCCAGCCTGACAGCAACACCAGCTGGCATTGCCCACCGTGCAAAAGGCCAGGCGGTCCAGTTAAATAGGAATACTCCTGCAGTTCTCAGCTACCTCTAGGCCGCATTCCCACTTACAAATATATTGCTTTGTAATCCAAATTAGATGGATCGCTTTGACAGCGGAGCATGATTCACACGACATTTGCCCCTATCACATTTTCTTGCTGCAATATAAAATAAAATAACCCACTTATGGTTCTCATTGACGAATGAATCGATTCAACTTAAACTATTTCCTGTGGGACAGTCTCTCGATTCTTGAAATCGATTCCAATCCGCATCTGGATCACATTTGCACACAATCGGTTTATCCGAAAAGATGCGGGGGGGGGGGGAATCAGCGTCAAAAGACGTGGGTTAAATGGGTCTAGCATAGCATTTGGCCCCTCTCTACCAATCGGTTCAAGTGTGAACCAGGATCATTTAAACCACTTCAAACCAATTTGCAAACCGGTTTAAAACATAGTGGAAATGAGGCCCTAGAATCAAAGACTCATAGAAGCATAGGATTGGAAGAGGCCCCAAGGACCACTCAGTCCAACCCATTCTGCCATGCAGGAACTCTCAATCAAAGCTCTCCCGACAGATGCTTCTGTTTAAAGACCTTCAAAGAAGGACATCTCAGGGGCACGCTTCTCCTGAGCATATGCAGAGGTACCAATGCATCCCTTCTCTTCCTTTCAGGAAGCTTTTAAGTGAATGAAGCATTGCATGCATAAAGGAAACATCCGGAGAATCTAGGAAACATCTGGCCCATGGGTGGGATGTCGTTTCCTGGGGAAAGGGGACCCATTCCCAAGATCTGGACTTGTCCGCATGCCTTCATTTCTGGGAGTTTTTTGCTAGGCTTATAATTTGAACTGGTGAGAAGACAGGATATACAAAGGAGACTGCATTTCTGAAATGAGCCCCAACGCCTTTGGATTAGAATGTATTTGAATGGCCTTACTAAGGGGAAAACAATTTGGAAGACGATCTGCAGGGATTGAGAAAAATGCGCTGAGTTGACTTGTAAAATTAAATCTTCTTTTATACATCCTGAGACGCTGAGCTCTTGCAGATTGGAGTTCTCAAAACACGGCTGGTTGGGTTTCGCTGCTTGTTGTCGCTTCCTTGGCTCCTTGTGCCATTCTTTTGGGGTGGGTCTGTTTGCAGCACTTCCAATATGTATTTGTTTTAGGGTTTACTAAATTTAGAGCACGGTTGGCCAATCCGACGATCCAAAGAACAAATTTGGACTTCTCTGGTTTTTAATATCCCCCCCCCCCAAGAGTTATATTATACTTATCACACTACACTGTTAATAGCACTGTATTCCACTTTTATTGCTGAGGCAACATCCTGTGGGATCCTGGGATTTGTAGTTTAGTGAGGCCTAAGAGCATTCTTGCTAAGACTTCTAAATGTCCTTCCCTAAACTGCAAATCCCAGGATTCCTTTGCCATGACAGATAAAGTGCTTTCCATTGCCATTTGATTCAATGCGTTTGCAGAAGCAGTCCCTTATTGCACAAAAAGCTGGAAATAAGGCACTTCTGGGGAGGCTCCTTTCTCTTTCCTACTACCTAAAAGAGTAGGTGGGACGCATGTGGTCAAGCGTGTGGTCAAGATAGCTAAAGTCAAGCTTCGTAGCAGATTGCTTTTGCTTGAGCCTATAGAGAAGGGTAAGATTCTGCTTCATCCTCCTCTCCTTTCCAAACTGATGAGTTAATGGAGTGCAAACTACTTTTGCACTTTGAACTCAATTTGCAGCAACTGAAGCAAGCTGGGGACAAAGGAGGAGGAAAGAGAAACTGGGACATTTTAAAGGCAGCCGAGAAAGCGGGATGGCAATGGATTTATTGGGACGGTCATTTCCAAGTCGGGACTGTTGGAGGGTAAGCCCCCAGCATGCGCTTCCTGAAGCAGCTGTTTCATTTTGACACTCAAAGTTGGGCAGCCCCTGCATTGCTACCACATACATGCACGCTTCAAGGCTTTGGTCCAATAAGTATCTCCGGGACCCATCTCAAAAACAGCTGGGCCACAATCACACTGGCCTCATACTGGTCCCACCCTCGTGGTGTCAGCTCAGTCATCCTTCCGCAGCCGAGAAGGAGCAGCAGATGAAAGAGGGCCGCGGGTTAAAAGTTAGCCCAGCAGACAATGTGGCGCTGACACGGCAGCAACCCATGTGCCCAAAGTGTTTTGAGCAAACAAGGTGGACCTTTATGGGTCCTGATAAAAGGAACAAACAGGCACACGGAGTGGCCCTGGAGGCCTTTATCCTCCTCCTTGTAGCTGCTTTACCCACACAGTAGTAGTAGCTCCAATTCCCACCCCTTGTAGGGTTCCTGCATGCCTCCCAGCCCCTGTAACAGAAGCATCTTCATTTCTACACATTTGCACACATAAAGGCATGCACGCATGCATGCATGCAAGCCACCTCCCTGCCTGCGCTTTCTTCCCGTCCACTCCAACCGGCACGTACACAGACAATTTGGCATGCGCCTCGGCGAAGCAAAAGCATCTGCAGCCCAAGTAACTGGGTGTGTTTTTTTAAAAACCCACCTCTCCGATGCATAAATATACATGCACTTGGGCGCATCATATCTGCCGATGGTTACGTCAGAGTGTGCATGTGTGTGTGCTCTCCCGCAGACTCCAACGGTTCTCCTTGGATAGGCACAGATCTAGTTATAAAAGGGCAGGCAACTGCCACGTAGCCTGGTCCATGATGAAGAATGCTGGGCATGGTAATGCCATCAACATCAGGTTTCTCGCTTCTGGCACAAGAGCTGCACCTGGAAAGTATGCTGAAACCTGGAGTCTTGGACTTCAGCTGCAATACGCAGTGCAGAAATAATCCAGTTTGACCTCACTTTAAACTGCCATGACTCAGTGCTGGGAAATCCTGGGATCTGTAGTTTATATTTTACAATGCTGGGGAGCATGTGTTTCCTGCATTTGCATTAGCAAAATTTGGCTGCTGGGTACGCTTTGGAGGTGCATGGATTGGACCCATGCCATGGGGCCCAAAGGATCATTGGAAGCCACATTGGGTCTCTTGCCACCGTTAACTGCAGAGGCACCCACCTTGCCTTGCAATGTGTGAGTGTGTGTGTGTGTATATACGCACACACATACATGCACACACACACATATGCATATATACATACATATGCGTGCGCACGCACACACACACACACACACACACTTTATCCTAGCTCCTTTCTTCTTTTCCTTCTTCCTTTCTTGCAATGCTCCCTCCACCGTGCTTGCTACACACGTACACACAATTACACACCACACACTTTCCTTCTCCTCTTGCCATCCTGGAACATGAACATCCACTGTTTCCATGGCGACGGACATCCTCGTCCTCTTGCCAGGGATGCTTCCCTCTCCCCAAGTTTGCAAAGCAGACCGGAGATGCTCTCTCTCGCTCTGTGTGTGTGCGCCTATAAGGAGATAGGAATCTTTGCTTTGTAGAATGACTTTGGCCTTGGGTTCTTATTAACCGAAAAAAGCAAGCTGGGCTGGGATTTCCAGATAAAGCGCCCAGCTGGAGCCTGGAAGGGACAAGAGGCCTTGAGGTCAAGCTCAGGTAGCAGCTGAGATGCTCCAAATGAACGCCAGGCTGCCCAGAGAAGACATCCCTCTTGTCTAAGGAATGAGTGTGGCATGAAGAAATTCTCTGAAGATGCCAGCCACAGATGCCGGCGAAACGTCAGGAATAAACTCTTCTAGAACACAGCCACAAAAATGCCCACAAAAAACTATGGATGCCAGCCATGAAAGCCTTCAACTTCACATTATGAAAATAGATGACCAACCCATTTCAGGTGCAACACACAAGACAGGAGATGTTCATTCATTTCTTCAAACATGCATTCAGTTAATCCGGGACCCTGCTGGTGTCCTACAACTGTGTTGGCCATTGTGCAAGAGACATATTCAGTTCGTGTTTGCAAAAGCAGATGTGGTCACCATGCACCAAATGTATGCAAAATGCATTATGTGTAGGATTTGGATGGATAGATGGATGTCCTAAGTGCCCTGATTTTGGTTTGCTGCTGGGTGCCTTCCAGTCCTTTCCCACTTATGGGGGGCATTCCCACTTAAGTTTTAAATTGCTATAGAATAAACCGCTTGTTTTTAATCCGTTTTAAAATACCACGCTAATTACCCCGCTCTCCGAATCGCTGTATTTTTCGTTCCCATTTATCACAATAAATCGATTTTAATGTCGCTGATCGTCCCCATTTAAGACATAAATCGGTGTATAATTTAGGATTTAAACCGGTTTCGTGGTTGTCAATCAAATGACGTAATAATGACGTTGTTTTTAACCGGGGTAATTTAAAGCGATGTAAGTCTCCAGTCGTTCCCATTTGTCCGTCCGTTACCATTCCCCCTTGTGTTTTGTGCCTTTTTTTTTTTAAAGGACCAATCAGGCTGCGATTTTCTGAAACGTCAAAAGCTTTTCAGCCTTAGAAGTTCTCCAGCTTCGCTCCGCTGTTCTCCTCCTTCACACAGCCATGGTTCCTCTAAGGCTGAGAGAGTGTGACTTGCCATGGGTCACCCAGTGGGTTTCCATACCTGAGCGGAGATTTGAACCTTGGTCCCCAGAGGCCTAGTTGATTGCTCAAACCACTATGCCACACTAGTATTCAATAATATATCTTTACTCTGGAACAACTTTGTGATGGGGAGTTTGGACTTTAAAATTTAGCACTGGTTTTAAGAATGCTCAACCTCAAGGTCTGTAGAGAGATCTTGTAGCACCTTTGAGACTCACTGAAAGAAAGAAGTTGGCAGCACGAGCTTTCGTAGAGCTAAGTCTACTTCTTCAGATGCATTTGGTCTGAGGAAGTAGACTGAAGTCTAGGTAAACTCATGCTGCCAACTTCTTTCTATAGTCTCAGAGGTGCTACAAGATCTCCCTACATACTGATTTCACAGACTAACCTGGCTATATTTTTACATTACTCCAGAGAACCAGTTCGCTTAATTTGCATCGATGACTTCAATGTGAGTTTGAGGATTAAAACCAGTTTAAAACAGAGCCAGCATGCTGCAGTGGTTCACCTTACGGTTGCCATAAGTCGACTTATGGCAAACGTATGGAAACGACTTGAAGGCACCCAACAAGAAAATGGCCCCCTTTTAAGGGTGTGAGGTGGGTGGGATAGTGGGACATTGTCCAACTGGTTTGCTTGGGAATGGCCCTTTGCATTCCTAAACTCATTGCCTTTGGAGGAATGACACCCCATTTCCTTGGTGGCACTTACCTTCAGGCAATCTCTTCCAGGTCCCAATTGTTTTCTGCTGCCAGAGGCCTGAGGTCAGTTTTTCTTTCAGCAATAACAATGGTGCTCTTTCCCAACTCTCATTCCTTGCCCTTCTGTGGGTGCCTCCCACCCATTCATCTGGAAGATAACCTTAACTCTGCTCTTTTTCTTTTCAGTGGTGGAAACATCTGACATCATTATTACACACTGCACTAAAGATAACTTTCTGAAAGGCAAAAGGATTCTTTCATGGAGAAGGGAAGAAACCACACCAAACCCCTAGCAGAATGGCATTTGCCTTTTTCTGGGGGAAGACTGGATGGCACTTGGGTAGCTTGCAGAATTAGGTATGTCTTCAGCATGCTTCTAAAAATAAGCAGATGAGATTCTACATCATGGTCCATGTTTCTCAACTTTATGAATCTGTCTCTACTTTGCAAAAATGCAATACTGAATAGCAAAGATGCATAGCAGGGCACCCTCAAGATTGGTCTGATGTACATTGGACCTCTTCTCCCTCTTCAGTTCAGTATGTAAAGAGATCTTGTAGCACCTTTGAGACTCACTGAAGAAAGAAGTTGGTAGCATGAGCTTTCCTAGACTTCAGTCGACTTCCTCAGATGCGTTTGGAAGTAGACTGAAGTCTAGGAAAGCTCATGCTACCAACAGGGACGTAGCCGGGGGGGGGGATCTTGGGGTCCGGACCCCCCCTTCCATTAGAAAAATGAATGGTGTGTGCTGCTGCGCCGCCGCACCCAAGCCCCATTATAATGGTGGCACTTAGTCTGGACACCCCCCTTCCTAAAATCCAAGCTACGTCCCTGCTACCAACGTCTTTCTTTAGTTAGTCTCAAAGGTGCTACAAGATCTCTCTACATACTGACTCTACAGACTAACATGGCTATATCTTTGAACTCGTCCGTTCATTGAACGCAAACTCCTTCTACATTTTGAACTCAGTTTTCAGCAATGGAAGTACAAAGGGAGCAGAAAGGGAGAATGTGAGATGAGAAACCAGGACATTTTAAAAGCAGCTGGAAAGAGGGATGGCAGAGAAGGAACCAGAACCAGCCCTGTCGAATCAGGTATGCCTGCGGGATACAGATGTAATGCATTATTAGACAAATAAGCACAACTGTTTTTGTTGGGGAACTTAACACCTGCACAACTCAGGATGCCCGCCATGATCTCAAAGCAGGTGATGATGCCATTACTGGTTTACCTGCAGAAACAAAACAGAATATGACAGAGATGGCTGGATTCCTGGAAATCAGAGACTTTCTATTCCCAAAATAAAGGGGGGGAAACCCCTGTTTTTCTCCTAAAGAATGAAAGTGCTCCTCTTCACTGTCCCAAATGTGCATGAGAGCAGAGTGTCTATCACAGACCTTACGCTCCCCAAAAAGTCCCTGCTTTTCCAGAGATTAATGTGGCAGCCTTTGACCGCGCATGGTGCTTTCGGTTTTGCTTCGAAAAGGGAAACTCCAGGAAATGCACCAGAGCTGGAGAAGAGGCGGTTTTGCCAGGAATTTACAATCCAGTTTCTCTTCTTAGCTTGATGTGTGTGTTGTATGTGTGTGTGTTGCTCAGAAAGACAAGGGCCATAATCTGAACCAAACATCGTGTATCCTCCTCCTCCTCCTTGTTGTTGTTGTTCATTATTCCAGTTGGTTCTTCATACCCATGGATTGTTTATCCACAGATTTAACCATCCATGGTATGCAAATATATAAATTCCAAAAAGCAAACCTTGATTTTGCCATTTTATAGAAGGGGCACCATTTTACAATGCCATTGTATTTAATGGGACTTGAACATCTATGAATTTTGGTCTCCACAGGGTGTCCTGGAGCCAAACCCCAGCAAATGCCAAGGGTCCGCTGTATTAGCTGAGATGTTACATCACATTCTGCATTTCATAAAGACACAAGTCTGTAGCTGGCCAGGGGTTTGGGTCAGTGGGCTCCACAGGTTGCATGATCAAAGCCCTACTTTTTTGGGTTTAGACATCAACTGTCGGACTATCGTGTCGAAATTCTTTCCACAGAGTTAAGTTGTGCCTTCTGTTTGTGATACAGATTGTCCCATAATGTTACCCAGGATACGCTAAATAGGGCTGTTTTTCCCTTTGCGACTGGCCTTGTTGTGTTGTTCGGCGACGTTTTTGTCGACGGTATTTTTAGACCCATTTTCGGGTATAAGAATTAAGTGGAAAAAGACGAGAGAAAGGAAACTTGGATTGCTGGTGCAAAGCCTGGCCATTTCACATGGCTTGCCTTCTCCTTTGCTCTTAGCCTTGGCCAAAGCTTGGCTTGCCAGCCATACTTCAGGCGTATCATGCCCTTGCCCTGTTGTCTCTGCCTTTCCTCTCCTCCTCCCTCCATCTTCTGTATAAACCATCTCTCCTTATTTCTCTCTCTGCCTTCTCTCTGGAGCCATCAGATGTTGCAGAAATGGAACAATGCCACACATTGTCTCCTTCCTCTCATGGGCTTCCAAGCCCAGCAGCAGCGTGACACAAAAAGACACATTGACTCTGGAGGAGAAAGGGTCCCATAGATTGCAGCAGAGCCTCATGTGGGGCTGGTGGTAGGGAAGGGAGCCACTGGGTTTGTCCCACATCTCAGCATCCATTTCCCCCAGACACCCCAGCCATTGCTTCTCCAGAGCAGAAGTTAGCTTCGCACGATCCGGAAGGAGGGTTCCTCAACAGGTTTTCAAGGGAGAGGCTGGTGAAGTGTGGCCCTGGGGTCCCTTGGCAGCTTCCAGGACCACTTCTGATGCCTTCAGTCCCTCCAGACTCGCTGGACGTTTGTCCTTCTCTTCCTCTGAGGCTGAGAGAGTGGGACATGCCCAAAGTCACCAGGTGGATTCCCATGGCTGAGTAGGGATTTGAACCTGAGTCTTTTGGAGTCGGAGTCCAAAACTGAAACCACTACCCCATACTGCCTCTCATTGGCATGAATTTGAATAATTGCGATTGCCGTTCTCTGAGGCTGAGAGAGTGGGACATGCCCAAGGTCACCCAGTGGGTTTTCATGGCTGAACAGAGATTCGAACCTGGGTCTTTCGGAGTCGAACACTGAAGCCACTGCCCCATGCTGCCTCTCGTTGGCATAAATTTGAATAATTGCCATTGCCATCCTCTGAGGCTGAGAGAGTGGGACTAGCCCAAAGTCATTAAGTTCACTTTAGTCAGAATTTTAAAGGAGTTGTCCAAAGTGCCAATGCCTATTCCTCAAAACAGCGTTTTCACATTGGACAGACTCTTTCTCCATCTCAAAGTGACAGGACTAGTCGGGTGCTTCACGGTCCTGGGGTTGTTTAACATCTTTATAAATGACGCCTTCCACACTGCAGAATTAATCCAATTTGAAATCACTTTAAACTGCCCTGGCTTGGTGCTATGAAGTCCTGGCATTGGATAAAATAGCAAAACCAAGGTTTTCTGTTTTGGAATTTATATCTTTTTGGAATATTTTCAAGCCGCGGAGTCGGATCTATGAATAAAATAATCCATGGGTATGGAGGGCTGACTGTATGTTGAGTGGTTTTTTCCCCAATTTAATTGTTTATGAGTTTAAAAAGAAAATTAAAGTAGGGAACTGCCTCCATCAATTGGCGAAACAGAAACCAAAGTGCCAAGAGCCTTTCGCGACAACCCTGCCAAGCTGGAGCAAGCGGAGGCAGAAGGAGGAGGGGAAAAAAATAACTCTCCCTTTGGCCAGAAAATGGGCTTTTGTTTCCATGATAAGCTTCCCATTGAAGAAGGAAGGAGAAGGCCCTGCGAATGAACTCCGCATCTTCTGCCCATCTCCTGCCAAAAGCTGACCAAGCAGCTGCAGCCTTGACTGCAATGGAGTCATCCCAGTCTGACTTCCCAGTCCATCCCTGCCAGCTGGAAAGTGCCTCCCCATTTTCTCTTTCCTTTCCCCAAATCTTGGCCCATAAATGCCCAGGCATGCCCTGCACCCACAAGGCCTTGGTCGGCCTTAGCTTTTTGCAGAAGGAGCTGAGCGATAAAAAGGGTGTGGGAGTGGAAAGTCCCATTGGAAGGACAGCTTGCTCCAAGGCTTTCTCTTCACTCAAGGTTAAGGTCCTTGCTGCCGAGCAAGAATAAGCAACAAAACGGGCAGATTCTGCATCTCCTGAGCTTCTAGGTTGGTTGGTTGGTAAATATTTGATATCCATGGTCCTACGTAATATTATGATTGGTACCTTGGAGCAACCAGGAATGTTCTGAACCATGTGCCAATGTTTAAAGATGATGATGATGATGATGATGATGATGATGATGATGATGATGATGATGGTGATGGTGATGATGATAAATTTTATTTATAGCCCACCACTCCCAAAAGGATAGAAAGTCAGTGCTTGCAGTAAATTTATTCTTGAACGATAACATAACAATACTTATAATCACATTGCATTGTAACCGTACTTACGTTTTGGTGAGTCCATGGTCAGCGCTTGCAATAAAGTATTGGTAAAATAGATATACCTGTACTTTTTATTTATGGGGTTCATTTCTTCTGTTTTTATGCCTGCAAAGAGTAGGCCTACACACTGTTTCTGGAGCGCAAGTGGAAGGAACAAAATCCCACCCAAACGATCTGTACACTTCACCGTTTCATCCGCCGCAATTTCTGCGCCGAGTCAAAACTGCCGGTTGCTCAATAAAAGGAAACATCCCTGAACTGCGACACACGCCCACCATGCTAAACAGCAATATTTGACTGCCCATTGTTTTCAATATCCAGAGTTTGCATCTCATCTCCGCCAGAAACTCACTCGAGGCATTTATTTAGTCACATTCAGTGCTGCTTCCTGCATTTAACAATGTAAATAGCACCATAAACTCACCAGATCTTGTCTGATTTCTTGTCTGAGAAAGACTGGCCTGCGGATTAGAGGCCACCAGGGATGCCCAGGAGGAAATCCCCAATGCAAGAAATCCCAGTTGAAACCCTGCAAAGCCATGGCTGCTGGTCAGAGCTGACAATAGTGACTCAATGGGCCAAGGTTGTGACTCAGTTTAATGACATCTTCCTATGTTCTTGTGTAGAAGTTCCTATGCTCAGCATCTCCAGTGGAGAATCATGCCATGGTTTCCAATCAGGGCTGACAATACTAAGCTAGATGGACCAAGGATCTAACAAAACCTAAGGCAGCTTCTTCTATTGCTACAATAACCTAGAGAAGATGACTAGTGAAGTAGCCTCAAGCAAGTCCATCTTCCATGGAACCATAGAACCACAGAGTTGGAAGGGGGCCCCAGAGACCATGGAGTCTAACCAATGCTCAATCCATTGATAGTCTGAATAACTATCTGTAAGTTGTTCTGAGAGCCTTTAGGGCTGAAGAGCGGGGTATAAATATTGTAAATAAATAATAAATAAATAAATTCAGGATCTCAAGATAAAGCATCCTCAGCCTCTTTCTGAAGACATCCAGAGAAAGGGACCCCATCATCTGTCTTGGCAACTGGTTCCATTGCCAAACTGATCTAGTTCTCAAGACGTTTCTTCTAATGGTTAATCAAAATCTACTTTCCTGTAACTTCAAAACATTAGACCAGGTTTTACCCTTTGGGGCAGCAGAGAACAAGCCTGTCCTCTTTTTTCTGGGACAGCCCTTGAGATATTTAAAAAGTGCTACTATGCCACTCCTGCATGTTCTCTTTGCCAAGCGGAACAGACCCAACTCTTCCAACCTTCCTTCATATGTTTTGTCCTCCATCCTGCTTATCATCCTAGTGTAGCTCCTCTCTGACTGTGCTCCAATTTGACTATTTGTAGTCGTTATGTGCTTTCAAGTCGTAAACCTGCCTAAGGTCCCCCAGTCAGTTTCCAGAGTCATCATACAACTTGTCTATATCCTTCCTAAATTGAGGTGCCTAGAACGGAGCACTTCCTTCTGTGTCTGGAAAGACCTATCTCATAAGGCTGTTGTAAGGATGAGTGAGGACACCGTGCTTTGAACATTCCCAAACCTAAGCCAAGTACGAAATACGGTGGACACTTGGCATCTGCTGGCATTGGTCCCAGGACTTCCTGTGGATACCAAAATCTAAGGATGCTCAAGTCCCATTACATGCAGTAGATAGTCAAATGGTGTCCCATATATATTTCCAAACCATGGATGCTTGAATCCGTGGATAAAGAATAAAAAAATCCGCAGATACAGAGGGCCGACAGTATTGACCGCCTCTATGTGAGGCTCCAGCGCAGAAGGTGCCCCTGCCCCAAGGAGCTTGCGATCAACCTTTAGCAAGACTTGGGGGTCCACTTTGGGGAGAGGAAACCCAGCCCTGCAAAAGGGAAGGGGTTTGGGGTATGGTTATTTTTCCCTACAACTGCCCGCAATCCCTTTCCCGGTCTCCTCTTGTGCTTGGAAACTCCTGCAGCTTCGGCTTTGCCTTCCTCCCTGCAGGAACTCACTCCCTGGAGAGATCTAATTAGCTAATTCCCTTGCTATTTTTAAATCTAAACGGAAAGGCACCACGCTCCCCAAGTGTCAGCGTTTGTGTAGGCCATTCCTCTCTCTCTCCCTCTCTCTCTTGCCAAGTCCCAGACACTTGGGAAATAGCACCCACGATGATGGCGGCGAATAAATCAATTGTCTAGAGAAGAGAAGGGATGGGATTTTTTATATATATAAATTAATTAATTAATGGCCAGCTCCATCAATTAAGAAAGGTCAGCGATGGAAGGGAGGCGCTTGGCTTTCGATTGTATTGGCCATCCATTTCAATTTCTCTAAGCTCTTTAGACCTGGAAGGGGGAGCGACTGGCACATCTTTCTCTTTGTCTGGCTTCTGGGCCGTAGTAATCTGGGATGAAATGGCCATCAGAGCAAAGAAAAACATCAGGCGACTACATCCATCTTTTCCGCAAGGCCTTGGGTTGAGAGAAGTGTGGGCCGTGGAATAAAAAAGCAAGGATGGAGATCTCCGGGTCTTTGCTTTATTTCTAAATCTTGGAACACTGGATTTAAGAATGTTTTCCAGCCAAAGACAATTTTTCAGAAGAGATAGAAATGGAATATTTTTCCAGTGTTCCAGATACAGACCGCAATCCAACGCCAAGTTGATGGAGTGTAACTTTATACGCAAAGGGTATGAATCTCTATTTAGCAGGCGCAGTCTCAAATATGTAATCTTGGCCTGATTCCCAACCTTTGAAATTGGATCGCAGGTTCAAGCGACCATGGTTCCCACTTAAAACCAAATCGCTGAACCGATTCGGAGAGGGTGGCCATGTGCTCGACCCATTTAAACCACTGATGTTTTTGCGTCTTTTTCAATGAATCAATTCTGCACAAGTGTGAACCAGATGCGGATTGGAATTGATTTAAATTTGCCCTTCGGCCGGCTGGAGCGGTCCATTTTGAATCGATTCATGCATGAATGTGAACCACAAGTGGGTTATTCTGGAGGGGGAAAAATGCGATCGGGGCAAATGTAGTGTGAACCACGCTCCACTGTTGAATCGATCCATCGATTCAGATCGCACACCGATTTATCCGTAAGTGGGAATGAGGTCCTTCATTTTTTCCATTTTATATAAGGGATACCATTTTGCTCTGCCATTATATTTAACGGGGTTCAAGCATCTATGGATTTTGTTGTCCTGGAACTAAACCCCAGGGCCCCACTGTATCAATACTTAATATTAATTATTGATACCAGTTTTGCCCGCTGTGCTGGGAGGAGGAATGTGTGCTTTGGAGGGGAGAAATAGATGAGCCACGCTTTCTCCGCATCCAGTGAAATGAAACCAGGGATTCCCACTTCTTCAAAATAAAAAATTGAGAGCGAAAGAGAAACAGCGTTTCTGAAACGCCAACCGGGGAAAGTGGAGTGTTGTAATAATCTGAGTTACGGCATCCCAGAGCATGAAAACCCCACTGAATGCAATCCCCTGATTCATCCCTTCCCTCCAATCCGCTACTATAGCCTGCCCAGCTGCATTGGGCACTGAAATCCAGTTTCTCTTTGCAGAAAACCACAACAAGCAACATGGGGAAGTACCAAGAAAAGACGAATAAGTCTAAAGCAGAAGACCTCATTCAACCCAAGGGACGCAGATCCATTTCCGAAGAAGTGTGTGGGTGCCATTATCTAAGGGTGGGCAAACTACCCTGACGTGGTTTGTCTAAGCTGGAAAGGCCTTCCAGAGTCGAGAAGAACGATGGGATGCGCAATCGGATGAGCAAAAGCATTTTCTTTTTTTACTCTGCTCCAGCAAGAAAGACAAAACATAGGAGTTTATCCCACTGGGGCTAATTTCAGCATTAAAGAGAGATTAAAGTGCATTTAAAGCATCCCGCAAATAAAGCAGAAATGGTGAGCATCACATACAATTGCGCAAATAAAGCAGTATCAGAAATGCATTGTCGCTGAAATCCCAAGAGTATAAAGATGCACATTGATGCTTCTTTGTGACCACTTTAATGGCGGGTTTTGCTTGATGTTGTGTGAAATCGTTTCGCGTACTTAGGCCATTTTTCCGGGATATTCACAGGATAAACTCCAATCCCTTTCGTGTGATAAACTAAATAGCCTTCCGGATAAATGAAACACAAGCTCTGGCTTCTTGTTCCCCGGAGTTGGCCTTAAATCTTGAGAAGGCTCACCCCTGGAGTGTGCAAATGGTCACCCAAAAAGCAACCAAAGGAGAAGGAAACACATGGAGACGGGGTTTAGCTATGGGTCCAAAATGCAGGATTTGCTCCCTCCAAAATAAGAACTCTGCCATTTCCTAAATGAATTTATCCTTCAGCCCTACATTTCTATCCTTGCAAAGAAGGAGACTTAGAAACCCTTCACACTTAGGACTCAACTTATGTTTTAAGTTAGTGCAAGGCTAGAAATTTGGGGGGCTGGGGAAATTTCATGTCGGGGACCCCAATATCCGCATTTTGTGCCCATAGCGGTGTGGGTTGTGCGCCTTCCAATTGTTTCCGAATTATGGCAACCCTAAGGCAAAGCAGTGTGGCATAGTTGGGCTATGACTCTGGAGACCAAGGTTCAAGTCCCTGCATGGCCATGAAGCCCAATGGATGATCTTGGGAAAGTCACACTCTCTCAGCCTCAGAGGAAGGCAATGGCAAACCTCCTTGGAACAAATCTTGCCAAGGAAGCCCCAGGATAGGATTGTCATAAATTGGAAATACTTGAAGGAGCCCTTGTTGTGTAGCAGTTTGAGTGTCGGATTAAGACTCAGGAGACCATGGTTTGATTCCCAGCTCAGCCACAAAACCCATTGGGTGACCCTGGGCAAGTCACACTCTCTCAGCCTCAGGGGAAGGCCATGGCAAACCTCCTCCGAACAAAATCTTGCCAAGGAAACCCTTTGCCGTAGGGTCTCCATAAGTAGGAAACGATAATACACATGACAACAACATGGCAAACCTCTCGGGGGATCTTCTTGGCGAGATTTGTTCGGAGGAGGTTTGCCATGGCCTTCCCCTGAGGCTGAGAGAGCGTGATTTGGCCAATGTCACCCAATGGGTTTTGTGACCAAGCAGAGAACCAAACCCCTGGAAATAGGAGGAGGAAATAAGGCTTTAGTGGGTTGGGTTGGGTCAGGGGTCTCTCACCCTCTTAGCTGTTCCTCTCTAAGCCACAGAAAAACAATGCAAGGTGTTGCAATGGCTGGGATTGTCCTTGGAATCTGTTAATCAGTTTCCACCGATAAATTAATCAACCCAGTGGCCATTAAGTCATGCAAATCCCATGCTGGGGGTGCGATCTGACAACGTTCCAGCATTTCAGAGGGGAGGGTCGATGTCGGACCAGAGTTCGGACACGTTACCGGAATCATCCACAGCTGCGGTATCCGGGGGGATTCTGGGATTTGCGGTCCCAAAAAGTAGCTTTTCTGGGTTTGGTTTTGGATGCCAAGACAGTAAAGCACACAAAGGTATCCCTTGCCTTGTCTCTCCTGGCCGTCTCCCTTTTCAGTTTTGGATAGTTAGAGGTGTACTGCTTTGGATGGAGAGCAGGGTTCGAATCCTGGCTCAGCCACGAAACCCACTGGAATATAAAGAGTGTGTGTATATCCGTCAGGGGTCTTATCGGAGAAGAAATACACAATATATAAACATTGAGCCAGTCTAACGTAGTGGTTTGAATGTTGGACTACGACTCTTATTATTATTATTATTATTATTATTATTTATAACCCGCTCCTCTGAACGATCGAAACGGCTTACATTAAAACAACCCAACACAATACAATAAAAATATAATACCATTATAACCCTACCCTCCCTAACCCTCCCATCAGTAATAGTAAAGTAATAGTAAAATACAACAACATTAATAATGATTAAAACAACCATTTGATTCCCTGCTTGTTCATGAAACCTTGGGCTAGTTGCACTCTCTCAGCCTCAAAGGACAGCAATGGCAAACCCCACTCTGAAGAAACTTGCAGAGAAAACCCCACAATGTTTTGTTGTTGTTGTTGTTGTTGTGTGCCTTCAAGTCCTTTCCGACCTATGGCGGCCCTAAGGTAAGTTTCTTCGGGGAGGGTTTGCCATCGCTGTCCTCTGAGGCTGAGAGAGCGTGACTCTTTAGGGTCGCCGCAAGTCGGAAACAATTCACACAACGACAATGACAACCAACCGCTTTGGTCCACGGAGGTGCCATGTTTCCCAATGCGGTTTGTTGGAGACCTCTGCCCTAAAGGAAATTGCCCAATCCTTCTAAGGCTCCAGAAAAAGCTAGCAGCCTTACTGCAAATCCTGGGGGCAACGAATGACACAACTGGATGACAAAGTGGTAACTAAAGGTTGTGAAAAGGTTTGGGATGTTCGCAAGAGGTGTTTGCAAGCGGAAAGGGTGATCGCAAATGGTGGACCCGGCTCTCCTTCTTTGGAGGTTTCCAAACAAAGGTCAGATAGGATCAAAGACATGCAAAGGTATGGGTCACCACCATCAGCAAAGGATTAGACTGGATCACTCCTGGGGATCCCTTCCAGATCTATAATTTATAGGTGATCTCAAATGCAGTAATACTACAAAATGCAGTTGTGTGTTTTTGCGTTTTGTATTTTGTGTTTTGTGGTATTACTGAAACGTGGTTACTTACATATAACTATATGATCGTTGTCTATATGGTAGAGTTGTGGTTTCGTTCCTTTGGGGCGTTGTTGTGATATAGTTGTAATCTAGTTCGATATATCGTAATGTGATATATATACTGGTCTCAAACTGGTTTATTTCTGCAGTGTGTTTTGGACCTATATTACAACTATGTCCCAAAGGAACGAAACCATATCTCTACCATATATATATATATATATATATATATATATATATACACACAACGTAAGTAACTACATTGCAGTAAATACTACAAAACACAATTGCGTATTTTGCGTGTTGTAGTTTATGTTTTGTAGCATTACTGCAATGTAGTTACTTACATATAACTACATGGTCGTTGTATACTTCAATTCCTTTATCTTTCACTCTGGAATAAGTTGCATTTCTAGTTTTCACCCCAGTTAAAGCAGTATCAAACTGGATTATCCCTGCAGTGTGGAAGCCTCAAAGTCCTAAAGTGTCACCTTTTTTACCTTTCACTTTAGAATAAATTACATTCCTAGTTGCCACCAGAGGTTTCCCCAATGAACAAGGGATGAATAAAAGGCTCCTGGCAGATAAAGCGGTTTTAAACCGGATTATCCCCGCAGTGCAGACGCAGGGATGCTCCAAAGCTCCATAGAGAATGATTGGGAAAAGAGGGGAGGGGTGAGAGCGAGAGAGAGCGAGGGAAAGAGGCCACGCCCCCTTCAACCGCCCGGCCTTTCCTATTGGACAGAGGCGTTCTATGCATGGCCACGCCCACTCCGCCACCGAGGCTTTAAAAGGGCGGCTCCGGGCGCTCGGGCTGCAGAAGCCAAGCGGCGCTCGAGGAAGGCGCAGGGTTTGCACTGGTGTGGCAGTTTTATTTTTGACCCGATAAGGGACCCGATCCCAGCCTTTTGGATCGGGAGTAAAGGGAAGGAGGACCCTTCTCCGTTGTTGCTCCGGAGGAAAGGCTTGCATTGGGGAATCCCTGAGCGCAGCCCCACCTTTTTGGAGGGCCCCGATCCTCCATTTACCTTCCCTTTACTCTCCGGTTGCGCCTCTCCGTTGGCCATCATGGGCAGCCATAGCTCCAAAGCCTCCAAGGGGGACGCAGTGGTCGCCTCTGCCTCCCAGGACGCCGCCAACGCCGCCGACGCCTCGCCCTCCAAGTCCAACGGCCAGGTGGGTGCCTCCGTGGAGTAGACCCATTGAACCCAATGGATTTACTCGCCGTGTAAGGAACAATTCAAAGGTCCGGGAGGGCGTTGGATGCTTTTAGGATAACACGTGTCTTTGGGAGGGGGGGGCGATCCTAGCAGACACATGTGTCTTTGGGAAGGGGTGAGGATGGGGGAGGTCCCGATCCCAAACCGAACTGAACCCATTGCAAAACTTACCTTCTGGATCCCATTATAAGTTTTGCAACCTTTAGGATCCGACCCGATTATTTTGTTTGTCTCTGAGGATTCTCACGTTCGGGCTAGACACGCGTGTCGGCCCCATAAGATCCCAATGGGAGGAACAAAAGGGGTGGGGGCTCCATCAAACCTTGGGGGGGATGGAGGTTCCTAAGTTTTTAATGTGGAGTGGTTTTATAACCCGCGTTTCGTGTGAATGCGCTCCCTGGCGGCGCTGACGCGTGTCTTCTCCCTGGAAGGCGGCGTGGTCCGCCTTTGTTCGCCTTTGGCTCCTGGAGGAAAAGAAGAGGCAGCGAGACGCGCCGCCCCCCCGAAGCCCCCTCCTCCTTTTCTCCTCCTCCTCCCTCCATCCTTTGCTCCAGAACAAAGGGACGATCCCGAGGCAGACCAAACCCGTGCAGACGGCACCGGACCCCTCCCTTGCACCCCTGGACCCCTCCTTTCCAAAAACAGGGGGCATTTCCCACCCATTTGGCGACCCCAGACCCTTCCAGAGCTGCAGGAACGTGTGAATGGGCTCTTAAGCCAAACCCGTGCCTTTTTTGCCAGGGCTGGACCCTTGTCTGCCTCCTTTCCAAAGAAAAGAGGGGATCACCCCTCATTTGGGGACCCCAGACCCTTCCAAACCTGCCCAAATTGATGCAGGAACGTGTGAATGGACTCCTAACCAAACCCGTGCCTTTTTTTTTAAGGGGGGGGTGGACTGCTATCTGATTTCTTTCCAAAAGAAAGGGGATTTCCCACCCATTTTGGGACCCCAGACCCTTCTGAAACCTAGATAAATGCAGGAACGTGTGAACAGGCTCTCTGCGAAACCCGTGTCTAGCTTGGGCTGAAATGGGGTTGGGTGGAATGCACTGCTGTTTTTGCACACGCAGAAAAACACACGGGTGTGTGCTAAAGAGTTGGGGGGTGTCAAAATCCGTGCAACCCGTGACCTGCTTTTATGAATCGTGCTTGCAGCCTTCTATCTATCTATCTATCTATCTATCTATCTATCTATCTATCTGTATATATGAGAGGGACAGTATGTATGTATGCATAAGAGACAGGGGTTGCATTGCACAGAAAAAAAGCCCAATGCAGAACCCACAGACACAAAATATTCCAACCTTTTTGCAATCCTAATGGTGACAGAAGTGGGAAATTGTGTGTGTGTGTATGTACACACACACACACACACATTATAAGGAGAGGAGGGAGATGGCAGTGCATCCCCCATATATTTGCAATCCTTCCTTTTTGCAATGCAATCCCTCTCCCATTCATTTCTCTCATGTGTGTGTGAGGGATTGCATTGCAGAAAAATCCAATGCAGGGGGGGGAAACCCTACACACAACACATTCCAACCTTTTTGCAATCCTAACGGTGGCAGTAGTGGGATATATATATATATACATATACATATATTATTTTATATACAGTATGTATATGTATTTTCCACTTCTGCCACCATTTGGATTGCAAAAAGGTTGGAATTTTTTTTTGGGTGGGGGTTCTGCATTGGTCCTTATTTGCAGTGCAGCCCCTCTCTCTCTTCCCCCTCCATTGTGTGTTGCATGGAGGACCCCTGACTCCCAGCTTTTGGGGTCCCCCCTCCCAATCCTTGCCTGGCTGGCCCCTTCCTTCCCTGCCTTGTTGGCCCAAAGGAGAGAAAATGGGGCTGTTGGGGTGCTGGCGCCCCCTTGTGCCCAGCGGAGGGAGCGTCCTTCCCTCGCCTTGTTTGGGGGAGGATGGAGGAGCAGGAGACCTATTTAGAGAGAGAGGGTGGCTGGAGCCTTGGACCACGGTTCTGGAGACTTGGGTCCGAATCCTCTTCGCTCGGCCATAGAAACCCACTGGGTGGGCAAGTCACGCTCTCTCAGCCTCGGAGGGCGACCATGGCAAGCCTCCTTGCCAAGGGGACCCTATGAAAGGGTCAGCCTTAAGTCGGAAACGCCAAAATAATGGCTCCAGATGGTGCCAGTCAGGTGTGTCTCAGACCCGGGAGAATTCAACTTCGCTGCCAGAAACTAAAAAGCAACCAGAGGGATCCATATTCTGGTAATAACTGTGGCTAGACCAATGGGAAAAAGCACCGAATTCCCTGCAGGACAAGTTTTGAAAGCTTACAGGGGAATTTGCCACCTTTGGAGCTGGCTTGGTAATAGGGACTTCGGAATTTGTCCTACGGTTAACAAGGTTGTTCTGGGTTTGTAAAAAGAGGAAGAAATGGGTTGTGGTGGTTGTTCCTAACCATTATTTATATACTACTTAGATCTTGTTTAGATCTACAACAGTGATGACCTCCTTTTTACCCCTTTAGATTTGCTTTTTAGACTCAGATTAGCTTTTTTAGGTCTGCAATAATGCCAAGTGGCATACTCCAGTAAAGCATGAATACACACAGACACACATCACTGTATATATATTTAAGCATGAAGTAAGTCCCAAGAGGAATAGGTGCATTGCATCACCTGTTGAGTCACAACAGTGAACTCAGTGGGTCTACTCCAGTTGGAACTGACCCATAGGATTTGGGGCGTGCCATTCATGTAGTCCATGGAATAGATTTTGGGGTGGACAGATCACAGAAAGCTTGACTCCATGAATGTATTCTGGCACATGTCAAACCCTTTACTGGTGAGAGGATACCAAAATTGTGTTTGAAATCACACAAACACGTCATAGCCAAACCGAACACATGCCACGCTTGGATGGAAAGGGCTGTAACTATTTCTCACTACATTGTTTGCAAACAGCTTTTTCTTGTTTAAATGCTGTGGCTTGAAATAGGTTTTTTATGGTGTCAATCATCTAATTCTGTTTCAGCGTTGCCCTTTTGTGTGTTTTACCTGTTGTTTAGCTGTATATGTATGTATTGGTTTGGGAGGGAAGGCGGGTTGTTATTCTGCCTTCTCCCTCAAATTGGGAGTCACAGCAGCGTACAAATTTAAAACAAGAGATGCAGACCAAGCTGGAGTGTGTCCAAGCCCTATGAGGGGCTTAGGGATCTGGGGATGTTTAGCCTGGAGAAGAGAAGGTTAAGGGGTGACATGAGAGAGCCATGTTGAAATACTAGAAGGGATCCCCTATTGAGGATGGAGCAAGCCAGAGACCCCGGAGCAATGGGCTCAAACTCAAGGGGAAGAAATTCCACCTAAAGGTTAGGAAGGACGTCCTGACAGTAAGAGCTGTTGGATGGTGAAAGATGATGCTGCCTTAGAGGATGGTGGATCTCCTTTGGAGGCTATCGTTTGAGGTGCTTTGATGCACGGCAGAAGGGGGCTGGATTGGATGACCCTTGGGGTCTCTATCAACTCCAAACTTCTATACTAAGGTTGGCGTCACTGTGGCCAGTTCAAGTGTCTCCAGGAAAGATGGTGAAGATAACCAGCAACGGCCACCAATCCTGTATCCTGGCCCCCCTTGTGTCACTTTACACATAGTAGAGGTGCTACAAAAACCAAGTGAATTGCAGAGATACATATCAGGACACCAGCAAGAGTGTCCCAATGCCCATGAGCACTTTGTAGCTATGTGCATCAGGTGTGCGCATCAGTGCCTGATAACACTACAATTACTTGGCTGGCTCCCCTAAGGTCATGGCAACCCTTTCCTGAATACTGACGTTGTGAAATTGCCTGATTTCTTGCAGATGTAAGTCCTAGTCCATAATAACGATAGTAATGGTGAGGCGTTGTCTCTCTTTCCTCTCCAGGAAAACGGCCACGTAAAGATCAACGGGGACGTATCGCCCAAAGCAGACGGCGAAGCCACTCCACTTAACGGGAACGGATCCGCAGAACCGGTCAAGGAGGAAGCCAAGGGGGAAGCCGGCAGCGGGGACGCCATTGAGCCGGCCCCAGTGGCTGAAGGTGGAGAGGCCAAGGCGGACGGCTCGGCAGGAGCCGCAGCCTCCAAAGAAACTCCGAAGAAGAAGAAGAAGTTCTCTTTCAAGAAGTCCTTCAAACTGAGCGGGATCTCCTTCCGGAAGGCCAAGAAGGAGTCGGGAGACACATCGGCCGTCTCCTCTCCCAGCGAGGAGCAAGGCAAAGCGGAGGCCAAGGGGGAGGAGAACCCGGCTTGCGCCGCGGCAAGTGAGGCGGAACAGGCTGCAAAAGAGGAGGCTGCCCCGGAGGAGAAGGTGGCCGCCCCTGCCGAAGCGTCGGCCCCGGAGGAGCCACAGGAGGAGCCGGCCCAGCGGGAAGGAGCGAGCGAAGCACCCGTAGAGGAGGAGGAGAAGCAACAGGCGCCAGTGTCGCCTCCCAGCGAGAGCCAGGAGGACACAAAACCGGTGGAGGTGGAAGCCAGCGCTGCGCCTGCGGAGCAAAAGGAAGAGTAGAGCCGACCCAGCGTCCACCTAACTTAAGAGAAAACGGGGGGAAAGGACTTTCTTTGTTTTGGTGCCATCCTTCTCATCCCAGTTGACCCAACGGGACTGCTGCCTTGTTCATAGATCCACAAGCCGCGATGCCACAGAGCACGAGTCTCTTCTTCGAACTGATGGGCTTTCCCCCCCTCCTCACTCCCGATGGTTTCCTTTTCTCATCTGACACCGTTAAACAAAAAAATAAAGTGTGAAATGCCCCCCACCACCATCATCATCACCACCGCCACCCCTTGGATAATACTTGGTACCCTGTTCCGCCTCCACTGGTATCACTCAGGAGTCTGCCTTCTTTGGAAAAACAGAAAAAAATATCTTCTTTAAAACTCTTTAAACGGAAGGATAACTTTGTTCCTGGACAGAAACTGGAACACTGCTCAGTTTCGTGAGACTCCCAAATAAATATTAACCGCCAAGTCAAGTTTTGGCCTCTCTGGTCTTTGGTTTCTACTAATCCTCAAAGCAGCTTCTTCTTCTTCTTTTCTGTTGTTGTTGTTATGTTTTTTGTTTTGTTTGTTTTTTAAGAGAAAAAAAAGTCCAATAAACCAGCAACTTGATCTGTTCTTCAGAACGGAGGATCTTCTTCTTGATCTCTCGGTTTACATTCCTGGTTCTGACTTCATTTAAGAGTATTTTGTGCTTTTTTATAGAAACCAACAGTTTAAAAGAAAAAGCTAATCTGGTTAGTTTTTTATAATGTCTTGCTCTTTGGCTTTAAAACCATAAAGCTTGTAAGTCCACTGTGTTTAATTTCGACTTCAGAGGGAGATCTTCTTTGGATTTATTTTGGGGAAGGGGGGGCTGGGACGCAGAGGGAGGGGGCGAGGGAGGGAGGGGAGAGTGGGGGCTGTATGATGTGACTTGGATTTTTTTTGTTTGTTTCGTTTCCTTGTCTTTGTAAATAATTTTTTAATGACCCAACTTCTGATCTGCAATTTTCTAACTCCTAAAATAATAATAAAAACAAAAGTTGTATGGGTCTTATTGTAACATTTGAAAGGAATAAATGGTGACCCCCTTTACGGACGAGGCGTGGGTTCTTCTTAACCGAGGGAACGCGCACCTTTTACGCCAACTTGAGTTTGGGTGGGCGAGGAAGGAAGGGAGGACTGAAGTCCTAAATAGCTTTCTTCAACATGGTCAGGAAGGATAGGATTGCATGACCTTCCGGATGGTATCGCGACTGCAACTCCCAGCAGCCTTAGCCAGCATATCCAATGGTGGTGGATATTGGAAGCTGCAGTTCAGCATCTGGAAAGCTGCATGATCCTCTCTTGCTCTAGGCTTAGCACAATGGTGAGTGGTATTCTGTACCCATTCTTGTTGTATTCACTGATGTTAAGCCCTGAGCAGTTAATCCATACCTTGGTTCTGGATGCGAAACCTTGTAGCTGCTCAGAAAAGTGCCAACAGATTGGGTTCCAGGGTGGGGCAGGGGTGGAGACTGGCTGCCTGATGTGTAAAGCAGCCATGGATGGGTTGTGGCGATTGCAGAAAGAGGGATATATTGAGCTTTGTTTGCCCAAGTTGGCAGACAGTACCCATGCCATGTTTTGGGCCTGCCTTGAACCCTATTGAAGGTGACCTTCCACATTCACAATTAACTGGGTCCTTTCTGTGCATGTACAGGTGTGGGTTTTTCCCTCCATTGCACTGCATTGATAGGTTAGGGAAACAAGCTGTGCCTTCCAACTACCTTGCCATAGCAGTGAGCTTGGAACCAGAATCCAGATATGCATGCAAAAATCTGCTCCTGTTTCTTCCTCCTCCACTGCAAATAGCTGTAGTATCAAGCTTAAATGTTTGCAAATCCTGGCCACTCCTTGGGTGAGGTCAGTCTTGATCAAACAGTCCCTACATTTGACTTTGGGTTGGAGTCCTGAGACGGAATGCAAATTGTTTTTGGTTTTGATGATCCCGTGTTTGGGGATTTCTTGTTGGCACAGGTGTGTGCTTTGTGGAACAGCCCCAGTCTTGAATGGGCAAGAGAGCAATGTGCATCTGGGAGAGGGATGCTGGTCCGTGATGGACTTGCTCTGCAAGCAAGCATCTTCCATGTTGTGTTGCCTGCGTCTGGCAGCCATTTTAAGTCTTCCAAGATGAGCAGGCACAGAGATGCCTCTCAATGGCCATGATAGGACTAGGAAGAGATGCTATTACTGTGGTTTAAGATGGAGGCTTAAAATGGGAAAGGGCTTCCCAACCAAGCCTATTAATTTGGAAATCTATTTTGCTCAAAATAATAAAATAGTATTGAATCTGGATTCCCAAGAGCAGAGGTTGAAGGTGGCAATTACACAAAGAGTATCTCTAAAGTTGACACTTGGCTTTGCAAGCGCTATGACCATTAAGCTGGAGTAAGATTTTATTCACGATGTATACTGAAATACATCTTTCTAAAACAATACAGGGGATCGTGCTTGTTCTGGAAGGGGAGGTAGAAAAATAAGCCTCTTCAGGCACTTCCCGTAAGTAGGTTGTGTTGGATTAAGTGGACTCTTACTTGTAGGGAATGACCATGAGAAATCCGTTGTATATTTCCCTTTTTCCAATTCGCTTGTGCGTCTTTCCCTGAGGATAGTTTCTTTTCTTTTGTCCAGGGCTGTGGAGTTGTGGCGGCGAACCTTCAACTCTTCCGTTTTGCTACTGTCCAAACCAGATGGTTTCATAAATGGCAAGTGTATAGTAATTAGTAAAATAACAATAGTAAAACGGTAGTACAAGGCATGACATCACCTTGTGAATCCTAAGGCGACTTAGATGGGCAGAACATAAAATACATTCCTTTGATTAAAATTTTTGAACAAAGCAAACTTTCCTAAATGCCTCTGAAAGTCAATATGCAACCAGGCATTTTAGTATTAACATGGTTTTTGTTTTGAAATCAGGATTGGAACTGTTTTACTTAATGGCTTCCAATTCCAACTCCGTGGCCCTTTTGTCCCTGTGGTCTAGGTAACCATTTGCCCAGGCTGCTTGGGGCTGAAGGGTAGTCCACCACTCTGCATCTGGAGAGCTGCTGGTTCCTCAACTATGCCATCAAACGCTATGTACTCTTCCACTCCTCTCCACCAATGCTTAAATTCAAAGCTTAAAGTGAGTTTGTGAGGTAGTTTAGGGCAAGAAAAGTGAGCTGGCATCACTTCATAACCTCCTCCAGAGATAAGGAAAGGATCTGTGGATCAGAGCATGATCTGGTAGAAGGACTGCTGTGATAACACCTCTGCAGTAATTGCATACTTTAGATTATACCTTTTAGGTTGGGCGGGCAAGGCAATCTTTTTGGGCTGTTGCTGTTCTTTCTCACCTAAATATTTTGATGAGCAGTTGCTCCCCATTCAAAGTAATGTATCATGCTCTCTTCCGCACAGACTGTTACCTTTGCTTCTAGGATTAAGGTTTTTTTGGGCTTTAAGAAAATTAATAATGGAGTTTGTTCTTGCGGCATGACTGTTCACGCTTGGGTTTTGAACAGAATAAATGTCCCATTTTGATTTTCTAGCCAGAGGCCACATCTGTACATTTCAGCATGTTTTGGTGTGGCTTTAGGTTTAGAACAGGCTAAACCTGCATTTCAGTACCTCTTCATGAAGTCCACTTTGAAGGCTCCCATTATCTGTGTATCTACACTATAGAGTTACAGCAGTTTGATATCACTTTAAGTGTCACAGTTCCATCTTTCAGGCTCTTTGGATGGTATTTGCACTGTCCAGAACAATAGCACAAGAGATGCCTTGAAAATGCCCCCACCAAGCTACAAATCCCAGGATCCCACAGGATACAGCCCATGATGTTTAAAAGTGGGATTGAATTGGTTAAATGGTGTAATATAGATCCCTGCTGCCTACGATGCTTCTAGCATTCATAATCTCTGTTGAGGATTGGATTGGATGGCCCTGGTGGGTCTCTATAATCTACTGTTTACTTCTGAAAAACCATTTTTGCATTTAACAGATGCGTAGGTGGCTTTGTTAATTCTGCTTTGGCCTTGGTTACCTACCAAAAACAGTAGCAATGCCCTTGTCCTTGTGGGGAGATAATACGTTCCCTGGCGCTGAGAGAATAGGCAAATATTTGTTCATGCAGAACAATCTCCCAGGGAATAAGACGGAACAAATGATGGCAAAAAGTGATCTATTGTGGCTCCAGTTTGGCAAAATGAGGGGATGGGGTACAGCACTGGGGTTACAGCTGAATATTAAGAAAAGCAATAATGACGGCAACAAGATTTCCTTACTTTGGCTCAGTCAAAATGAAGACTTAAGGAAGAGATCAGGAAAAGACTAGGATTTAGGAGAGCAGCTATGAAGGAACTAGGTAAGAACTTCACGATTAAACATACGTCATTGAGTATTACGGTCAAAATCATCCCCACCCCAATATTTCCAGTTTCTATGTAGGTAGTGAAAGCTGGAAAATGAAGAAGCTTGACGGGAAGAGAATCGATTCGAAGTGTAATGGAGAAGAGTTCTGTGGATGTTGCCAAAAAGACAAATCGATTGGTCTGAGCACAATTTCTCCTTGGGACCAAACTGAGGCTGCTGTACTTTGGATATACCAGGAGATGTGGACTCAAAGATGATGCCCAGTAAAGCTGAAAGCAGTAGAGAAAGAGGAATACCATGCTACAGGTGTGTTGACTGAAGCAAGGAAGCCATAGCTGCCCTGGATCTGGAAGACCTGAGCAGGGCTGTGGGTCAAAGTCAGCTGAACAGCAAATAATAGCAATAGCATTGGAGGATGGATTTCAATCCAAAGTACATCCAGCACAGATGATCTCCTCGCCATCCCTTCTACATTACCCAAGAAAGAATAAACCATGTTTACTGGACTCTTTCCTGTTCAAGAAGTGCAGAAGTGGCAGCAACTACTGAAAGGGCCCGTCAATGTACACCAGGAAAAGATCAAATGTATTGCAGCTAATCTCATTTTCAATGGGTTGCAGGGACCCCTTGCACTATTTAACAGCGACAACACCACTTTATGAACATCAGATTCCTGTCCTCTTTTAGTTTTTTCCAGGGAGGATTGCAATTTGTGGCCCCTGAGGCAGGAAAAAAATGTCTTCCTTAGCATAGTTTTTGGCCCATCCCTGGGTTTCTGGCAGAGAAATGCTGCATATAAACTTTTCTTTAATCTCAAAAGGGCAGGAAGAAGGTCGATCAAAAAGAAAAGGGACAATGTTCCAAGGATGACTTTCCAGCTGAGGAAAAAGAAGCAGCTCCCAATTTGGTGCCTATAAGAGTGTATCTTAAATCATTGCTAAGCTGCATGATAGATTGCTGAAAGATTTGTTGTCTTGTGCCTTCCAAGTTGTTTCCAACTTATGGCAACCTTATCATGGGGTTTTCTTGGCAAGATTTGTTCAGAGGAGGTTTACCACTTCAGTATTTCTTGGTGTGGCTTTAGGTTTAGGCTGTAGGTGGGTTTTATGGCTGAGCAGGGATTTGAACCCTGGTCTCCAGGGTCATAGTCCAACACTCAAAACCACTACGCCAAGGGGAACATAACCCCAGCAGAAGCAAAGAGGGAAAAGGACATTCTTTTCTATTATGGAAACATC
The DNA here is from genome assembly GCF_019175285.1 of Sceloporus undulatus. Classification (NCBI taxonomy): domain Eukaryota; kingdom Metazoa; phylum Chordata; class Lepidosauria; order Squamata; family Phrynosomatidae; genus Sceloporus; species Sceloporus undulatus. The sequence goes on from NC_056530.1 coordinate 13,829,149, forward strand.
TACATTCAACAAGTAGGCGCAGGAGAACTGCAGAACAAGTATGGCAGGAGCTGTACTTTTGCAGATTGGTAGTTTTGTGGAACATTTAGCCTGTCAAAGAGCAAACTGCAAATCCCAGGATCCTACAGCACTGAACCATGTCAGTTCAAAGTGGTGTCAACCTGCATTATTTCTGAAGCGTGGATGTAACCTAAGGCAAAAGCTGCACTTTTTGAGTCTGAGTCCAGAAACAGATTGGGAGCTGTTAAGATTGGTAGACACTTTGCATGCATCCAGATGTAGCTAGTGGCTGTTTCTTGTACTACCTGCCATCTGAACGCTGCAGGCTTTTTCATTTACTCAGGTTGCTGGTCAGCTGCTGTGGAAAGATCTCGCTCATTAGGTATGTTGCATATTTATTATTGTTTCTTTCAAACTGTTTTAACCTGTCCTGTGAGCTGCCTTCGATCTCAAATTGAGAGAAAGGGAGGGATATTAAAATACAGCCGCCCCTCTGTTTTCAGGGAGTTGAGATCCATGGTTTTGATTATTTGTGGAGGGGCGACCTCCATTAAAGTTAATGGCACACGCAGCCATTCAAGCATATGGAGTTTGAATATCTGCGGATTTCTAAATTTGCAAGGGGATCGGGAATGGATCCCCCATGAATTCAGAGGGAGGACTGTACCCCTCTTTTTTCTCCTTTGCAGCTAAGGGAACAGCTCCCTGGCTTAGGACCTGATCCAAGACCAGCGCTATCCTTGTTTTACATCATCCTCTGTAAAACTTCTACATTGGCAACTCATCTTGTTCTAAAGCGTGCAAACCGTAAAATAACGCACCGTCCCAAACAGAGAAACAGACCAATTTTATTACAAAGGTTTTTCTTTTCTTTCCAAAAAAACGAAAATAAAAGTTCTTTCTTTTTGTGTTGTTGTTTTTTTAAAAAACCACAATATATATATCTTCCCTGTCCCGCCCCCAAAACACACAAATACAATGATCTTTCATTTCACCAATACAAGTATCAAAGAGCAGGAAGAGCTGCGTGGAACTTGCATCTGAGAGACTACAAAACAGCTAAACCAGAGACTTAAAAAAATAAAAACCTTTCACCCCCCCCCCCCTTCAAATCCCCATATATCCCCCAAAAGCCCCACCCAGAGTGACATGGCTATCTTATCAGCATTGCTGGCTCTAAAACCCAATATTCCACCACCTTGCCCTTTTGGAAAACCCCACCCTGCGTTGTTGAAACCATCACCTGGACCCTGGGTGAAATGCCACGTAACTTGGCATTACTGTGAAGAGGTCCTTTTGGAAAAGGTGAAATGCCATCCTTGGCAGTCACTGACTACATGTAGGCCGGATTAAAAAGCGTGAACTGCGTGAGTGGCATTCAGAGAATGAAACTGGATGGATTCACATTAGCTTCTGAGAAAGAGGAAAAAAAGGGAGCCAGTTCTTTCCCAGAATTTAGAGCTGTGATTCCCACACTTTGGCCTTCCAGATGTTTTGGACTTCAACTCCCACAGTCCCAGAACATTGACCAAGATGGATGAGGCTTCTGGGAGTTGCAGCCCAAAACACCTGGAAGACTAGAGTCTGGGAATCGGAGGGAAGCAGTTGCAGGAGGCTTCATGTTTAAGAGCACTCCCGCCTACCTTTATTCTTCATCCCAGGTCCTTTTCACATTATAGTTATAGTACTCTGATCCCACTTTAATTGCCATGGCTGCTTTCTATAGACTCCTGGGATCTATAGGTTGGCGAGGCACTAGAGCTCCCTGGCTGAGAAGTCAGTCTCGCACACAAGTACAAATCCCAGATTCTCATAGGATGGGGCCATGTAAAGAAGTGGCCTCCATGTGCTGTAACTGTAGTGGGATGCCAACAAGCCACAACTCATGCTTACCGTGAACAGGGTGAATTCTTTCATGGGTTCGAGTTGCAATTCCTCCCCTACCCCACCCCACCACTTTCCCCAAAAGATTTATGGCTGTATCCATACCTCAAAAATAAACTACTTAAGGAAAAAGAAGTCAAAAGCCTTCCCCCGGGGCGAACAGTTTCCCAAGGGATGCCGTTCTTTGAAAAGAAAGGGGAAGTGCAAGAGAGAAGGAGAGATTTTAAAATTAAAAGATTTAAAAATGTACGAACACGTCCCCAACGAGGCAGCAGCAGCAGCAGGAGAAGAGGGACGCCTCTCGAATAACACACCAGATAATTCCCTGGGGCCAAGCTGGGCTTTGGCCTGAGCAGGATCGTCCTCACCGCTCGCCCAAGAAGAGGGCAACAAGGAACTCCATCTGGACCTCTTGTCTCCAATATATTTATATAGAAATATCTACAGAAAAGTATAAAATCCAAATCTTGTGAAACAGGAGGGTACCAGAGAGAGCAAAGTGAGGAAGTGGGAGTGAGGGGAGGGCTGAGGAGTTACCCGGCTACCAGCTTCTTAGGTCGATTTCGTTTCCTCCTTTATGCTGTTGGGAGAGAGAGAGGTGGTGCGTTAACAGGTTTCGCTGGGATAAGCAAGAAAAGCAGTAAATGCTCCAAATGAACAAGCCATACTATTTACTTGATTTATATCCCACCTTTTGCTCAAAACAGCCATTCCCAGGAGTAGCAATTGACCTTTTAAACAAGTTGCAGGCCCTTGTTATCTTTGCAATATTAAACACTGCAAGTGGAGCTCTTCCACCTTCAACCTTTTCCCCCCTCTCCCTTTCCCTTCTTTTTGGAGAGGGTTGGCCCCAGCAGTCCTAAAATGGGAAACTAGCTCCAAAAGCCTTCCTTGTTATAGAGCGAAGTGATGAGCCAAGGGCACATCATGGGGCAAATATCATAGACAGCAATCAGCTTAAGAAAAAGATCACTCACCTTTTGGGCTCCACTGGTTCCTCTTTTGCTTTATCTTCTTCTTTTACTTCTGGAAGAGATCACACACAATACAGTGTCTCCCCATTAGAAATTTAGCTGCAGAAAGATTATCTGGAGAGATGAGCTTTCTGTTACTGTTTTGTGCCTTCAAGTAGTTTCCTACTTATGGAGACCATAAGGCAAACCTATCACAGGGTTTTCTGAGGCTGAAAGTGTGTGACTTGCTGCCCAAGATCACCATTGAGTTTCTAATGTTCAATCCACCACACCACACTGGCTCATACCCTGGCTTTTAACACACTTGTAATCTCCACTTGTTCTTTCTAAGTTTGCCCTGTTGCTTCTGGTTATGCCCATCCTCCTTCTCAGCTAGCACTCAAGGCTGTATCCACGCTGAGAAGCTACAGACGGTAGAATTTAGTTTCACCAAAATTTAAGCTTTTAATTAAAAAGAGAGAGAACTTTCTAGCCTTTCTGGGTATGGAGACACACTTAAAAATGTGAGCACAAGTCCTGATGAAATCTCAAAAGTCAGAGAGGTGACTGGCAACTTCCAGTGCCTGGGAACGAATGTACCACATTTCTACTTATCTGTTCCCCAAAGCTAGCAAAATTGTGCAAACTGGTTGAGATAGGAATATAAATTAAACAAAGCTGTGTTTTCATAATTGTTGCTGGCTAGAGAAGGACACAGTTCTTGATAAAGAATGTCAGTTCATTTGCTTTTTAAGTGCAAAGTATTCACGTAGCCCCACCTCAAACACAAACCTCCATTAAGGAGTCCATTAAAAAAGACAGAAAGAGAGGGAGATAAGTAAATAGCTAAATCTATTTACTTCTCCCCATCTCTTTCTGTCTCTTTTTCAATAAGCATATTCAAGGGTTTGGAGCTGGTGAACTTAAGAATAAGGACTTTGCAAAATAAGAAGAGTGTAATTGGCAATTTGTTCTGGGTTTTCTCCCACCTTTCTTTTCCTCCTCCTTCTCCTCTTCTTCTGTCTTTGCCCTCTTTGCCTTCTTGAAATTGGCAACGTTTTTGCGGCCACCTTCCCCTTCATCCTCTGAGTCGGAGAATTCCTCATCGCACGCTATCCTCTTATCTGATGAGCGGACTAAGGAGGGGAGGAAAAAAGAAAGGGGTATCAGATTTGGCTTATGCTCCTCCCAAGGAGCAGGCATCTATTCTGAGGCTAGCACTGGTCACAGTTATGTGGATCCCCATGTTGCACAAAATCTTTGTGGTCCTCACTGGAAATTCGTTTATCAGGATCTTCCTCATCTTCATCAGCACTGTCTTCTGGCACAGCATCCTCTGGGATAGGCTGCATCTGGACTCCGGGAGCATGAGGAAGCATTCGGAGATTCTCAAAGAGACGCTGCCTAAAGCGAAGAAGCCACAGAGACATCAGCCCAGAGCAGCCCAAAAGGCACAGGGACAGACAAACAGATGAGAAAAGGGACCAACCTCACTCAAAAGCAGCAAGACTTACTTAATCTTCTCCAGATACTCGTTGGTGTTTTGGTTAGTCATGTTGGAGGGGCTGATGTGGAGCTTGAAGTCCGGGCCAAAGTATTCAAAGTAATCGTTGTAAGGAAGCTCTGCAAAATAATTTTTTTTTTAATATTTAAAAGCGGACAGAGAATATTTGATTATTTATTCAATTTTTACTCCGCCTTTCTTCCACCAAGGGACCTCAATTTGGCTTACCAACTTTAAAATAGAAGTTGGCTAAATATACAAGACAAAAGAAGGACCTCCACAATCTGGGAGCAGCCGCTGAGAAGGCCGCATCTCCCTTGTTCCCACCAAATGAGTGTGTGATGGTGGTGGAACTGAAAGCCCTGGGCCTGCTTTTGCAAAGGGGCAATTCAATTTTAAAGCAACATTAAATAAGCACTACTTTACCATTAGGGATCTCTGTGTTCAGCGCCACGGCAGTCTCATATGTCCAGCACCTGGCTACGTTGCGGATCGTGTAGCCGCCTCCTCCAAGCATTAGCATAGGCAAGTTAAAGCTTTTGATAAACTCGACACACTTGGCATGACCTGGGATGTTGGGGAAGGACAGAGAAGACAATGAAGGAAGGAGTTGCACAATACTGGGGGGAGAGGTGGATAATGAACTGGCAAAACTGGGGAGGGTTGGAGGGGTTGGTTCAGAAGGCTAAGACTGTTCCAAGAGAATTGTCTTGGAGAGACATTTTGGATACATCAGTGAAAGCAGGGCTGGTTCCCGAATTATTGTGCAAGACAAGACAAAACTCTTAAGACCCCCAAACTGGCACAGTGAGGGACTGAGGGGCACATCTTCTCGTCATGCAGGGAAGCCTTGGAGAACAAAGTATCTTTGGAAGCAGAGGACCACCCCTATAAAGCCACACGCCCCTGACCTACCCACTAGAAACCTCTCTTACCTTTAATGGTCAGATTAAAACAGCCCAACCTGTCCCCTGATAAGGAGTCAGAGCCACACTGCAATGCCACAGCACTAGGCTGGAATGTCTCCATCACTTTCGACATCACCTGTTCAAGGCAAAAACAAGAGCACACTTCAAACATCTGAGCCAGGGAGCACTGCAAAAGGAATAAGGAGCACACCAGTGAGACAGAGTGAAAATGGGAATTTACCGGCTTGAAAATGGCTTCGTAGGATTCATCGTCAATCCCGTCCCTGAGAGGGTAGTTGACAGCATAGTACTTCCCTTTGCCTGCACCAATGTCCTACAGGAGTAAAAGGAAAGGATGCACTATGTAATCACAGCCAGGGCCCCAGCATCAGCAAATGTCTCCCTGCCCACATTGCAACATGGCTATTCTCCCTCTGCATTAATCATATAAGGCAGGCAGGCAGGACACCAGTCTCACTGCTTTGTGCCAGAGCCTGGAATTAATGGCTTCAAAATAAGGTCAACATTCATAATATGTTACATTTCTTCAAGTGAGGGCTGTGTCTGTTTCCCCACAATCTAACATTAACATGGAAAGTTTCCATTTTGTCATAATGACTTATTATTCCATAAATGACGGAGGCATTTTTGATAAACTTTTACTGTGTTAACTCCCCTGCAAGAAACTGACTGCTGCTGTAGTCCCATTGCCAAGAATTGGTCTTACTTATTTCTTTCTTAATAACAGAAGCTGCACCAGATACATGGCGAACAGCATTACAGCAAGCCATCCAGAAGTGCAAATGGACTTGTAAAAAGTTGTGACCATACACCTTGCTTCCAGGGGAATTTCCAGGAGCACATTTAGCCTTGGAGAGAAACTAGATGCACCCCATATGGCTTGCACTTTAAGCGAAAAACAGGTTAGGCTTTGTAGCCACCATAGTAGATTAAACATCAGGGGTGGAAGTTACACCAGGGCATGCTGCCATAAAGTACAATGGACAAAAAAGCCTAAAAAGAGTAGGCTTCACTGAAAGAGCAAGAACGATGTTAGGAGGAACCCTTAGCATCCAGAGAGGATAGTGGTGCTGGTCTCCAGGTCTGCATTCTCACCCGCAGATCTCCTGTTCCTGGGAAGTACTCGCCATACTTATGAAATGATGCCGTCATGACACGGTCTGTGGTGTAGAATGCTTCCTCCACACCGTCACCATGGTGGATATCAATGTCGACGTACAAGACTCTCTGGTGATACCTGTGGTTGTAAAAGGGATGTCAGGCTGGCGCATGGAGCCCAAACATTGCTGCCTCTCACCAAGCCCACAACTAATCTGCCCACACACTTAAGAAAAAACAGAGGACACCTTCTGGCACCTTTTCTGCTTTCAGGACTACAAGGAGATAAAGTTCTCAAACATTTTCCCTACAGGAAACACTCTCCATATCAAAAACCCAAGCCATGGAAACCAAGCACCCGCAAATTCCAGGGTCCACATGCCCCAGACCAATCCTGCACATTGTCAATCCACCTGAACACAAATATCTTGGAACATTTCCCCCTTGGCTGACCCTGGTAAGGGAAGGTCAGAGGGAGCTATGCCAACCTGCCAGACTCAACATCTCTGATCCCTTTTCCATTCCCCAGAACATGTTTTGAAAAGCTTTTGCATCAGCCCTAAATGTCAAGGATCAGGACTAACTCCTGCCTGCAGGCCACAGATTATGAGAAGAATGGTCAAAAAGGCAGCACTCACAAACACACACAAGAAGTTATACCTAGGCAGATTTTTGCCAAAGAAGATCGTCACCTGTTACCAGCAGTACCAGGGCAGACACATATAGAGGAGTTTTGTTCAGTGCACAGGGCACAAGAGTAGCCGTGTTGGAACAAACCAACCATTCCTCTAATCCGGCATCCAGCTTTCCACAGTGGTCAGCCAGCTATTTCTAGTTAGCAGGACATGAGCACAGAAGTCCTTTCCCAATGTTGTTCATCAGAAATGGCAATTCAGTAACATGTTATGTCAGCACCTGAATGCAACACAGATCCATCCTGGCTAGAAGCCAGAGGAAGAGTTATCCTCCATTAATCTAAGCCTTTAGAAAAGCCACCTAAGCCATCACTACATCTTGCGACAGAAAGTTCCGCAAGTTACATGCTACATGAAGACCTCCTTTTCTCTGACCCAGATCTTCTGAGAACATGGCTGTCCACATGACACCTCTAATATTATGAAGAAGAAAATCTTCATCTACATTCTCCACTTCATGCATCATTGTAAAGACCTCTGATATATCTCTTCTTCATCCCCTTTATTCTACACTTAGAAAAACACAAATGATGTAACCTTTGTTGTAGGAAAGGTAACCCACTTTCCTGATCGTTTTGCTTGACTTCTTCCTACACCTTTCCTATTATATCCTCTGTGTGGCGATGAAATCGGAACGACAGAAAATAATTGTGGCAATACCTCAGATTTGTACAACAACATGATGATAGTGGGAGTCTTGTTTTCATCCCCTCCGCTAATGATCCCTAGCATTGAATTCATCCCTCTCACAGCTGTCACCCGCTGAGTTGCTATTTTCCTTGAAGGATCCCTGACACAACCTGCAAATCCTGGTTAGTCACTGGCGGTTCAGACTCCTTCAGGCAGGAACCAGCGGGGAATGTGACTGATTATTAGCACTTGACATTAATAATAATAATAATAATAATAATAATAATAATAATAATAATAATTTATTTTACTTCATTCATAATCAGCACAACTTAATCCAGGAAAAGAGGAGAGGATCTTAAATAGCTTTCAGACTTGACGAAATAAAACAGCTATGAAAACTGGAGCATGGAGCATTTGTGAGTTCCAACTGGGCTGTATCAGAGACATTTCTTAAAATGAAGGGCAGTGTTGTTTTAAATTGGGGGATTTTTTGGGGGGTGTAAAGTGATATAGCTTTAGATCTAACTCAACACAAATGGCAGCTTCACACTGGTCTTTGGCTAACTTTGTTGCATTTGGGATGAGGGAGCTGAGGCATGTGGGTGATGGTGGGTGGGAACTGGTGTGTTTTGTAGCTGCTTTAAGCTGGGGGAAGTCACCCCTCAATATATGTATGTGTGTTGTTCACATAAGCAAGAACCATATCCCCAAAAATAGTAAAAGCATACAGATATTTTTAAGGAGCTCATATTAAATGGCCAGCTCATACTTCCTCTGCCAAAGTTATCTCATTTCAGAGGTCTGAGTTCTAACGTACTTGAGCAACTCCAAGATGGCCAAGACAATGTCGTTGACGTAACAGAAGCCCGACGCCTCCGACTTCTTGGCATGATGCAAGCCTCCTGCCCAGTTCACTGCAATGTCTGTCTGTTGCTTGTTTAGCTTCACTGCACTGGCTGCGGAGAGAATAGCAGATCGATGAGACTAACACTGGATTTAAGTCACAGTTATAATTCCATACTCTTTCACCTGAGAATTAAGCATCACTGAATACAGTGAGCTTTACTTCTGAGTAAAGAAGCACAGCATTACAATATCTCAAACTGTAATTCATTCTGCCTTTATTACTTACCAACCGAGCCTCCTGTAGAAAGCTGACAAAACTCAAACAAGCCATCAAAGACGGGGCAATCCTCTCCAACATTGACTTGGAAAAGAAAGCAAAAAGAAAAAAATTGACAAGACAAATATTAACTGGAAGTCATGAGCAGACTCAGCACGACAGATATATAGAGCTCTTGAAATTGACTTCAGTCCAATTGTAACAATACTTAGGGTATGAAATCAATTTGAAGAGTGGGTGAGAGTGGCAAGGGAGAGGAAGCCTAACCAAAAAAAAGCGCCAACATCACAACTTACATCGTTGCATCTGCTTGCTGTATTCGGACATGTTATCTGGACGGATCGAGCGTAGAAATTTGATGTAGTCATCACTGTGGTATTTGGTCATTTCCTCAGCACTAGCTTTGTAGGGTCGCTGGAATGTCAGAGAATTAAAAAAAGCCCTTATTAATGCCACCAATTTTGAATACAGTTGATGATCTTCTCAGCATGTTTTCCAAGCAATTTCATGACCCTGGGCAACACAGAAAGGGAGAGGCAATGGGAGGCTCTATCTTCAACTTCTTTCATCTAATGGTATAAAGATATAGTCCTGTAAGTCTGTAGGATCAGTACATAGAGAGATCTTGTAGCGCCTTTGAGACTAACTGAAAGAAAGAAGTTGGCAGCATGAGTTTTTCTAGACTTAACTCTACTTTCTCAGATGCATTTGGTGGAGTGGAAGCCAGGGACAGACATCAGATTGAAGACATTGGAGACATGCCTACAAATGGCCACATGAATTATGTTGAACTTACAGAAAGGAGACAACTGGGATAACTATACTGAATGCGAATAGATTTCCATCTTTTCTTCTATTTACGTTTACCAATACCGGCCTTGGATTTTTGTTGTTGCTTCTCTTTATGATGTCTTCCACAAATGTAGATTTTTCAAAGAAAGATACCACTGCATTTTTAAACTTACATAGATTTCCATTTTTCTGTAAAGGCCGTAGTTCAGAAGGAGGTTATGCGTCATCCTGATCCTGTGTGGCTTCATGGGGTGGCCTTGGCCATAATAATAGTTCCCAATGTCCCCTGAGACAGGAAAAAGAAAAGACAAAGTTTACATTATGCTGCAGGCATCTTAAACATTGCAAAAGGCAACAAGGACCAAAAAGAGAATTCCTGCAACGAATGCAGAAGGTTTCAACTTTATTCTCTGGCACCTTTAGTTAAAAGGGCTTCAAATAAGATAGTGATCCCTTGATATCTGCTGGGGTTTGGTTCCAGGACCCCCATGGATACCAAAATCCATGGGTTGTCAAGTTCATTGAATACAATGGTATAGTAAAATAGTGTTCTTGATATAAAATGGCAAAATCAAGACTTGCTTTTTGGAATTTATATACGTACATTTTAAATATTTTCAAGTTGTGTATACTACAATTTTGATTCAAATCTGCATTCAGCCATGGAGACCCTCCCTGGGTGATCCGGGTAGAATTCAAAGATATAGCTGTGTTTGTATGTAGACTCAGTATGTAGAGAGATCTTGTAGCACCTTTGAGACTAACTGAAAGAATGAAATTGGCAGCATGGGCATTCATAGACTTTAGCCTGCTTCCTCAGATGCATTTGGTGGGTGATCCTGGGCAATTCACACACTTTTGTGAACTCTCTGGGGTCTTCTTTCTTGATCTGTCTGCTGCCCTCTCTGATTTGCCTTACCATCTCATGGGACATTATCACACAGAGGAAATTGGAAGGTTAACTAAAGGTTAATCTGGAGTCATCCAAGGTATTTCATACAATTTCACAAAAGATTTTCAAACAACATGCAAACGCAACTCAATCCAAACGCAATCATGAGACATCCCAGGAATAGCTGAATTCGGAACAATATCGAATTTATAAATCCTTTCCCACTGCGAATTCACAGTCAATTCACATTTGCGTTAGTATGAAATGCTTCTCCAGTTCGGCCATGGGATCCTGTCCTCCCTGCGCATGTGCAAACATGCTAATTCGAAATAAAAAAGTACATACTAATGTGATATGTTCATTTTCCATTCATGCTGCTTTCTCTTTTGGATGGACGCTGTGTTCATCTGTGCGTGTGATAATCTACTTGCATTTTCGGATTGCCCCCCCTTCTTCTTCTTTCAGGATGGTGATACATTCCTCCGTGTAAAAAAGTCCTCACTCTCGTCAAGTAACCCTTACTACTCCCTGTACCATAAGAGTCCACACTACCAGTTTGTTCCTCCTACCGCCCCAACACCTTAACTACTCCTTCCTCCTGGCCTCACCCTCCTCCCACGCATCAGGCAAAAGGTGCAGCCCTTGGTCTGCCTTCTTTCCAGGAGCCTCCCTCAGGAAGAAAAGAAACTCCACCTCAACGTTAGGAAGAACCTCTTTGAGAGTAAGAGTTGTTCAGCAGTGGAAGATGCTGCTTCTGAGGAGCATGGAGGAGTCTCCTTCTTTGGAGGCTTTTAAACAGAGGCTGCATGCCCATCTGTCAGATGTGCTTTGATGATGTATTCCTGCACAGCAGAAGGTGGCTGGACTAGATCAGTGGTTCCCAAACTTTGGTTCTCCAGGTATTTTGGACTTCAACTCCCAGAAGCCCCAGGCAACTTGGCCAACAGCCTAGAACTCTGGGAGCTGAAGTCCAAAACATATGGAGGGCCAAAGTTTGAGAACCACTGGACTAGATAGCCCTTGGGGTCTCTGCCAACTCTATGACCTTCTATGAGAGCATAAGCCAGATACCCAAATCTTTGTTGTTGTTGTTCTTCTTCTTCTTCTTGTTGTTGTGCTTCAAGTTGTTTTTGGCTTATGGAGACCCCCAAGGTAAGGCTATCATGGGGGTTTTTTGGCAAAGTTTCTTCAGAGAGGGTTTGCCACTGTTATCTTCTGAGAATGCCAATCCCAAGCACCTCCCTCCTTCCCATGCGCCCCTCTTCATAGGCAATGGTCAGCCTCCTCGGACCACTTAGAAATCCCCTTTTAAGTCAGGAAACTTGGGGTTGGGGAGAAA